>NC_073254.2:23595000-23900000 GCF_029289425.2 Pan paniscus
TATGTACACAGTGTTTATAAAATCTTTGTGATATGTGCATGGTGTTTATAAAATCTTTGTGATGGATTTCATGAATGATAGGCAAAAACCTCTAAATGAAACTTACTGGCACATCAGTTACAATATTAAGAATTTTCTATCAATAATGTTAAATAACAAAACTCATTTAAATGGATATTTTCTTTCTTTGCTAGCAACAGTATCAGAGAAAAGTATCAAGGAAGGACTAGAACCTTGTCTGTCACTTGCTGTACCCCACCTATCTTCAAATCCAGTTGACTCCAAGTGAACTCTGCAAAATTCCCAGGTCCCTAAATGGGAAATCACTATTATTAATAATTAATGATTATAATTTTAACTTCTAGATATTTATTTATTTATTTTTTGAGACAGATTTTTGCTCTTGTTGCCCAGGCTGGAGTGCGATGGCGCGATCTCTGCTCACTGCAACCTCCATCTCCTGGGTTCAAGCAATTCTCCCTCAGCCTCCCGAGTAGCTAGGACTACAGGTATGTGCCACCACGCCTGGCTAATTTTTGTATTTTTAGTAGAGACGGGGTTTCACCATGTTGGCCAGGCTGGTCTTGAACTCCTGACCTCAGGTGATCCACCTGCTTCAGCCTCCCAAAGTGCTGGGATTACAGGCATGAGCTACCACGTCCGGTCTAACTTCTAGATATTTATATAGATAGATCTAGATACTCATGCATTTCACAGAATTTTTAAAAATTATGTCCATTGTACTATTTTGCATACTTCAATGCATGAAATATATATATGAAAATAAAAACTACATATATGATTCTGCTGTATTCTTTTTCTATTATATTGGAATATGTATATATGCTCTAATATATAATATATATTACATATATATAATCAGAATCTGATATATATATCAAAATCAAATCCAGTATAGATTATATACATAATCTATAGCAACAAGCCACTAGAAATTTGGATGTATAAAACAACAGACACATTTAACACCTTGGGAGTCCAGGTGAGGTTTATTGAAGTCCTCTGCCAGGCTGCAATCAAAGTGTGGGCCTGAGCCGAGTTCTCAACTGGAGCCTTCACTGGGGAAAGCTGTGCTTCCAAACTCACTCAAGTGTTGCCAGAATTCAATTCCTTGTGACTGTAAGTTTGGGAACTCTAGCTCTTGTTGGGTGGAAGCTGGAAGCTGTCCTCAGCATCTAGTCGTAGGCCTGGGCTTCCTGCCACACGGGCCTCCTGACATGGTCACTTATTATACTTCTTCAAAGCCAGCAAGGGAGACAGTGTCTAGAGGCAGTCATCTAGCAAGATGGAGACTTACAACATGAGGCACATACAAGAGTGACCTCCCATCGTCTTTGAGGCATTCTATTTCTTGTAAGTATATCATAGATCCTGACGCTATTCAAGGTGTGGGGGGATACAGAAAACATAGATACCAAGAGGTAGGGATCATGCGGCCCTCATTAGAATGGGTCCATCACATCTGTTGAACTCAGTACTTGCTTCCATTTAAACCTGGTTGTCTTGGGATTAATTAGCAACAAGTCCAGTACTTCACATCCTATTGAGTAAAGCATGTCACATGTTAATCTCAAAGAGATAGGAACATGTATTCTCAAACAATGAATTAGAAAGTCATACATCCATGAGAATCCTACTACACAAAAGAAACAAATCACTGGGGAAAACAAGCTAGTCTATTGTAATTCACATGTATGTATGTAATGCATAAGGAAGTTTGATAATGCTTTTTTGATAAGTAAATCATTGATATGGAAATAATTTTCAAATTATTAATTGTACATGGAATCTTTATTTTCAAAAACTAATGTATTTAAAGGTTTTGAAAAACTTTATCTTAATAACTATCTTTGAATTGATTGAAATACAGTGAGGTGCATCGTGAACAGATTTTTTTTTTCCAACTTAGGATGCAGTTAAATAAGTTATCTATAGCCTTCTTTGAGCTGTACCCTTTCACCCATATTTATTCTTCTTCTGTTTTTTTTGAGACAGAGCCTCCCTCTGGAGCGAAGTGGCATAATCTCGGCTCACTGCAACCTCTGCCTCCCAGGTTCAAGCAATTCTCATGTCTCGGCCTCTTGAGTAACTGGGATTACAGGCAAGTGCCACCACACCCAGCTAATTTTTTGTATTTTTAGTAGAGATGGGGTTTCACCATGTTGGCCAGGCTGGTCTTGAACTCCTGAGCTCAGGCAATCCATCCACCTCGGCCTCCCAAACTGCTAGGATTACAGGCATGAGCCACTGTGCCTGGCCACATTTCTTGATATGTATAAAAGTAAATCATCCTTAAAGTATAGACATATGCTGAATACTGACGTTTTGGTCAATAATGGACCATATATATGACAGTTGTCCCATGAGATTATAATGGGGCTGGAAAATTCTTATGGCCTAGTGACAGCTCCATGATCTTGACCTAAGCTAAAGTGTGTTTTTGTGTCTTAGTTTAAAAAACAATTAAAAGTAAAACACGGTCAGGCATGGTGGCTCATGCCTGTAATCCCAGCATCTTGGGAGGCCAAGGTGGGCCAATCACGAGGTTAGGAGATGGAGACCATCCTAGCTAACAGGAAAAATTAGCCAGATGTGGTAGCATGCACCTGTAGTCCCAGCTACTCAAGAGGCTGAGGCAGGAGAATCGCTTGAACCTTGGAGGCAGAGGTTGCAGTGAGCCAAGATCGCGCCACTGCACTCCAGCCTGGGCTACAGAGCAAGACCCTGTCTCAAAAAAAAAAAAAAGTTAAAAACTTAAAAAAATTAAAGTTTATGGACAAGAAAAGTTATAAGATATGTTTAATTTATTATTGAAGAAAGAAAAATATTTTTAAAATAAATTTACTGTAGCTTAAATACATAGTATTTATGAAGTCTACAGTAGTGTTCAGTAATGTCCTTTGACCTTCATATTCACTTACTACTCATTCACTCACTCACTCACTCACTCAGTGCTACTTCCAGTCCTGCAAGCTCCATTCATGTGAAGTGTCCTATAGAGGTGTATCATTTTAAAATATTTTATGCTATATTTTTACTGTACTTTTTTATATTTAAATGTGTTTAAATACACAAATAATTGTATTGCAACTACCTACAGTAATCAGTACAATAACATGCTGTACAGGTTTGTGGCCTCGGAGCAATAGGCTCTACCATATAATCTAGGTGTGTAGTAAGCTACACCATCTAGGTTTGTGTAAGTACATTCTGTGATGTTCACACAATGATTAAATTGTTAATGATGCATTTCTTAGAATATATCCTCATCATAAAGTGATACATGACGGTATTATGTTTAAAAACTTGACCTAAACTTGTTTAACTACATTAGAATATTTCAAAATGATACATATAAGTGAATAATTTACTATGTGATCAATTTTATATAAACTATGTAATGAAACATTATAGACTATGGAATGACTATAACAAAATACTGTACCTAGAACAGTATTTTGGATTGCCTGTTTGATGTGCATGTTTTCAATCACTTTCTTGGTGCACAGCAACCCTTTTCCCCTTTGGTAACTTCTCTGCGACCACTCAGTGAAGGTAGCCATAGGGCCTAACTGATGAGGCTTGGGCTATAGGCTTCAATAAAATAACATCTAGTTTTTAAGAACTATCCTGCATAGAAAAATACGTATTTTTCCTATTTTAAAAATAGACATATTTAAAATATTTTTTAAAATAGAATATTTTAAAAGATATCCAAATACCAAATATATTAAAGCAATTAGGTTTTACATGAGAGATGAGACCCACATAGCAGGCTTTTTTATTTTCAAAAAATCACAATAATCTGTCTAATCCTCTATTAATTCTAGATATTAATAGTTCAATGTAATCTATTAATTCCAATATTACTTTGAATACATCTTTCAGTGTCATCCTTTAGCTTTACCACAGATTCAGACATCTTTTGGAATTATTTCTGCCTATAGGACATCAGGCCAAATAGGTTTGTATGTAACTCCACAAGAGATAATATACTTACAGAACTCTGGGTCTGAGAGCTATTGAAAGGAATGATACTAAATGACTGCCTAGAGTTATCAGTTTGAGTATCAACGCTCTCTGTTCCTTTGACCTCTTCTTTTCCATGTTTTATTCTTAACTGACCTAGAAAGGAAAAAAGAGAAAAAAATAAAAGGTGTGTCTATTTGGGTTAGAGGATTGGTGAGTCATCTCTATGGGTTCAGCCAGCGTTAACTGCCTTTTAAACAAATTTTTTTAAGAGAGATGGGGGTCGGCCGGACGCGGTGGCTCACGCCTGTAATCCCAGCACTTTGGGAGGCCAAGGCCGGTGGATCACGAGGTCAGGAGATCGGTGCCATTCTGGCTAACACGGTGAAACCCCGTCTCTGCTAAAAATACAAATAGCCGGGCGTGGTGGCGGGCGCCTGTGGGCCCAGCAACTCGGGAGGCTGTTGCAGGAGAATGGCGTCAACCCGGGAGGCGGAGCTTGCAGTGAGCCGAAATCGCGCCACGGCACGCCAGCCTGGGCGATAGCGCGAGACTCCGTCTCAAAGAAAAACAAAACAAAACAAAAAAAGAGAGAGAGAGAGTGAGAGAGGGGAGTCAGCCCCGTCACCCAGGCTGGATGAGGTGTAGTGACGTGAGCATAACTCACAGCAACCTCAAACTCCTCAAACTCCAGGGTTCAAGAGATCCTCCTGCCTCAGCCTTCCAAGTAGCTGGGATTACAGGTACAAACCGCCGCGCCTGGCTTTTATAAACTATTTTATAAGCAAATGTTCTTCTCTAGTTCTAGACGATTTCTTAGTTAATTCACTCTTTTAAAAAAATATATACACTTGTTTTTGTTCTATGCTTAAAATGGTTGCGTTAAAACATCTTAAAAATAGGTAAAAAATTATCCCAAATCCCACCTTCAGTGATAACTACTATTTCCCCTGTAACAATAGTAAAGAGCCTTTATTTTTGTTTGCCTGATATTCATTCGCTCTTTGGTAATGATGGTGTAGGTTTTTTGTTCTTTGTCTTTCTATACATTGGCGAAACTAATCCAATAGATAGCTGCACTAGTTTTTCCGTTTTATTGTCCATACACCTGCACCATTCTTTATGTTACAATTGTTATATGTAATACATCTACTTATAAACTCCACAAGACAATGTAGAGTTTATATTATACAAAGCAATATATTTTAGTTTCAAGCTATGGTTTACAATATAATTAAGAAAAATCACCTCCCCAAACTAAAGATAGCCTTTTGCATTTACCATTTCTGATTGTTTTTCTCCCTGATGATCAGTTTCCATTTAATATAATTTTCATTCAGCTGGAAGAATATCTTTCACACTTCTTGATCTGTAAGTCTACTGACAATAAATTCTCTTAGGTTTTCTTTTAGTTAAAAATGTCTTATTTTGTTTTCATTCTTGAATATTTTCACTGAATATAGAAATCTAATTAAACAGTTTTGGTATTTTCCCTCACAACTCAAAGATTTTATTCGTCTTCTTCCGGCCTTTGTGGTTTATTATAAGAGGTAAGCCTTTAATTGGATAGCTGTTTCCCTATAGGTAATGTGCTGTCTTTCTCTTGTTGATTTCAATATTTGGTGTTTATCTTTGGCCTTCAACAGCTTTACTCAGTGTGTGCCCGTGTAGGTTTCTTTGATGTTTATTTTGCTTATTCTTTGTTTAGAATATTGTACCTGAAAACTTCAGATATTTTCAACGACTGTTTCTTTGAGTATATCTTTTTCTTCTTCATTAAATATCTTCTGTCTTCTGATGTAACCGTCATACGTATGTTTGACTATATGAATATTATCTGACACATCTGTGAGGTGATATTTATCTTGGTTTGTTTTCCTCTCTGTTTTTGACCTTGAATCATTTTAATTTTTCTGTCTTTAAGTTCACACACTGTTTCTTTTGTCATATCTTTGACAAAGTTAATTCGGTAGATTTTTTATTTCAAAAAATGTTCTTTTTTATTATGAGAATTTCCATTTAGTTTTTCTTCTTATTTCTGTTTCTGTGACGTGGTATTTTGTTTTATTTTTTCTCCTTGGATAGTTATTAATAGCTCATTTAAACTTGTTGCAACATGTGACCCATCTTGGGTTGGACTCAATTTCTTATTTCTTGAGTATATGTTCTGTTTTCTTAGTACTTCTCATATTGGATAACTTTGGATTATGTCCCTTATATTATGAATACTGTGTTCAGAGGATACTGGATTCCATTATTATTATGTGATAAGCATTTTTCATTTTGTTTTACAAAGTCATTTTTAGTGCCTAGAATTCAACTGCTTTCAGAATCATTCATCTGGCTCTTTCTCTATGGAGATTTGTGTTGTCTTTTCAGTTTTCCTGGTTTCTTGGCTTCTCTTATCTTCTTCACCAGATCAGGAAGACTGGAGCATTTCCATGCATGCCCTTGTCTCTCCTGAGTGCTCTGTGGACTGCACTTAGCTACAAGGTAAAATTGCAAATTGAGAAACTCAGTTTCTTATCTACCTTCCTCCAAGTAGCTTCCACTCCACCACATTCTACCTGCTTACGGCCAGGTGTGGTGGCTCACACCTGTAATCCTAGCATTCTGGGAGGCCGAGGCAGGCAGATCACCTGAGGTCAGGAGTTCAAGACCAGATTGGCCAATATGGCGAAGCCCTGTCTATACTAAAAATACAAAAAATTAGCTGGGCGTGGTGGGGTCCATCTGTAATCCCAGCTACTCGGGAGGCTGAGGTGGGAGAACCGCTTGAACCTGGGAGGCAGAGGTTGCAGCGAGTCAAGATTGTGCCACTGCACTGCAGCCTGGGAGACAGAGTGAGACTCCATCTCAAAAAATAAAATAAAATAATTCAGTACCTTCAGAATTGTAACAAAAAAATTGTTTTCTTGTTTGAACCGCTAGGATTCTGTTCTACACATGTGTAGTTCAGATACATATGAGTCAGTGAAGTGGGGAGGCAGAATTTGGGGATTTGTTTCCAGTACTTTCCCTTCTGGGATTTCCCATTCTTTTCAGTATTTATAGCTTCCAGGCTTATTTTTTCTAGTTTTCCAGCTAGATATATTTGGGAGTTTTCCAGGTGCATTCCCTGAGCTGTCACTTGCCCAAAAGACCGAACCTAGCCCCTCAAACATGGGAATTATTTGTACAACTCCTGTCTCCCCTTATAGCATAGATTGTCTGTAAGAATATATTTGCTTCTGTTCAGTATTTAGTACCTTTATGTAATTTTTTTTTTTTTTTGGTCCAGGTTTCATAGTTATTGTCTGCAGGGAGGTTCCCCCAGTAGAGTCTAAGTCCAGTATACTGAGATGTGAAAAAAGTCTCGTGATTTTTACATGGAATTTGCTTACTATTCATTCACTCTGAATTTTTTCTTCTATTATGTCTCTGATAATTTCCTTTTCTCCATTTTGTAATCCCCTATTTCTGAACTTATTAGAGATTCGTTTTTCTTCACTTAATATTCTATGGCTTCTCTTTTCACTCAAAAAACTTTCTGAAGTTTATTTTTCCAAATTTTCTTGTCTAATTTTAGTCAGTTTTTCTATTTTTGTTAATCATTGTATTTATTGCTACAGGATATCTATGTTTTAAATTGAAGCAGCAAAAGAACTGAGTGGGATATTTGTAAGCCTGGGCCAGTGGGTGACTTTTATTTAGAGAGCAGATGGGGACCCAGTGGCAAATATGTCTAATGCACAACAACTACTACAGTTCTGTTTAGTTTGTTCAACAGCTTCAGAAAAGAGCTTTCTAATTTTCTGTATGAGAGTGAGCTTTATTTGAATTCTGTTCATTAGGGTAGGTGGGTAAGGATTGTCATAGGAGAGGAAGGGTGAATTCTTCTTAAACAGACCTTTCGTTATCTTATTTCCAACCTTATTTCTCACTCTGCTTTTTTGTTTTTTTCTATTGATTCAAGGGTGGAGCTTCCCCAGGATTCTTTGCGTGTTGTCTCCTTTTTTCACACAGCCCTCCCTATTTATGGTTTCTTCTATTTCATTCATCTTTTATTTATCTCCCTTCAGAGACTGCAGTGCTCTAGCTGGGCAAGTCTGGTGTGGGGAGGGCAACTTTCTTCAGGGAAGCCTTGCAATTAAAATCTTTTAATTGCCTGTGGTGAGGCCTCAAAAATGACACATAGGTTTTTAAGCAGAAACTGTACTCCTCAATATCCATTTTCTATAATCACGCAATATACTGCACTGTTATTACTCTAAAGTTATATTTTATATAGATCAAGAATAAGAATAAAATACTTTATTTTAGCTTCACTTATTCTTTCTCTGATACTCTTACTTTATTTGCATTTATTTTAGCTTCAACTATTCCTTCTCTGATACTCTTCCTTTATTTGCATAGCTATGACCTTCTGACTTGTAGAGTTTTCATTCTTCTTGAAGAATTTCTTACAGGGAAGTTCTGCTGATAATAAATTCCACTAGGTGTTGTTCATCTGAGAAAATCTTTATTTCTTAATTATTTTAAATGATAATTTTACTGGCTATAGAATTTTAGGCTATTGAATATTTTTCTCTGAATACGTTAAATGTGTTACCTCCCTTCCTTCTTCTTTGCATGATTTCTGAGAAGAAGTCTGCTTTACTTTTTTTCCTCATTCATCTTGTCTTAGCCAATTAGGGCTGCTATAACAGAATACCATATACCATGTTGCTTATAAACAACAAAAAATTATTTTTCACAGTTTTGGAGCCGGGGAGTCAAAGATCAGGGTGCCAACATGGTAGGGTTCTGGTGGGGGTTTTCTTCTGGGTTACAAACTGGCAACTTCTTACTTTGTTCTCACATGGTGGGAGGGGCTAGCTAGCTTTCTGAGGCCTTTACTGACTAACCACCTGCCAAAGGCCCCTCCCCCTGATATCATCAACTTGTTTTTAAGATTTCAATATATGAATTTGGGAGGAACATAAACATTCAGACCATAAGACCTCTATAGATAATGTAGTCTTTTCCCTGGCTTCTTTCAAGCTATTCTATTTGTTTTTGATTTTCTACAATTTGAATATGATATGCTTAAGTATATATTATTCTGCTGGTTGTACTCTGATTTTTCTAGATTTGTGGTTTGGTGTCTGTGAGAAATTCAGTAATTTTGGAAAATTCTTGACCATTATTACTTCAAATATTTCTTCTGCCTCTCCTGTCTTTTCTCTCCTTATGGTATTCCACTTATACATATGTTGCATCTTTTGAAATTGTCCTACAATTTTTGTATGTAAACTTCTGGGGTTTTAATTTTTTTTCTCTTTGCATTTCAGTTTGTGAAATTTCTATTGACCTATCTTCAAGCTCACTGGTTCTTTCCTTAGCTGTGCAAAGTTTACTGCTGAGCTCATCAATGACATTTTTTATTTCTTTTTGTAGTGTTTTTAATTTCTAGAATTTCCTTTTGATTCTCACTGTGTCTATATTTCAACTATATTGTGCATATGTTTATGCATGTTGTTCATTTTTCCCAATAGAGCCTTTAATATATTAATCATAGTTATTTTAAATTCCTTGTATGATAATTTCAAAATATGTTTCAAATGTAAGTCTGGTTCTGATGCTTGGTTTGTCTCTTCAGTATGTGCTTTTTAAAGTTCCTTTAGCATGCTTTGTAATCAATCTTTTTTTGAAGCAAAAATGGGGTGTCAGGTGATAGAAATGAGGCCTTAGTGTGATTGTTGTATGTTTATCTGGCTACGAATTGGGTTTTTTAATGTTTCCTGTAGCTGTAGATGGTGGAGACATCAGATGCCTCTAGTTTCCTTGTTGTTACACTTGTTATCTTTGGCTTTCCTGAGTACTCCTACTTAAATAAAGTCTATATATTGAAGCTATTTCCACCACAATGCACTGCTGTTATATTGTGTGGGGAATGGGAAGCATTCTATAATCTCATAATCAAATCTCAGTCTTTTAGTGAATCCATATCCCTGAGCAATAATCTTAACTAACACTTTTTAGCTCCCATCTCCCTTACACAAGACAGAAAGAATAGAGGGGACTAGAGTTACAGAAGTGTATTTCCTCCAGTGGAATATGGTTTGGGTAAAGTTTTTTCTCCTTGGAGAGACAGTTTTTGTTATGGAGAATGCTCTGGACATATTTCACATAGTTACTCTTTTTTTTTCCCTGCGAGGGTCATAAGAAAAATTTTATTGGCTGTTTTCTGCAGAATTTTTGGTGAGTTTCTAGAGGTGTAAACCATGAAATAGCATAGGCCCCTGCTAAGATTGCAGGCCCCTAGAATTTCTGACTCTCAACCTAATCCACACTTGGTCTGTAGCAATGGATAAAAATTACCACTTAAAGGTTTTCACCAGTTTTTGAATCCAGCAATTTTTTTCCAGGTAGGCATATCTCAGCTGATGTATTTACTTCATCTGTGTCTCTTAATTTTGGAGTGGCAGTTTTTCTAATTACCTTTATTCTCTGATGAACCTAAGAAAAGTTGCTGATTTTCAGTTTTTACAGCTTTTTTTTGTTGTTGTAAGGACAAGGGTGATGACTTCCAAGTATTTCACACTTCAGAGCGTTTTAGCTGAAATCGTAGTCATTCTTTTTTCTCCTCTAATTCTGAAACTCCAGTGATTTGCTAGATAGGCTATTTGCTATTGTTCCACAGAACATGGGAACAATATGCTTTCATTTCACTTTTATGTGTACGTTTTTATTTTGCTTTCTACTTTGTATTTTTATTTCACTTTTTTCTCCTTTTATATTAGTTTGTATATTTTCTGTTGTCCTACTTTTAAGTTCACTGATTCTTTCCCTCTGTCTACCCTATTCATAGGCCTCTAAAAAATTCTTTATCTTTAGTATTTTATTTTTCATTTCTCACATTTCTATTTGACTTTTTTATTTTATATAGTTTTCATCTCTTGGTGAACTTTCCTATCTTGTCATAAACATTGCTCCTATATAAGTTTAGTGTGAAAGTTATCTGAAATTAAACACATAGTCAAACAGGATTATTAACTTTTGTTAGAAGCACATATACTAGTAATTTATTTCTTTATAAAAATAATATAACCAAGACTTAGTCTATCAATGGTTAATTTACCAGTAAGATTTTGTTTGAATCTAAATAATAATTATAAAGAAAATCAACATTACGCTTTACTGGTAAAACTGGATAGAAGCCATTTTATGAAGGCTTTGGATAGGCAAAAATTATTTATGTATTTGTGCTAACATTTTCCGGGGAAAACTTGGTCATTTCCGCTCAGTAGAGACAGATTTTTATAGCAAAAGAAATTGTAAAAATATTCTGCCTTTGGGGCAATTGTAAAAATGTTTTAATGTGCCTCAGCTGGAAATTTCTGTGTTTTGCCAAATTAAATGATCATTTTCTCCCTGCAAAAAGTGTCTTTCATGTTGGAAAGGATTTGAGAATAGAGTGTATTTGAAAACTATGTAAACCATTTTTGAATTTTCACTGTTTGGCATGAAAATGCTGATTTTTCATCTTAGCTTTAGCTATCAATGTGAGGATTCCTTTCAATAAAAAAAGGTGAAAAAAATTACCCACCTTAAGTTGCAGGAATAACAATATACTTTAATTTGCAGTAGAAAATGGGTGGTTGATTATACCTCTTCCCTGAAAAATTTTGAAGAACTTTAAAGAAAGTTTTACTTTTGTTCTTCCGCCAGTGGAATAAAAACAAAACAAAACAGTGTTTCTGTAATACTATTTGTTGAAGATTTAATAATTGGACTTCAATTATGATTTATTTTCTATTTAACCAAATAAAAGCAGACTCACTAAGTGTCAAGTGGGTTTACAGTTGGTTGAATTTCTTTTTAGATTTTTTCTGATTTATTCTAAACTTAATAACCTAATACCTTAATATCACAAAACTATATTTTTTCTGATACTGTTATAATCTGATAATAGATTTTTAAAGTTGTCAAATATTATATCCTGCTCTCATTTAAATACTTTTCAGTGACATATACACTGTAATTGAAGGTGGTCATTTCTTCTCAGTAGAGACAGATTTTTACAGTTAAAAAAAAAAGAAAGAAATACTGACTTCAATAAAGGGAATCACTGCATTACTTGAGTCTTAATAGTGTCTCTAAAGATGGAGGGCAAAGGCAGAAATTTCATAAAGTTGGGGGATCTGGTGTAAGTGGACTTTTCAGCATGTAAGTTGGATTGTGATTAGGTAAGGCTGATGCGCTAACAATGGAGGGTGGTGGACACAGAGATGTAAGGATTCTGAAGTGAATAATTCAAAAGTCGGTATTGGAAAGTAAGCAGCAAGCTTTTTAAAAGAAGTTTCTCTTATCCATACCAAAGAAGGGTATGCAAAAAACTAAGAGCTTTATTACAAATTAAATCAGGATAGCTCATACATTTCACAATCAGTCATTTTTTAAACAAAGGAATCTATTGCTCACCACGAAGAGGTTTTTAAAAATCTAGCAGTAAGGTAAAAATGTAATTTACATTTTCACTCTTTTTTACATTTCAAATCTATCTTTATTTATCATGCAGTTAATATCACACTAATCAAAATTTGTGGTTTTTATCAAAATATTTACAAAGGTAATGAGATACCTATTCATGGCTCTTAATGAAAGAGACAAAATACCTTTTTGTTCATGTATGACTCTGCCTTGTATTTTGATTTAACAGCAGCAAATCCATTATTCTGAAAACCTAACTAGTTAAATTGTTTTTATGTCATTTACTGACTTTATGCTTCTGGATAAAGAAGGAAAAAAGAGAACTCAAAACTGGTAAAAATAATATAGCTTCTTAGCCTTCAGGGGGAAATTCTTTATTAAGATACACTTTAAATGCACTTCTGATAAGCTTCTTTCACAAACAGGAAGTCCATATAGAAAATAGGCATGCTCATTTGCAGCTTTAATCATAACACTTGTGTTAATAGCATAAAAGGAAACCTCCAACACTTACTTTTAAAGGTTTTATTTTAGGCTTCTTATATTAATAAGGAATGGGGACACTGATAGCTCAAATTTTTCATGTTTAAAGGCTCATTTGCAAAAAAACAAAGTAAATGGAAGAAAAATAATTTATGCAAGCACTGCTAATCCAGCTGTTTTGCTTCTGGGCTTAATTGGATTTACCTAGCATTGATATTTGGTGTCAGCATGTGTTATATCATCAACACAAGCAATAGTTACCCAACATAAATGAGGCAATGAAGAGAAGTGAACGCCAAGATTACAAACCTCAAACCAAAGACAAAATATTATTTTATTTGACTCAATCTTAGCATAATTACTTTTTAGCCATGTGTGTTATAGACTTCCTGTATCAGCTTGATGCTGCTATCTTCTACATTTCTATCCTTTATATCTATCTGCTAAATATAGGCAGTGAAGAAAACTAGTGTTCGATAAAATGACTTTAATAATGGTTACACATATCTTCTGCCTGGCCAAGTACTCCTATTAACTGTAAAAATGCATGCATTGTCTCTAAAGGTAGGAATGTGACACCTGAATTTCAAAGGCAGGTATACATCATTGGTAACCAGGTCTTTGCTATTTACATATAGAAAAATGAACTTAACCTTTAAAATTAAGCAATAAACAGCATGTTTAAGAAATAATTTGCAAATATATTTACTTACATATGTATATCTATTATTCCGTTCATCTGTGAGAATATTAAATGTCTTCAAGTGAATATCAGGAATATTTTATTTAGAAAATACATGTAAGAATGATTACTATTACTTAAAGAAAAATATTTTAATAGAAATGTTTATGAATATATATGTATTTACTGTATGTATTCATCTCATATATATATGTGTCAACCTGAAATATATTTTGTATATAAATACATATTCACATTACACATCTAAATGCATTCTACATATTTTGCCACATACCTCATACTCTTTCATCATTCCTTGCCCTCTCTACCTTGTTTGAACACATAACCCATCCTTTATGTTAATACTCCTCATCTTCCTTTCCTATCCTAGTTTTCCTTTTTTTATTGCAGTTATCATCTCATGTGCTAAATAATGCATTGATTTATTATATCTCTTGTTTACTGAGTACTGTCTATTTTGCTCTACTCTAAGATAAACTTCATGAGAGAGAGGATCTTCCTTTTATTCACGAAAATACCCCAGTTTTCTATAATAAAGCATGACATGAGTATTATAGGTGCTCAGTGACTGAATGAATGACTGGATATGTTACAAACATTATGTGTGTGTACATGTTTATATACGTCTGTGTATGTGAGGATATACACACACTCAGATATGTGTGTATTTAGACTTCTAAATCATAATTTTCCTATGACTTTTTCCTAATTTTCCTTCTTCTGGTGTTTAAGCCATCCTTCTCTTCTGTGTCATTTATGGAATACATAAGCTTAGAAGTTTAATTCAAAAGGTCCAGCATAGTTTCCTAATATTCTGACTTCAGAGTTCTAAGATATATAGTTTATCAAGCAAAATGATTAAAAAATAGTCTTTTTTTATTTTCTCAGCTTTTGGATTGCTATCATAGTGCTCTGAGCTTGGTTGATCAGTATTTCTTCCAAGTCAAATCAAAGGGAAATTACTCTTGAGCTAAATGAAACAATCTGGATTGTATCTAATAGCATCTCCCAGTGAAATGGTCACTCTAGCTCGGCAGATCCTCTGAGCCAATATAATTCAGATGAGTTTGAGTGAAATGCAAACATTATCATTCTGTATCAAATTAGGAAGGTATTATACACTATCATGTAAGTTGACAAATCTAAGGTCCAAAAGACTCAGCTTCAAATATTTTTATCAACACTGGCCATGAAGTTGGGCTGCCAAAATTCAGTGAGCCGTGCAGGTGAATTTAACAGTATTGTGAATTGTATTATAAAAAATTAAATCTTTGTTCATTCAGGTCTCTGCCCAAAATGTCCCTCCTCAGTGATATATAACTAGTATCCTCTTCATGCACTTTTATATTGCCTGTTATAATTTATATTCATTTTGCCTATTTGATTTCTATCTGTTCTATTCACTAGAATATAAGCTCTGTGAAGGCAAGAACTTTGCATGTTTTGTTCATTCCTGACTGTCCAGTGTTCAGAAAAATATTCCTGATAAAGTGTAGGTGCTCATGTCATAGTTGTTAAATCAATGAATGAATAAAAATAAGTAGCATGAGGAAGAAGATGTGCCTTCTAAAGAGCATTTTATTGGCCCCCAAGACTCTTTTGCATATGCACTCCAAAGGAGACATAAAGAGCCCTGGCACTGAGCTTTTAAAATAATAAATCCCTTTTCTGAAAAGCATTTTTAATATTTCCTGGAAACCACTCTGAAACGAGAAAGAATTCACATTTATCGCAAGTCAAGTGTGAGATAATTCAACACCTATGATTTCATAACTACATGCTTAGTCCTTAGAAATGGCCTGATTTTTGAGATATTTTGCTTTGGAGACACAAGGTTGAGTTTTAATATGAAAACCAAAAAATAAAAATAAATAAATATGTTCGTGAGAAAATAAATGAGTGGAGAAGATTGCAAAAGATGCAGACCTTTGGTTGTGGGGCGAGAAAAGATCAAGGTTTCTATTTTAGACACGTTAAGGTTAAGATGTCCCTTAGGGGTTCAAAAAGATATGTTGAGAATATATGGATATTTAAGCCTGGAGTTAGGAAGTTATCACCATATAGTTATTTAAAGCCATAAAAAGGAAGTGAATGTAGATAGAAAGAAGAGGTCTAAATATTGACCTCTGAGATACTCCTACATTAGGCAATTGGGGTAATTGTATTTACCAAGTAAGAATATTTATAGGATTTACCAATAGGAATACTAAGAAGCAGTAGTAAGAGAAGAAGGAAAAACAGGCAGCTGTGGTGTTCTGACCATCAAATATAGACGAATATTTGAAATGTTGGGATTGAAATGCTGGAATCTATATTGTTTTTAATGAGTTTTGAAAATATTCTATAAGTCAGTTTTAGATCTATTTATTTTTCATCATAAAAATGGCAAGCACATGACAGAAGTATTTGAAAGGACAAGAGAAATTAATTCATACTCAAACTCAGTAAAACAAGAGCAGAGATTTTCTGGACTACCTAAAAGCTACTAATTATTTAAGTCCTTCTGGTCATTTTCTTTTCATGCATGTTCTTAAATACCGAACTAATATTATGTGTAAAATTTTTATCAAACTTATTCATTATGTTAAATCATAAGCATTTTAAACATTATTTCCTATTTACTACTGTTTAAAAAAATAAAGCAATAATAATCCATAAGGGGTTGAACTATATTTCTTAACTTCTTATTGGTTAGAATTTATCTTTCAAACAAAAAATATTTTTGATAATCAGTTGTGCCAAGTACAACAGAAGGAAAATGGTCCAGAGAAAAACATGTACAAGTAAACAATTTGTTCAAATACCAGATTTAGAGCTTGTTGGTCTTTATTATATATCAGATATTGTTCTGAGAGATTTTCATTTATTATCATATTTAATCATTACCAAACCTTATGAGATGGATGTTATTAAGAGGATGAGTATGTGCACAAGTGTGAAAGAGCTTTAGGTTATTAAAACAGTTACACAGTTCTGGAAACTTAAGAGGGGCTGGTTCTTGACAAGGGGGTTGCTGTCAACAGACTCCCTGGAGAGGGTAGCCAGGGTTGCCTGAACAAAAAGATGAGGCCAGTTAATACAGTGTCCATATGTTATCTCAAAGAGATCCTGAAGATAATGGAAGGCCTTCTAGAGCCTTTAGAAACTGCAATGGCATGATAGATTTATGATTTAGAAAAGCTACTCCATAAATGAGGCTAAAGCCACACAGGCTGGGAAGAAGGTGATAGTCATGAAGCATGAAGCAGGCCTGAGAGAAATATTATTTTTCTTTGCTTAGGAATATTTCTCAGAAGCAAAATATTGCGTTAAAAACTAAATATTGGAATGGAGCATGATAAATAAAAGATTTGGTAAGCCCTGAGTGCATATAAATGGCTTTATTTTGATAGTTTTTAGTTTATTTTTTCCATTATTGGTATCACCTGGCCAAGCTAAGAGTAATTGCCATTCTTTTCTCTTTATGTTTGATTTTAACAGTTTGAGTCTAGGTGTGTGGGTGTTTGTTAAATTCCCATTCTAAATAATTTCCTAAATTTTGACTCAAATTATTATTGCTATTTTCATTACTATTGTTATTATTATTACTATCATTATTATTTGTGAGGTCCTAGCTTTTCGTCATCTCATACATGGGTGCACTTCCATATGAATTAAGCAATAATGCATATTTTCTTTTAGAAAATGTATCATTTTCATTGCCAGTTTCCCACAATATAGCCTTAAAGTACTCATTGATCCCTTCATGTGTATCATTCTTACTCTTCTCTATTTCTTTGTGAGGTTTAAGTTTCCCCTTTGTTGTCATTCTCCTTCTGCTTGAAGAACTTTCCTTTAGTATTACTTGGCACGACAGATCGGCTGAGAATGAATTCCCTCAGCTTTTCTTTCCTTCCTTCCTTCCTTCCTCTCCCTTCCTTCCTTCCTTCCTTCCTTCCTTCCTTCCTTCCTTCCTTCCTTCCTTCCTTCCTTCCTTCCTTCTTTTTTGTCTGAGAAAGTATTCGGCTCAAGTTTTGGAAGATATTGTCACTGGTTGTGAAATTTCATTGACAAGTTCTTCTTTTTCTCTCTTAGTCTGTTAAAATGATCACTCCGATATGTTCTGGGTTTGTGTAGTTGCTGAGGAAATGTCTGCTATAATCCTTATCTTCATTCCCCTGTATAGAATGCTTCTTTTCTCTCTATCTGCCTTCAAGATTTTCTCTTTATCTTTGGTTTTCATAGTTTAACTATGATGTGTGTAGGTGTGTCTTTGTTTTGTTTTTATTCCACTTGAGGCTTTCCAAGGGTTTTAGAGGTATGATTTAATGTTTTGATTATTTTTGTAAAATTCTCAACTACTACTTCCTCATTTTTTTTTCTGATACATTCTCTCTCTCTTTTCTTCTTGTGGGACTCCAATTTCATGTAAATTATACCGTTCGATATTGTGCTGTTGCTCTTTGATTTTGATGGTTTTTTAAAAAAAACACTTAACTCTGTATTTCAATTTCAATTTGAATTTCAATTCAAAAAATTAAATAATTTTTATTTACCTAATTTCAGACTCACTGAATCTTTCCTCATCTGTGTACATTCTATTTATGAACCTCTTAAGGATTTACTTTTTTATGTATGATTTTTTAAAATGGTTTGTTTTGGGTTTTGTTGTGGTGGTTTTTTTTTAACTTACAGCATTTCCGTTGTACTCTTTCTGTATACCTGTGCTAAATTTTCCCATTTACCCATTCATATTGTCCATCTTTTCCACCAGGTGTCAAAATATTTAATCAATTATCTTAAAGCCTCTGTCAGTTAATTCCAATATATGAGTCATCTATTCTTATGTTGCTCACTTTTTGTAAATGAGCTATTTTTTCTTGATTTTTTCTGTGTATATCTCATAATTGTTTGTTGAATATCAGATATCATGCATAGAAGAATAGTAGAAATGCAGGAAGATAATATTTATACCTAGCAATGATTGTACCTCCTCTTTTGTTCTTCAGTTAGAATGTAGGGTTTGGCCAATCTAATCAGGAGTTTATGTGGTTTGGAGTTTTTGTTGCTATGATTATCTTCAGTGAACTATAGGCCTCAAGCTCCTCAAGCTACTCAGGATAGAGTCAGGATAGAGTCTCCTAGGTTTTTCTGAGAGTCCGTTTGTTTTTTCCCCATTCATTGTTAGTCAACACTAAATACTTGCACCACAGAATGTAGTCTCCCTCCAGGTTCTTGCCACTTTCCCAGTGATAGAATACCATACCAGGGACTTGGTGCTTGGCTAGTGGTAGGATTGGGAAAGTTCTTTGTTGTTCTGGTACAACCTCAATCTTAGGCAGGACCAATGTGTCTGGGCATCAGGAGTGATACATTTTTACTGTTTCCATACTTCCTCTTCATGGCATTTTGTGTATGTGGGGTGGGAGGGATAATTCTCCATCAGTCTCTTTCCTTGTGTACATCTTACCAGCAGACACACTGACAGCCTTTTTCTTCGTTGGACTTTCTTTTCAAGAATATTTGTATAGTGAATATCTTTATAAGATAAAGATAGTGCCTTCCTCTGATACCTGTCCTCTGCAGATTTGTTTGCTGTCTAATACAGCAACAATACTGTTTGCAGTATAATACAGACATATTTTTCTTCTGGGGCAAAAGTCAGGTAGATTTGTTTGTTGTCAATTATGAAAGATTGGAGCATCCTACATTAGGGCTCTTGTTCTGTAATGCAACTGACTGCATATGAAAGCATCATCTGAACCTCATCATCATGTCACCTTATGGGTAGTGGGGCTCAGGGTACTGGGGAAAGAAAACCATGACACTGACTACCACTATTGCAGTGAGTATTAAACTGCGTTCTGTCTCTGACCCAGCAGCCTCATGTCATTCTGCCAGCACTTAGAGAACTGTGTGAAGCTAATGAGTTTTTAGCTTGTTAAGGTAGGGTAAAATCTCACACCCTTCATACTTCTTGAAAATCTTAGGTAGAAGTTCCCTGCCCCTCCACTAGTGGAATCAAGCCTCCACTTGAAATCTGTGTAGGATCCTGGGTCTCAGACTGTTTTGTATTTCTCCTTCCCAGGAATACAGGGTTCAACCTTTTCCCTAGTAGCAATGGAGTGTTGCCTGTGCCATAAGAGTTATCTTCTATCCAGAATCTAATTGAGTTTTCTTCTTCTCCTTTCTCATAGACTTAAACCATTTGCTTTATTTTTGTTTTAAAGTCTTCTACAAAGTGGACAGAGCCTTAACCCTCACAGATGCTAACAACTGCTTTATCAGTGCTCCTGAGAGGGAATTATTCTGGTTGCCCACTCAGCCCTTAGTCTTTCTCCTAAGCAAATGGTAGAGACCCATGGATAAAATCTTACAACTTTCCTTGTGTCTAGGGCCCTTAGCAATCCCAAATGAACACATTAACCAATTCTCCTCAGCCTTTAAGGGTTCATTAAATTTTTTGCTTTTTCATTTTGTACCAATTTCTATGGTGGTCATCCTTTTTATATTCTCACTAAGCAATTTCTGACACAGTTCTTGTGTCCTGCCTCTCTTTGGATGTGATGATTCACCTTTGGAATTTGATTTACTTGTTTGCCTTTATGAACTAGCCTTTTAATGAGTTTAAGACAAGTTATAGTCTTGTAGATAATGCCCATGGTCTGAATGGTTGTCTCCCCAAAATTCATACGTTGAAACCTAATCTCTAATGTGATAGTATTATAAGGCAGGTGATTAGGTCTTGAGGGTTCTGCCGTCATTAATGGGATTAATGCCCTTATAAAAAAAGATCTCAGAGAGCTAACTTGCCCCTTGTCATTTGGATAAAACTTCTAAGGTTCCTTAATTCCACTCTCTCATTTTAAAGATAAAGGAGCTATGCCTGTGGAAGGAAAAAATAATCAAATGGCTGAAAGGCACTGTTGCCAGGAGAGTTACTTTCAATGTACCGGTACCTCTAAGGGGTTCCATTTTAGTTTGATCCAGCCTCTCTAGCCAGCTGTGTCTTTTCCACTGTATGAGGACACAGCAATAAATCACTATTCGCTAACCCAAAACTGGGCCCTTACCAGAACCTTACGTTGCTGGCACCTTGATCTTGGACTTCCAGCCCTCCCTGCTGTGAAAAATAAATACCTGTTGTTTATAAGCCACCCAGTTTTGTGTATTTTGTTACAGCAGCCTGAACAGACTAAGACAATAATCTAGCCTTTTCTCCCTGTTAGGTATAGAGCCACATTCTTTGCATGTTTCCAGTCACCTAGAGGATGAGTCTAGAGAAATGACATATTGTCTAATTCAATATTCAAATGGGATATTGTCCAGAGAAAAAAAATATTGTTTAATTTGTTCACTTGACAAAGATTTCCCAAGTCTTACTCAAGGCCAGGTTGTTATACTAAGCCATGTAGTGGGTACTGAAAGATGTACAAATCATGGTGGAAGAGTAATATTCATATCATTATCCAGGCTTCGGCTTGGAGGAATGCCAACTTGGTTAGCCCATTGGCATGAATATTATCCCATTTGAGATCCAGCTACCTGGGCTCCAAGCTTTATCCTTAAGAACTCCCTACTAGTCTAGACCTTCCTTGTTCCTTCCTAGTTTATCAGATGAGTAACCACGCTCACATTACTGTTTTTCCTGTTGAAGGCACTGAAGGCTTCCTCTTTCTTCAATTTTTCCTCACACACAGCTGGCTAGAGAGGCTGGATCAAACTAAAATGGAACCCC
Organism: Pan paniscus; assembly: GCF_029289425.2. Lineage (NCBI taxonomy): Eukaryota > Metazoa > Chordata > Mammalia > Primates > Hominidae > Pan > Pan paniscus. The sequence goes on from NC_073254.2 coordinate 23,616,348, forward strand.
TTAGAGGTACCGGTACATCGAAAGTAACTCTCCTGGCAACAGTGCCTCTCAGCCATTTGATTTTTTTTCTTGACCATTTGATTTTTTCCTTCCACAGGCATAGCTCCTTTATCTTTAAAACGAGAGAGTGGAATTAAGGAACCTTCGAAGTTTTATCCAAATGACAATTTGTGACTCTTTCATTTTTCTTTTTTTGTCCTCATCAAGACAGATGAATTATATGATTGAGAGTTGGAAAGGAACATAGAAATAGATACGCTAATCTTTTTGTTGTGAAAATGAGAAAATTCAGACTAAAGAAATTCAAATGGTGTGCCCAAGGCTACACAGATGTAAAATGAAAACAAAAAATGAAGAACTACATTTAAATCATCAGTGCTTGACCACAAGGAAGGCCTAGGAGAGGAGATAACTGCTTGGATTTGGATGAAACAAACTGTGTTCAAATCCTGGATCTATTGCTCAGTGATCTGTAAGACTTAAGCGCAGTGACAACTTCTCTAACATTCAATTTACCATTTTGTGAAAAAGGAGTGACAGTGGCAAGATTTGTTTCCTAGGGCTGAGGTGGGCATTAAATGACACTGTTGTTGAAAGTACTCTCAATAAATAGATGAGCTTCTTTCGAACAGTACAATGCGCTTTATGATGTTGATGTATGGACTTTGATCAGTGGGAGAAATCGTCAAATCCGGGTTTCTTTGCCATGTTTTGAATAGAAATACATTGCATTGTCTTACAGGCGTCTATGACACAGGAAGGTCAGGAGTCTTTCGCAAATTGGGTTTATGCTATTATTCAGAATGGGTGAGTTTTAAAACTTTAATTAACCAAGTTAACCTATTTGTTTGCCAATGCGTGGAAGGTTGAATTGTTCTAACCACATTGCAACATTTTGGATAAAAGCGTAAATGTGGGTGTGGGAGGGAAAAAAAGAGAAACAGATTTGGATCAAAGCTACTGCGGAACAACTGCCACAGCACTCATTGTTTTCCCCCAAGGAATAGCTGTGGTAGAGAGCAGTGCCAGCTTGGAGTTTGCAACGTCTATTTTCTAGCCAACGCTATGATTTTTATTCCTGTTTATTGACCAAAAATTGCTTCATTTACTGAACCAACCACGTAGCGCAGCAGAGAGGCGGCTGTGGTTTCGCTGCCTGGGCCCTGAGCAATACCCACCTCTGTCCCATAGATGGCAGCATTTCACAAACAACGCCGCCACCGGGACGCATTGAGAACTCAGCTCCAGTAATCTGTTGACAGGATTAAGGACCCCTGTTGTTTTACAGGAAGTAAATAAATCCTTATGGTATTCTGGAAGGCTCAGAAGTATATGAAAGTGGTAGGAAATTGTTTATTCTATGGTAAAGGTATCAAATGAATATTTACAGCATTTAAAACAATTACCTCGGATTGATGTGGACTGGTGTTAAAACTCAGCCTGTTTGCATTATCTAGTTTAGAGTATTTGTTCAACTCTTGCACAGTAGGTTTAGTTTTTCTGAGTACAGAATTTCTTGCTAGCATAAGTTGATGGTGAATGCTAAAGCTGATAAGATGGTGATAATTTCTCTTTAGAAATTAAAATGTCATCTATTTGTGCAAATCACTGTGTAAGAAAAACATAAACCACATGATACTGTAAACTCTAAGAACATGAAAAATAATGAAGAGAATAAAGGATGTAACAGTACAGGATGAATAGAAATATAGTAGGTGGGTTTAGGCAAAGGATTATCTTCAACTTTAAAATCCATTGAAATTGTCAGTTTTACACATGGAAAAGTTCTGTTATAAATCTAGACCATTGAATGGTTTCAGTATTCTTAAATACATTTCTGAGATATTTCAAAAACGACACAGGGCAATAATCTAAGTGAATCAGTGAGATTTACCCAGGGGTGGATTAAACAAGCCTACTCCTTAGATTTTCCACTGCCTTAGGGATGCACTATAATTTTCTATCCCTCATTTTTAGGCAACTTCCTTTACTCCATATGTTTCAAGAAGCTGATGATTTTTGAAAAGTACATTTGATTTGTGGTCATGAGTCATTACTAAGTAAATAAATGATTATCATTTTGAGCTTCAACACACATTTTCTTTTTTAATTTATTTATTATTTATTATTTTTTAGAGACAGGATCTTACTATGCAGGGTCAAACAATCCTTCCACCTGGGTCTCCCAAAGTGCCGGGATTACAGGTATGAGCCACTGTGCCTGGCCCATAGCACACATTTCAGATATCCAATTAAAAAAATGATCAAGTGACAATCTCTAATAAAATGTCTGCTCTTTTATAGTATGACTTGTCTGTAAAGACTTCACTAGACACTAAATTCAATTTTTCTTTTTAGATTCAAGTGTGAAGTTGAAATGTTGATAATTTATTCACAAGATAATGCCCTGTACAACTCTTATTTTTATGAAGGATAATTGGATAAATTAGCCTTAATAACCAATGAAACTCATGCTTAAGTACTGGACATGCTATTAAGTCTGTCTCCATTGGGCATCTGAATTATTCTGGCCTTCCGTTTCCATATTGGTAAGATGTCTATCATAATGATTTTATATAAAACAGTGTTAGTTTAATAAGTGGTAGTGAATATCATTGTGTAAATTGAATACTAAACATTTGTTTGCCTAACAATTTAGGAAAGGCTTTAGAAACTGGATGTCAATATCAGATTCCTGTTGCTTGTGTCGCCCCCACCTTGTATTATGTCACATAATTGTGTAACTTTGTGGTGCAATCGATGCTATTGATAAACAGTCAGTGCATCTTGGCTAGTCAAGATGTTGTCCGTCAAGAGTGTTTAGCTTGATAGAATTCAGCCAAGTGTAGTGAAAGCATTGCACACTGTGTAGCATTGGTCACATAACTCAATAATACACAATCATAGTGATGCACAGGTGACAATAGTCTAACCAGTAGCTGCTTTTTGCTTGTTTGTTTAAGATGATTTCCTTCGATGCTCTGCATACAGCTTCAGGAAAATATAGAATGCCAGTCTAAAGTAAAACCCTTTCCAATGCATTTTTAAAAATTGTGTTAAGAAGAAATAACATGAGTTCTACCCTCTTAACAAGTTTTTAAGTGTACAATACAACATTGTTAGGTGCAAGCACAATGTTGTACCTCAGACCTCTAGAACCTTTTTTTCTTGCTTATCTGAAATTGTATACCCATTGAACAATCATTCCCCATCTTCTCCCCCTACCTCCCGGTAACCAACATTCTACTTTATGTTTCCATGAGTTTGACTGTTTTACATATGTCATGTAAGTGGACTCATGCAGTACATTTTCTTGATCATTCATCCATTGATGGACATTTAGATTATTTCTATATCTTTGCTATTAAGAATAATTCTCCAATGATCATGGGAGTGAAGATACATCTCTTTTAGATCCCAATTTTAATTATTTTGAATGATTACCCAGAATAATTACCCAGAATGGAACTGCTGGATCATATGGTAGTGTTTTGTTGTTGTTGTTGTTACTGTTGTTGTTTTTTGTTTGTTTTGTTTTGTTTTTGTTTTGAGATGAAGTTTCGCTCTTGTTGCCCAGGCTGGAGTGCAATGGCGCGATCTCGGCTCACTGCAACCTCCGCCTCCCGAGTTCAAGTGATTCTCCTGCCTCAGCCTCCTGAGTGACTGGGATTACAGGCATGCGCCACCATGCCCAGCTAATTTTGTATTTTTAGTAGAGACAGGGTTTCACCATGTTGGTCAGGATGGTCTCGAACTCCTGACCTCCGGTGATCCGCCCGCCTCAGCCTTCCAAAGTACTGGGATTATAGGCATGAGCCACTGCACCCAGCTGGTAGTGCTATTTTTAATCTTTTGAGGAACTTCCATACTGTTTTCCATAGTGGCTGCACTATTTTATGTGCCCACCAAGAGTATACAAGCGTCCAATTTCTCCACAATCTCACTAACACTTTTTTTTTTTTTATGATGGCCATCCTAACAGGTGTGAAGTGATAGCTCATTGTAGTTTTGACTCCTACTTGCCTAATGACTAGGGATGTTGAGCACCTTTTAATAGACTTGTCTGCTATTTCTGTCTTACATAGATAAATGTCTATTTAGGTCGTTTACTCATTTTCTTAATCTGCTTACTTTTTGTTGTTGTTATTTAGTTATAGCAGTTCCCTACATATTAGTTCCCTATATATAGTTTCTATATATTTTGACTTGTAACCCCTTATGAAATACATGGTTTACAAAAATTTTCTGTCTCTGATTGTGTAGGTTACCCTTCTGTTCTGTTGATTGCTCCCTTTGTTGTACAGAAGCATTTTTAGTGCGATGGAGTACCATTTGTCTATTTTTGCTTTTGTTGCTTGTGCTTTTAGGGTCGTATCCAAGAAATCATTGCCATGATCAATTTGAAGATTTTCTCCTCTGTTTCCTTCCAGGAGTTTTACAATTTCAGATCGTATATTCAAGTCTGTAATCTATTTTGAGTTGATTTTGTATCTCCTCTGCATTTTTAAAGTCACTATTTTGTTTTAAACTTTATAATCAATCTTATATGAATATGCAACAAATCTATACACATCATCCTAATTAATTATCTCTCTTGACTTTTAAAATATAATTAAAAAGTTGTTTCTAGAACTATAAATAATCTTGACTGTTTATAAAGCAGTTTCATCAGTATTTTGAATTGCCTCTTTGAAATCATATGATTACATATAAATAAGTGATATGGGCCAATATTTTTGAATGACTAAGATATTTTCACAAAAACAGGGAAAATACCAAGACATTTGCCTAAAGCTTAGTAAGAATTCCAAACCTATAGTTTCCACGTCTTGTAATTTCTAGAACAAATTAAATACATACAAATTAAATAAATTAAATATAATAAAACGTAGTCATAATAAGACAAATCATTAACTAACATTTAATGAAAAGTGATTTAATTTCTTACTTTTGTATGATTGTTCATGCGAACATATTAAGAATCAGAGGAAAGTAAAATCCCCTTTTGAGTCCTAGAAATAAGGTCACTACACTGATGGTCTATTTCCTGCAACTCTTGTCTTAGTTCGTTAGACTCTATTACTGACATGGCCAAGGCCAGCATTCAGCCCCCACATGGCGTGTGGCTCTTCTCCAGCATGCATTCAGGTCTGCCTGTTGGCTTGGAAACATTTCTAATCCTGTCCTCATTTCTGGAACAAATGAGGCACTCAGGATTCTTCATTACTTCAGGTACCTAGGTGGATTTCCCTTTTGGTCGCAAACACAACTTGACATCTTATTTTTTCCTACTTAACGTCTCCGGCATCTATCTCTTCCTTTCAGTTCCCACTGCCCCCAAGTCATCATCTCACATTAGGATACACTTCATAACCAACTGGGCTCCATTCCTGGTGTCGCTGCCTTTTAGTGTCACTAGAAAATTCTTCCTAAAAACCTCATTTTAAGAGCCATCAGTCGCTAATCCTGTCAGAGCCCTCCGCTTGATTTTCAAGGCTGTAATCTAACCATGTCTTGTCCATCCAATCTGATCTCTCATTCCTTCCCAGTGTGAACTCTGCAGATCAGCCCACCTCCTCATAGGTCAGAACATGGCATGTCATGCTCAGCTCAATGACTCTGCTCCTTTCCCCACATATGGAATTGTCTCCCTTCTCCACCACCTATGTCCGACTCCCCTCCTTTAAGTGTCCACACTGATTTATCCACTGTTGTACCTCTGATTGGAACCGAGCCTGGAACATGGTAGAGACTCAATGACTAGCCCTTCGGAGTCTGAGTGAACCCAGAGGCCACTTTGCCTGTGATGTTTATCTGAATATTCAGGTCACAGTGGCTTCTCTTTTCTCGAAAATCTTTCCATGCATATGGTCTGAATTGCACTTTTATATATCCTTTTATGTTCCTGAGTAGATCGGTCAACCAGTATTATTTCTTATAGGATTTTATGCTATCATATTGTTTAATAACTACTGTGTTTAACAATAACTCGCTGGTCTATGCTTGCTTCCTTTTACATTTGAGAAGCTGTCTCATGGCTTATGATTTGTACTGCAAAGTGATTTCTCCACAGGGAGGAGGTGTAGCATGGTAGGTCAGCACATCCACATTAGATTCAGGTCAATGTGAGTGTGATGGATAATTTTATGTGTCAATCTAAGCTAAAATATGGCCAGGTAGCTATTAAAACATTTCTGAGTATGTCTGTGAGGATGTTTCCAGATGAGAGTAGCATTTTAAAAAACAGCCTGAGTAAAGAAGATTGCTCTCATTAACGCACATGCACCATCCAATCCATTGAGTGCCTAAATAGAACAAAAAGGCAGAGGTAGGGAAAATTTCTCTCCCTGGTACATTCATCTTCGCCTGCTGTAAATCATCAGCACTCCTGGTTCTTGTACCTTCAGACTTAAACTAAATTTCATATGTATGTGAATTTCATATATATATTTCTATTGATTCTGTTTCTCTGGAGACCCCTGACAAATACACTAAGTTTGAATTCTGTCTGAACCAAAAACTGGTTCTATGACTAACTTTTCTTTTTTCTTTCCTTTTCTTTTCTTTTTCTTTTTTTTTCTTTTGAGACAAGGTCTTACTCTGTCACCCAGCCTGGAGTTCAGTGGCGTGATCATGGCTTACTGCAATCTCTGCCTCCCGGGTTCAAGGGACCTTCCTACTTCAGCCTCCCAAGTGGCTGGGACCACAGGCATGCGCCACCACATCCAGCTAATTTTTTTTTTTTTTTTTTTTTGTATTTTTGGTGGAGACAAGGTTTTTCCATGTTGACCAGGATGGTCTTGAACTCTTGGCCTCAAGTGATCCACCTGCCTCAGCCTCCCAAAGTGCTGGGAATACAGGCGCGAGTCACTGCATCTGTCCTGTGACTGACTTTTTCAAGTCAGATCTTTATTTATGATATGAAAAAATCTATCTCCTATGGTTCACATAAAGATTAAATAAAATTATATTTACAAAAATATAGAATGTTATTTGTTATATTGCAAACATTTGAACAAGACAATGGTTACTGTTTTTGTTATTGTTAGTATTTCATTGAACTCCAGCATGGAATCACTGATTTTACTACAAATTAGTGACAACAAACTAGTAACAATGTGAGTTGTAATAATTCTTATGTATTTTGAGACGTGTCTCAATCATGTGAGAATAAAATTAGGACATAGCAATTTCAAAATAATTTGAAATTCTAGCTCTATTGCCTTTAATGAATGTGTTTGCTCTTTTCTTGTTTTAGTTCCATTGTCCATCAGATGAAATTCAGAATACTTACATCATAGGAATCTGAGTAGTTTTGTTTGATATTTAGAAGATTTTGACAATACAAAGCACTGTAACTGAGTATTAAATATTTTAATGAATTTTACCTTGTCTATTAGTCCATTCTCGTGTTGCTATAAAGAACACCTGAGACTGGATAATTTATAAAGAAAAGAGGTTTAATTGGCTCACACTTCTGCTGGCTGTACAGGCATGGCTGGGGAGGCCTCAGGAAACTTTCAATCATGGCGGAAGGTAAAAAGGAAGCAGGCACATTTACATAGCCAGAGAAGGAAGAAGAGAGTGAAGGAGGAGGGCTAAAAACTTTTAAACAACCACTTCTTGTGAGAACTAGCTATCATGAGAACAACAGGGGGGACATCTGCCCCCATGATCCAGTCACCCCCTACCAGGCCTCTTCTCCAACACTGGTGGTTACAATTCAACGTGAGATTTGGATGGGGCCACAAATCCAAACCATATCAACTTGTATAAAGAGATAGCAGTAGCCACCAGTGTAGTCTATTTAATACCTGAGACTTATGGCCTTCTAACTCAGGTTGTCCTGAGCTTTGTAATCAGACTGACCCACGTTTGAATCTAGGCTCTGCACCGTAACTGGGGCAACTCACCTACTATGTTCTCTGTCAGTTTCCTCATCTGTAAAATTTGGGTAATAAACTGTATCCTGCAGGTTTGTTCTAAGGCTTAAGTGAGAACACGGCTGTACATATTAATGCTCAATAAATAACAATGATCTACAATCTTACATTTGTAAACAAGTTAACATGTTGAGTCAACAATGACTTATTAATCACCCAGACATGTTCATGGGTTAAATCCAGGTTGAGGCACAGTGAGAGGATTTGAAAGTCATTCAACAAATATGTATTGAAGAGTATGCATCTACCACCTCTCAGGTATTCTTCTAGGCATCCTGGTAGAGTGAACAAAACACAACCCCCTTCCTCATAGAGCTTTCATTCCAATTGATGGAATAATAGGTAAGAAATGCAAAAAAAGAACAACACATCAAAAAGATTATACATCATGAACAAGTGAGATTTATCCCTGACATTCAAGTCCAGTCTAATGTATGCAAATTAGTCAATGTAGTACATGACATTAACACAATGCAAGATAAAAACCTCATGATTATCTCAATTGATGTGGAAAATGCATTTGACAAAGTTCAATGTATTTGCCTGATAAAGACTCTTAAGAGGTTAGGTATAAAAGGAAAGTTCCTCAGCATAATAAAGGCCATTTATGAAAACCCCACAGCTGACAGTATCACCAGTGGGGAAAAACAGAAAACATTTCCACTAAGATCTGGTACAAAGCAAGGATGCCTGCTTTTGCCACTTCCATTCAACATTGTACTGGAAGTGCTTGCCAGGGCAATCAGACAAGAAAAAGAAACCAAAGGCACTGAAATCCGATAGGGAGAAGTAAAATGATCTCTATTTGAAGATTACATGATCCCATATGTAAAAAAGCCCAAAGATTCCACAAACACCACCTTTAGAACTAATAAAGAATTCAGTATGGAGGTTTCTAAGGAAATTAAAAGAGAGCTACCATAGGACTATGCTAAGTGAAATAAGCCAGACAAGGAAAGGCAAGTATTGCTTTATATCATTTATTAGTAGAGGTGGAATATAAAAACTAAATTTCAAATATACAGAGATAGAGAACAAAACAGTGTTACCAGGGGCTAAGGAGGGGTGGTGGGGAAGAAATGGGGAGATGTAGGTCAGAGGATACAAAGTAGCAGATATGTAGGATGAACAAAGCCAGAGACTTAATGTACAACTTCAGGACTGTAGGTAATGAAATTGTATGGCATAGGAGAGTCATGCTAAATGAGTAGATTTTAGCTGCTGTTGCCACAAAAACAACCAAAATGGTTGACTGTGAGATGATGGATATCTTCATTTGTTTCACCTCAGTAACCTTTTTAGTATCTCTATATATCCCATAATATCATGTTGTATACCTTAATTATACACAATAAATTCATTAAATAAATAAATAAACCTTTCCAGGAAATAAGAAAAAGAAAGGAATGCATACATTGATGTTACAATTTACTTCTATAGTTAAGTCATAAAAATTTGAAACTTAAAAAAAAAAAAAAAACAAGGAAGAGGAAATTTAACTAAAGGCCTAGAACAACAGTTGCCAAGATGTTCTAAGAAAGGAAATGGTTAATTGTCAAGTGAATGTTATAAACAAATGTCCAAGAAGTTTTAAGTCATGTAAATCATTTTATACATGCTATGTAAATAACAAACATGTTTATGAAAGTTTTTCCCAAACTCACTTTACTCTCAATTCAGTCTGTGTGCTGAGTGAGCATGGGCTGTGCTATGTCATTTGTGCCCCCAAATGGGTGGTTCCCTAGGGTACCATGTCAGCAATGAGTATTTTGGGGATATCTAATAAACAGAATTTGCACTGTTTTATTCTGTTAGCTAATAAAGACATTCAATTTCCAAAGCTCCTTGAAGAGCAGCTTTTAGACTTTGAGATCAAGCTGAAGGTCTTTAAGGTAAAACAAAAAACTTGGCTGTTGCCCTTACTTTTCTATAGAGGACTTTGATCAGATCTCATAATAAAGAGGCTGTATAGAGTCCAAGACTGCTTTGTCAACGTCAGCAGACAGGATTTCTTCTTGTCACCAAGTGAAAGCTTATGATCAAGAAAGGGGGTCTTTTTTTTTTTTTTTTTCCGTAGGTGTCTTTGTGAAGCTTCCTATCTTTGCTTTTCAACTAAGATGAAACAGCATTTAAAAGAAAATGCCATGTGAGATGAGATCAGGAGAATGGATTCTTTCTTTCATCTGAATAGAGAGCTGCTGTTCGAGGTAACTTTCAGCTTTTATTTTGTTTTGACACAATTGTCAAAATGTTTAACTCTTCCTTTCCAGAATTTGTCATTTGTGAAAAAAGATTGGTGACTGGCAAATAATTCTACTGATGTTAATGAACACAGATCTGATGAAGCAAACTCAGTATTATTTTGAGATAATACAATCGTGCAGAAGTAACCAACTAGACTTTTTACCTCCTTTTTACAGTGGGGAGCAGACACAAACTACATCAATTTGGTCTATTGAGCCAGAAATATGAAATATGACAAATAGCTGTGTTTTTTAAGCTTGAAACCAAATAAATTACAAACTCCCTGAAGAATTACACATTTGAGCTCTTTTAGGTAACCTCTGGATCTTCAGAACCTATTTTATGGCTTTGGAAGCTGTTAAAACAAGTCATCAAGTGTTTTGGGTCAAGGCATATAGTTCAAAGAAAACAAAAACTATCTGGCTTGCTTGTGTAACAGTGGGAAACATAAGGGAAAAGTGTGTTGGGCTGGGCGCAGTGGCTCATGCCTGTAATCCCAGCACTTTGGGAGGCAGAGGTAGGTGGATCACCTGAGGTCAGGAGTTCGAGACCAGCCTGGCCAACATGGTGAAACCCCATCTCTACTAAAAATACACAAAAATGGGCCGGGCATGGTGGCAGGCATCTGTAATCCCAGTTACTCGGGAGGCTAAGGCAGGAGAATCGCTTGAACCCAGGAGGCGGAAGTTGTAGTGAGCCAATATTGTGCCACTGTACTCCAGCCTGGGTGACAAGAGCGAAACTCCATCTCAAAAAAAAAAAAAAAGAGAAAAAAGAAAAAAAAGTGTGTTGGGAAAACCATTTGTGAGTGACAGACTATAGGTGACACTTGTAGTAAGGTAGAAAAGTAGGTATCTTGAAAATAGTGTGATGTGGCAAATTTAATAATGTCCTGCTGCCTTTTGAACACATGAATGCAAGAAACAGGGATAGTTGGTGAATGATTCACAGAGTCTCTATCACAAAGGACAGGAGTGCAAATGTGTTTCCTCCTGAGCTTAGGTGAGTTCAGAGAAAAATGAAGGTGACTCGCTGAGTGAAGTATCAGGGAAGGAAGAAAATCAGGAACGTTCTATCAGAAAAGGTACATCAGGGACGTTCTGTCAGAAAAGGAAGGTCTCAAATGCAACTCACATTTTCAGATATCATTGAGGGGGGAAGAAAATTCCAAAATTTAGGGCTTTAATGGCAGAGAGCATTTTGAGCTAAAGTATATTAACTAGTAGGTAATAGAAGGGAATTAAATGGGCAGTGTTCATCTTGGAGAAAGAGTAGGTGATGTGGTTTGGTGGCTGTGTCTGGAAAAGCAAACTTTCATGACATGAGCTACCTGAGAAAGTAGCCTCAGGTGGTGGTGACAGAAGTGTTCACTTGTACCCTTGGCCTTTTCATTTTTGACACCAGCTGTTTTCACTTTCACGCACGCTTGAGTCTTTGCTGTCACACAGTTGCCGAATGTTTTCTTACTGCTCTTTCCTTTCCATTTGTCTAACATTCCAAATGCTTTATCTAATGCAAGATTTCTCAGCCTTGGCCCTATTGACATTTAGGGCCAGAAAAGTCTTTATTATGTAAGCCTGTTTTGCAAATTGTAGGATGTTTAGCAGCATCTCTGACCTCCATCTTACAATTCACCAGTAACTTTCCCCACCCAGAGGCAACTACCGAAAATTTCTCCAGACCTTGCCAAATATCGTCTGGGGGGCAAAATTGCCCTGGGTGAGAATCACCGGTCTACTTTCTACTTATTATGTAATCTGAAAAAGTTTATGCTAAAATTACATGTAATTCCCCAGAAATAATTTGCACGTGGTTGCAAATTGGAAGAAAATCTAATCTGCCCATTAATTAGCCATTGGTGAATTGTCCTGAAATAGCAACTGGTGTCACATATCAAAACTTGTAATGTTTTCTTTGTTTCAGTTTTTGAAGGATGCTTTTGTATCTTTTTGGAAATCAAAGTCTTTTTTTTAATCTATCTACCTGCCGAGTTTATTGCCTTGTAAACATGTTTCTTTTGAGTTAAAATATTCTGAACCTGTAAGGCCATGTCAATCAAGCCAGATCAATAGTAGTGCACAAAAAAATGAATCAAAAAAGAGTATAAGTTCAAAACATATTATCCATATGGGAGAAAGTCTCCTCATAAATGCCAACAATTATTGGCTTGAATTCAAAAGTGGAATAAATTTTGTCCTTGAGTACAAGAGTGATAGCAAATAACCAATTTTAATATTTTATAGAGAAAGTTATAGCCATTTCCTGAACTACCTCTGATATTATTTCTGGAATTTTTTAAAATTCTTAAGTGCTTAATGGCTCTGGAGGCAACTATGAGAGAATGGCAAGTGCACTAGGCTAGGAGGCAGATGATCAGGTCTAAGTCTCCACCCTTCTAGAGAGGGAAGTCCCCAAATCCTTATCCAGAAAATAGGAAGCATAATAATCTCACAGAGGATTATTGTACAGTTGAGGTAGTGTAGACTGAATACTGAAATGCCAATCAGTGGAAAGGCACTATGAACATGATTTAATTTCTGTTTATTAAAAATTATTAAACCTATTAAACAATCCTTAAAGGTTGCTTTAAGGATTTTCTGTGACACAGTTTTCCCAGGCAAGCTGCTTAACCAAACCTCGGGTCCGACTTTCCTAGGGGAATACCTGTGGCCGACACAATCTGAAACAAGAGCTTTACAAATCAAATCATATTTTGTAGACATTAGGGGATACCGATATGGCAAAGGATTGTATGGCTATTTGCTTTTTTGGCAATAAATATAATTTTTCTATTTTTTCTGTTTTATGAATTTCTTGTTAGTATTGAGAATTCACGAAGGCTATGTGTAATACAAATAATTCTAAATACTACATTTTGTTTACTTAAAATAAAAATCTAAACTTCCTTTAATTCAATATCACTCTCACTCCCATCTCACCACCCAGTCAAGTATTTTGATTAAACTCACATGCACATACACACACACACACACACAAACACACAGACATGCACACGCAGTCATATAGACACACACACAGACATACAGACACACAGACACACACATACAGATACACACACACAGACACACACATGATGACAACTCACAGTTGATAATTCACCTCATTACAGCTCAGGAAGAGATTGTATAAAGAAAAACTGAGTGATGTAAATACATAAAATTGTTATAATATAATAAGATTTAGTGATATTACAGCAAGGAGGAAAAATATAAGTAAGATATAATTTTGGTTATGGGACTTTAAAGCAACCTTTTTCATCCTCTAAAAAGTTTCCTGATGTTAGTTAATTGGCACAAGAGAATGGAAGAAGAGATTCTGCTAGAGGATACACACCTTGTGTTTCCCATAAGATTCGGGAAAATGGAGAACAAAATATTTTCCTCAGGAATTAACTATATACAAATGATAAGTGAAGGAAATGGCATCATTTGTAGTAGGAAAATAATTAATTGTTTAAATTTTATTTTATTTTAGATTCAGAGTGTCATGTGCATGTTCGTTTCATGGATGTATTGTGTACTGGTGAGATATGGGCTTATAGTATATGCATTTCCTAAATTGTGAATATTGTTCCCAATAGGTAATTTTCAAACCTTGCCCTCCTCCCTTTTGGAGTCCCCAGTGTCTATTATTTTCATTTTTATGTCCATGTGTATCCATTGCTTCAAGTTCCCACTTACAAGCGAGAACATGCAGTATTTCACTTTCTGTTTTTGAATCAGTTCACTTAGGATCATGGCTTCCAGCTCTACCCATGTTGCTGCAAAGGACATGATTACATTCTTTTTTATGGCTGTGTAGTATTCCTCAGTGTATATATACACCACATTTCTTTTATCCAGTTAACCATTGATGGCTATTTAGGTTGGTTCTGTGACTCTTTTCTTGTGAATAGTGCTGTAGTGAACATACATGTACAGGTATCTTTTTTTTTGAGATGGAGTCTCTCTCTGTCTTCATGCTGGAGTGCAGGGACACCATCTTGGCTCAGTGCAACCTCTGACTCCCTGGTTCAAGCAATTCTCCTGTCTCAGCCTCCGGAGCAGCTGGGATTACAGGCACGCAGCACCATGCCCAGCTAATTTTTGTATTTTTAGTAGAGACAGGGTTTAACCATGTTGGCCAGGATGGTCTCAATATCCTGACCACGTGATCCACCCTCCTTGGTCTCCCAATGGCATCTTTTTAATGTAATGATTTATTTTCCTTTCCGTAGACACCCAGTAGTGGGAGTGCTGGGTGGAATGGTAGTTCTATTTTTATTTCCTTGAGAAATCTCCATACTATTTTCAATAGAGGTTGAACTAATTTACGTTCCTGACAACAGTGTATAAGGATTTTCTTTTCTCTGCATCCAGGCCAACAATAACAGCCATTCTGACTGGTATAAGATGGTTCATTTTTTTTTTCTGGTGTTATGTGATAAACAGGTTATTTTACAACACAGTTTAGATTAGCTTATCAATGATAGAGCCGACTTTGTGATAGCCATTAATACACACAGTCAAGAACTTAAATACCAATTTAAACCAAGAACCCTAAATGGGTATATTAAAGTTTTGTAAAAAGCATTGCGCAGTTTTGACATAAGAATTGTTCAAGTGGTAATACAGCTAAAACACTCATGTTAACTTTAAACATAATAACTTAATCTTTTAGGAAGTATACTTTCAAATGCTGCATAGAACACATCAGGATTTTACCTCTTTTTAAAAGTCTGATCTAATTGGACAGGAGCACAGAGAGTTTATCTTTTTCTGAAGTATGTTGCTGAAAGTAGGAGGAGGGGAAGGAAAAGGAGAAGGAGCTAGGAGATGTTTTCTCTAGAATGTGGTCCCTTTATTACCGTATGTTGTAGTTGAACTTTCCAGGGTAAACCTAATGTTACAGATGAACTCACTAATAGATGTCGAATGCCTTCTTGGTATAATATATTATTTCCTATCTCCATAGTATTGAGGATGAAATACTACAGATTGAAATGCTCTGGAATGCAGTTTTAAATCTTTCATCTGAACATCATTACATCTATGCCCAGGAATTTCCAAATTCTAAACCAAATGATACAGCTAGAGTATGAAGACAATTTGAGAGCTGGTGAAGATGACAGTTACTTCTTTCTGTTTCTTGTTCTTTGTATAATGGAAATGAATGTTACTTTTAATGAGTCAATTGCAAGAAATTAAGGTATCTGCTAGACTCGTTCTTTCTTCCTTTCTTTCTCCCTCCCTGCATCCCTCTCTTTTTCTCTTCCCCTTTCCCTCCCTCCCTCCCTCTCTTTTTCTTTGCTTTCTTCCTTTCTTCCTTCTTTCCTCCCTCCATTTCTCCCTCCTTCTCTTCCTCTCTTTCTCCTCTTTGCCTCTACTTCTCTTCCTTCCTTCCATCCGTCTGTCCTTCCTTGCTTTTGTTCATTCCACTGACACACAAGGAATACATACAGTGGAGGTCCTACCATGACCAGACACTGTACTAGGCAAATGAGCTAGAGAAAGGGACAAGATAAATAAGACCCTGCCCAAATGAAGAATCGGGTCAGGCAAATAAGCTATGGAAAGATATGAGGGAAATGTTGGGGTAATAAAAGATCTCATAGGAGAAATATGCAGTCCAGGCTCCCATGAGCTCTCTCTCTCTCTTCCAACCTTCAGCCCCCTTCTTGCTCTTTGGGGATTCCCAGGGAGATGTATGGCTTATATGCAAAATGAAGTACCAGAAGATAAAAAAGTCAAATAGAAATTAAGATTGTATAGATTATTCTGCAGAGTTGATCATTCATTTTCGTGTGAAAAATTGGTTATATATGTTCTTACTTTTCTCACGGTAATACTTTTACAAGAAACTTCTCAGCACTTTGCTTTCTTTGTCTACAAAAATGACACAGAGATTTTTTAAAAGGTGGGGTTTCCCACCTTTTCAAGCAAATGGTTCATTTCCCAGCTGGCTCTTGTTACAGTGCATGCAAATGCAAACATATTCTTGATTGAGATCTGTGAAATCTCCAGAAAATTCTTAATATTGATTTACATCCTCCCTTGCAGAAATAATTAATATTGATTAATGAGAGGCACTTAGCTTGATAATAATTGCAGCCAGTTCACAACAAAAGCAAGTCAATTGTGGTGCTTAGGAATTTTTAATAGTGACTTTTGTCTGTTATTATTTTATTTTTCATGTCTAAATGAGAATTGACCTTGCATGAAATCTGTTTAGCAAATTCAAATTAGACAAAGCAAAAATATTTATATGGGTGGGTAGGCTTGAAAGTAGCTGAAACGTCTAAAAATAATGTAGGAATAATTGGCATAATAGGGCAAATCATCAATTATGACACATGCTTCAAAACTGATTTGAACGTGGTACCTCAGTATGTGACTTAAGTAATACAGTAAATAATGTTAAATAAAGAAATACCATGACTTATGCAAATCTAATATGTGGATATTTGAATTAATCAAGGAAATGTAAGAATCCTCTTAATTTAAAGAAAAAATAATTTATCCTGTACCACCCACAGTTAACCTAAATTGTCATGTATTCCACTTAAGAAGAACTTCTTCATACCTGTCAAACATATTATAAAATGGCAAACAAGAATTAAATAATTTTTGGATTATTCTGCACAGTTGATCATTTCTGGGTAAGAAAAAAATTGGCAAAACTTTATTTGTGAAGCAACCTAAATGCCTAGTGATAGAATATGATTAAAGTTTTAAAAATTGGCCAGGTGCGGTGGCTCACGCCTGTAATCCCAGCACTTTGGGAAGCCGAGGTGGGCGGATCACGAGGTCAGGAGATCAACACCATCCCGGCTAACACGGCGAAACCCCATCTCTACTAAAAAAATACAAAAAAAATCAGCCGGTCGTGGTGGAGGTTGCCTGTAGTCCCAGCTGCTTGGGAGGCTGAGGCAGGAGAATGGCGTGAACCCAGGAGGCGGAGCTTGCAGTGAGGCGAGATCGCGCCACCGCACTCCAGCCCGGGCGACAGAGCGAGACTCTGTCTCAAAAAAAAAAAAAAGTTTTAAAAATGTTCAAAGTCCATAGGCCTGGAAAATTATGCTATCCCGCAATAAACTGGTAAATACATTAATGGCAGACTACTGTTTTTTTCGTATTTGAGTAGCATGTATTTTTAACACAAATAGACTTGTATCCTGAAGCAGCAATAAAATTTAAACAAGTCAGGCACTGATAAAGTAATAGGCAATGTCTAAATATCATTATTGTTATTAAAGCAAAAAAAAAAAAGATGTCAGTATTTCTTTTTCCATTAAACATTTAATGGAAAGAAATGTTAATCATTTCTTATTCCCTTGTACCCACCTTTAATTTATTGATATGCTACATTTTTTATGCATGTCTTTCATACTTTTGAAGCATTTTCTTTGTCAAAATTAGAGTTAAAATTCTAAAAAAAAATTCTTGTCAAAGAAGTGGACTTTGCTTAATATTGCTTTATTATACGAGGTACAAATCCATTTTGGCTAAGGCATATGAGCAACCTATAATCATAGAACACATTAGGGCACTTTTCAGATAGATTTATACAACTATATGAAAATTTTGAAATAATAGAACACCTAGAAGAAAATTTTGGAAACTTTCATCTAATCTCACAAAGAGATCATAAAAGTGAGTAGAGATCTCTTAATAAAAATTTCAATACATTTTCTTATATATATTTCAAAGTAACAGATTTCTAAACACAATATATACATAAATAAAATTGTGAAGAGAGCCAAAAAAATGAAGAAAGTATTTTCAAGTCCTAAAAAGCAAAGCGTTTTAAAAATTTTTTTATTTTAAATTCAGGGGTACATATGCAGGTTTGTTACATAGCTAAATGTGTATCATGGGGGTTGGTATACAGATTATTTCATCACCAGGTATTAAGCCTAGAATCCATTAGTTATATTTTCTGATCCTCTCCCTCCTCCCATTCTCCACCCTCAAATAGGCCCAGTGTGTGTTGTTTCCCTCTATGTGTCCATTTGTTCTCATCATTTAGCTCCTGCTTATACGTAAGAACATGTGGTATTTGGTTTTCTGTTCCTGTGTTAGTTTGCTAAGGATAATGGCCTCCAGCTCCATCCATGTCCCTGCAAAGGGCATGATCCTGTTCATTTTTATGGATGCATAGTATTAAATGGTGTATATGTACCACATTTTCTTTATCCAGTCTATCATTGATGGGCATTTAGGTTGTTTCCATGTTTTTGTTATTGGGAATAACATTGCAATGAACATGTGCATGGATGTGTCTGTATGATGGAATGATTTATATTCCTTTGGGTATATACTCAGTAATGGGATTGCTGGTTGAATGGCATTTTTGTCTTTAGGTCTTTGAGGAACTGCCACACTGTCTTCCACAATGGTTGAACTAATTTACACTCCCACTAACAGTGTATAAGCATTCCTTTTTCTCCACAATCTTGCCAGCATCTCTTATTTTTTGGCTTTTTAATAATAGCCATTCTGACTGGTGTGAAATGGTATCTCATTGTGATTTTGATTTGGATTTTTCTAATGATCAGTGAGGTTGAGCTTTTTAGCATATAACTGTTGGCCACATGTATGTCTTCTTTTGAAAAATATCTGTTTGTGTGCTTTGCCCACTTTTTTATGAGGTTGTTTGTTTGTTCCTTATAAATTTGTTTAAGTTCCTTACAGATGCTGGATATTAGACCTTTGTTGAATGCATAGTTTGCAAAAATTTTCTCCCACTCTGTAGTTTGTTTACTCTGTTGATAGTTTCTTTTGCTGTGCAGAAGCTGTTTAGTTTAATTAGATCCCATTTGTCAATTTTTGCTTTTGTTGTAATTGCTTTTGGCATCTTTGGCAGCTTTGTCATGAAATCTTTCCCATGCCTGTGTCCTCTTCCAGGGCTGCCTGGGACCAGGACTGCCTAGGCTGTCTTCCAGGGTTTTTATAGTTTTAGGTTTCACATGTAGGTGTTTAACATAATTTTAGTTAATTTTTGTCTATGGTATAAGAAAGGGGTCCAATTTTAATCTTCTGCATATGGCTAGTCAGTTATCCCAGCACCATTTATTATCAAAGATCAGATAGTTGTAGGTGTGCAGTCTTATTTCTGGGCTCTCTATTCTGTTCCATTGGTCTATGTATATCTGGTTTTGTACCAGTACCAAGCTGTTTTGTTTACTGTAGCCCTGTAGTGTAGTTTAAAGTCAGGTAGCATGATGTCTCCAGCTTTGTTCTTTTAGAGCAAAATTAAAAAAAAATTAAAGCCCAAATCTCATCACAATGAGAAAAGAACACATATCTTTTGTGAAATAAAATATGTAAATGTGCAATAAACAAGAAAGATTCAACACTAGTAATAAAACATTTGCAAAACAATATAATTTTTTTAATTGCAGATCAAACCATAGAGTCTTATATGATAGCAACAAGTGGCATGTGAGTAAAAGGAAATACAAATCTTTGTATGCCCACCTTTCTGGAAGGAATATATGTTTAAAGTTTAAAATAGTTTACATCAGTTGATTCAGTAGTTCCAATTCTAGACTGTATGTGACATATATGTTAAAACATTGATATGACTTGGATCTGTGTCCCCACCCAAATCTTATGTAGAATTATAATCCTCAGTGTTGGAGGTGGAGCCTGGTGGGAGGTGACTGGATTGTGGGGGCGGTTTTTCAAGAATGGTTTAGCACCATCCCCTGTTGGTACTGTATAGTTAGTGAGTTCTTATGAGATATGGTTGTTTAAAAGTGTGTAGCACCTCCCCATTCTCTCTCTTTTTCCTGCTTCTGCCATGTAAGATACCTGCTCCCACTTTGCCTTCTGCAATGAGTAAAAGCTCCCTGAGGCCTCCCCAGAAGCAGATACTGTCATGCTTCTTGTACAGAATTATGAGCCAATTAAAACTTTTTTCTTTATAAATTACCTAGCCTCAGATATTTTTTATAGTAATGTGAGAATGGACTAATACAAACATAGACAAACATTTCATTATTACCTCATTTATAATATAGAGAAATTAGAAATAGACTAAATACCCAACCTTAGAACCCAATTAAATGAAGTATCATTAATTAAATGGGATGTAGAGAAAATGCTCATAATAAAAAGTTAAATAGGAAAACAATATACAAAAATAATCTTTTAGTAGATAAACTGTGTAAAATTGTATATTTTTAATTTATATTTTAATGGTACAATTAAGGGTGATTTTTAATTTATTCTTTATACCATGTGATTATTTTCTGTGTCTCTAAATATCTATTGCTGTAATAGTCAGCCATTAATAATCAATGTTATTTCAAGAGAGAAATCCAGAAAGAAGAAGCTATTTCAACACAGGTTTAGTATTTCAAAAGTTGGATTCATGGTATAATTTCAGGTCTTTTTAATTTAACATGTTTCTAGCCTCTGCAAATCATTGCTATCAGAGTAATTGCATATTTACCCCAAACAGAGCAATAAACACGTTCAAGTTGATAAGGCAGCTGTGTAGACATGAAACTCCATAATATTGTAATAATCAGGTTAGCTGGAGTTGATCTTATCAACCATCTACACATAAACGAGTCTCACAGTAATATTCTCATGCACATGATATATTGTATAAAAACTATTGTGATGTGTTGCTATGGTACCTGGGAGATCCTTATAGATTCGAGTTCCATACTCTGGCTCGTTTGGGCATGTTTTAGGCATTCACAAATGAAAGGAGAGAGAGTTTCTGTGCACACCCACAAGGTTTCTGGAGTCCTCCCTCCAGTTGGATAGATAGCAAATAAATTTTCAAAGTATCCCTGTTTAAACATGGTCATATATTTATGCTGCATGGATACGGGATCCAACTTTCACAGTACAGAAGTTTAAAAATATTAAACACCAAGGAAAAACGTATTTAAAAGAAAAGAAAAAAGGAAGAAATAAAATGAAAAGAAACACAACTACAATCCTCACCTCCTGTATTTTCACTTGTCCACAACAATAAAACACCAATAAAACAGTTTCTCTGTCATTTGGCGTTAGTGTCTACTTAGTGATCAGAGATCTTAGACAGCCCTACATCAGTGAGTGATGGGTGGTGAGAGAGACAGATAGATTTCACTGTAAAGCTGGAACAAAGATTAGCTCCAGAATTCAAAGGTTGAATTCCTGTTCTGGTTAGAGATAAAAGAACAGATTCTTGAGTAGCTATTCTCACTTGAAAAAAGCCAGTGACTTTTCTGTGTATTTTTTTTAATCTAAGAAGAAGAGCTAAAATATTTGTCTATTTGTCACCAATCAATTGTACAGGACTGCCTCTAATAATCTATTAAGTTTATAAGGATTTCACCTATTTTGGACCAACAAGATAAAACGTTTTATTGGTCTTCTCTGGGTTTATCAGTTTCTTCTTTTACAGTGTTTTTCATCACTAGACCAGTCGATTACAAAATTATCAGTTTTGCAAATTTGGCTGGGATTTTGACATAGATTCCAACATATGCCTTATACTATGACAATAGGCAAAATAGAGAGAGGTTACCAAATGTATGAAAAGTATGACACTGATTGTTCTTTGCCATACATTAATTCTCTCTCCCTCTCTCTCCCCCTCCTCTTCCTCCCTCTCCCTCTTGACTCCACCAACCCACACTAATGACCACATCTCGAATTTTGTCATTGTGTAAAAATGTGTCCATGCTATCAATGCAAAGTCTGAAATTCTCACATCTGACCATGAACCATCATCTCTCTGACTTTCCCAATCCCTCACATTGACTGAAGTTTCCTCGGGTATTCTTTCAACTCTCTTGGTTACCCCCTTCTCCTGAGTGATGCTATTTCTTCCTCTCTAAGCTGGATATTGTGATCAGTTGTGTCAGTATTCTCTCTGTCCCCTGACTCCCTTTAAATGTGCCCAGGGAAGGAAGGAAGTGATTGGCAGCTGAGGATTTTGGAAAGTTGTAAAAACAACACTGAGAACAGGCATGGCAGTTGAGTGATATGGTTTGGTTCAGTGTCCCCACCCAAATCTGATTTCAAATTGTAATCCCCAATGTTTGGGCAGGGACCAGGTGGGAAGTGATTGGATGATGAGGATGGATTTCCCCCTTGCTGTTTTGGTGATAGGGTGATAGCGAGTGAATTCTCACAAGATCTAGTTTTTGAAAGTGTGTAGCATCTCCCCCTTTGCTCTCTGTCTTCCTCTGGTTCTGACCATGGGAAGATGTGTCTCTTTCCTCTTTGTCTTCTGCCATGATTGTAAGTTTTAAGAGGTCTTCCCAGCCATGCTTCCTGTACAGCCTGTAAAACCATGAGCCAATTAAACCTCTTTTCTTTATAAATTACCCAGTCTCAGGTATTTATTTATAACAGAGAAAGGACTAATACACTGAGATTGAAGAGTAACCTGATGAATGAGTTCGTGTTAGAGGCTGAGATTCAGGCAGAACATGCCAGAACATTATTGTTTTGGTAATTCTTATTCTTTTGGCTGCCTGCCTGTGGATGTTAGGAATTGAGTGGTTAAAGACTCAGACAACCACTGACTATCCAGAAGAAAACTCATTACTCAGCTTGGTTTTCCCACAATTCCAAGCTCCCTATGTTCAGGCAACCTGCTGGCCTTTTTTGGCCATCTTGTTATTCACATATGTTTACACCCTCTTGAATATTTCCTCCCAGAGCTCTTTAATATATAGTCTGGTTCACTACAGCCCCTGCTTTCCTTGTTACAGACACTGTTACTTGTCACTTCAATGAGAAGATAAAAGCCATTTGAGAGAAACTGCTCTATTTTATTCCTCATCAACCCCCGTGTCTCTGAAGAACAGCACCAGTAAGCCCCTGATCTCCCCTCCATCCCTTCTCTTTTGGAGGATATTTCTTCCTCTACTTTTGTATACAATCACAACATTTCCCTTTCTAATGGAAACTCTCTCACCACTAGACAAAGGGTTAGTTTCCCCATCCCCTATGTTTACATATCCATGCTACTCTTTTTTTTTCTTCAGGTTTACTTTATCCGTCTCGTTTTCTTCAACATGAAACTTAAGAGTAGATTCTACTCACTGCTTCTTTCCCTTCTTCATCTTGTATTTAACACAAAGCCACTGTCATCAGGCTTTCAACACTACCCTCTACCTCCGCAGTCTCCTATGACTCAGATGACATAGCCCATTTATACCTGTTGTCCCAGTGTATTTATTACTAACACCTTAGAGCTGTCCTGATTTGGGCAATAAATTATATGGTCCCTCTACCAACCTTACACTTTAGTGGAAATGGTGAGGTACTAAGAAATTTTGAACATGTAATTAAATGTATAATAAATGCAGAGTTACAAACTCTAATAAGCACTATGACAGGGCAATACCTGGTGCTGTTGCTGTCATAGCACAGAGCCGGGGGAGATGGCATTGTTGAGAGCAGAGTTTCTCAACTTCAGCACAAATGAACATTTGAAGCTGTGTCATTCTTCACTGTGGGGGTTGTAGTGTCCGTTGTAGAATGTTTAGCAGCACCCCTGGCCATACTAGTAGGTGCTGGTTGGGTGTCTGATTCCCCTTCCTAATGATCCCTTCCAGTATGGAAAACTAAAACTATCTGCAAACGTTACCAGTGTTCCCTGGGGAGCAAAATCACCTCTGATTGAGAATGATTGGTTAAGAGGATTAGATAAGTGTTTCCAGAGGAAACAATATTTGAGCTGAAATATGATTAGGAAGTGCAATGAAGGAAGCAGTGCCTTCCCAGCTCCCCAGCCAGTGCAATAGCATCTTATAGTGGTATAAAAAGAGACATTGTATAGGTTTTGAAAACAGCAGAGGTGTTAGAAATTCATCACCAACATTTACAAGCTGTATGGTTTTTGGTTAGGCACTCAATCTTTCTGAACCTTAGAATCATCTTCCATGAAATAGGGATATTAACACTATAGTGGAATAGTTTTTTTTTATTGTTACCTCAAATATTCTCCTTCCCTCTTCCACAGCCCAGGTATAATGAAAAGATTTAATTCATGCTGAGGAAAGTGGTTACAGTAGAACCTGCGAATGCAGATGTTCAATTTTTGACTTCTAAGTTCTAGAAAACTATCCAGGAATAAGATAAAAACATATTTAAAAGAGTGCTTGAAGAGTTTGAACCAGTTTAAAAGAGTGCTTGAAGAATTTGAATGAGACCTTTTGGAAGGGAATGGGGGTCAAGTCTTTTTGAAGAGGAAGGCAAGAGGGAAGTCAATATGGGGTCTTCATACACCATTCTTGTATCATTAACCAACTCCTAGATGACATTCAGTGATTAGTAAGAGTGTTTTTTGTTTTTTTTTTGTTTTTTTTTTTCCACTGAACACCTACTCTGGAGATGTCCAGGTGAGCAGAAGAAGACAGAGACCCTGCCTTCAGAGAGCTTACATTTAAGCATAGACAGGAGCTGGATCTCACTTCCTAGAGTGTCCCTTTGGAAGTCCACTAGCCTTGGTGGGCAGGGCAGTTGCCTGGAGCCATCTTGGAGCAGCACAGCAGAAATGAGCAGTGAGCCCAAGATGCAAATTTCCTGCTGTTGCAGAGTGGTGTGTGATTTCTCATGGGCTCCAGGCACTGAAATTTTCTGATGTGAGACAGGTCAGGGAAGAGACTCAGTCCTGGCAGACACGAGACAAGGTCACTAAGATCCCAATGGGCCTCACATGTCCGCCATGTTCCATCCCATGTTTTCTTGCCTCCCTTAACAGGCTGACCCAAGTTATGTAGCAGAAAGGAGGCCTCTCTCAACTTAGCTGACTAGGCTGAATTCCTAACCATAAAAAGAAGAACCTCACCATTTATCTCCTTGAAGTCGTGTCTTCCAAGGCTGTTGAAGCAGAACTCTAGCATTCCTTAAGGACTTCATCATCTTTCAAGGTTGCTAAAGGGAGACTTTGGTGTTTCTGATAAGAACCGAACCAGATGCAGCCAGCTGAAGATAAGATGGACTCTAGCACTGACCTTTCATCAACTTTTTTTCTTATTATAATACTAAAATCTCTGCCAAAGGTGGAGCTAATCTGCCGCTCTCAGATCACGCTATGTCAGTTAGGGCGTAATATCTCATTGCACAAGCCCTAAGAAAACCCCTAAACATGCTTGCACATCACTCCTTTTTCTGCCTCTACTTCTTTAAGATGACTAGAGCTGGGCCCTTTGGGGAAGGAGCATCAGGACCCCTCCCCTGTATGCTGCTCCCTGGCACATCTCCAGTCGCAAGCCTATTAAACCTTGCCTAGGAAAATTGGTTTGTCCTGGAGCTAATTTTTACTTAGAGAGAGCCAAGGAACTTCAGGTCCAGTTGCAACAACAAATAAGCAAGTCAGCGGACCTTCCTGGATTCTCACAGCCTGCGTGGAAGAACATGCTTCCTAGGATGCAGTGTGAACAGTCATCACTGGTAGTCATGAAGGGTATGACTGACATCTCTGTGGATGTCCCATTTCCAGGGAGCAGGTGGGAGCTCCGTCACTTCCATCTGTTAGCCAGGGGACCTGCCAAAGGTGCATCCTGCAGGATGTGGCATGTGGTGGGTCTGAGCCGAGGTCCAGCTGCTGAGGGCAGCCACTGAAATAGCCAGCATAGACCTTGAGCAGGCTACATCAGTAAATAGATGGATCCCAATTCAGTGGATTTGTATTGCAGCTGGATAGCCTCCTCACCCCTCTCTCCCCACCCCACACTTTGCATATAAGCTCATCAACACCCCCATGAGAAATGGGAGAAATAACCCGTGATGCTGGAACATAAAGGTTAAGTTTTGTACCTTTTAAACCTGTGACAGGAGTTCTTATAAAAAAAAGATAATGTACACCTATCCCTCACCTAATGGCTTTTATTTGTACCTGAAAGCTCTGTCATTAAGTGCAAAGCCAGTAAACAAAAGACAAATATAATTTTTTTTTTGAGATGGAGTTTTGCTCTCCCCACCCAGGCTGGAGTACACTGGCACGATCTCGGCTCACTGCAACCTCCACCTCCCAGGTTCAAGCAATTCTCCTGCCTCAGCCTCCTGAGCAGCTGGAATTACAGGTGTGCGCCACCATGCCCAGCTAATTTTTGTATTTTCAGTAGAGTCAGGGTTTCACCATGTTGCCCAGGCTGGTCTCAAACTCCTGACCTCAGGTCATCCACCCTCCTCAGCCTCCCAAAGTGCTGGGATTACAGGCATGAGCCAGCTCGCCCGGCCAACAAATAGAATTTTTTAAAATGCGGTATTTTATACAAAAAAATTGTGGCATAATCCATCCTAACCTTAGGCTCCCAATGATTTTCATATATAGAAAAATATATCAATTAAACAACCAAAATACATTGTATACGCTGTTTGAAAGTAAGTAAAGTTTACATATATAACATAACATAATGAAAGTTTGTGATACTCTTTTTTTTCTTCTTTCAGCATTCTCTATCTACTTTTCAATCTTTGTGAGGCTCTTGGTATGTTGCACTAAAACTACACTTGAAAAGAAAGAGCATAAAAAACATCCTTAGGGCAAAATAAAGGATGAACGAGAGAGCACTTTGAAAGAAGTGGAAATTGTACAATCATACAATATACCTTAGAGTCCAGAAGATGCAGCTGTCCTCCTCACTCTCAGGGCACATTTGCAAGCAACACATTTGCCCAAACACTGGTGGACAATTCAAAGTTGTTTCATATAGTTTTTCATTCTAGAAACTATTGTGTAAGGGAAATTAGTAAATGTGTTTTTGCCCAAAACTGAAACATTAGAAGTATTACTTGTCACTACCATTTATTTAGGGAGTATGACTGTTGTTATTATTACTTTATTTTATTTTTGAGTCGGAGTTTCACTCTTGTTGCCCAGGCTGGAGTGCAATGGTGCGATCTCTGCTCACTGCAACCTCCACCTCCTGGGTTCAAGAGATCCTCCTGCCTCAGCCTCCCAAGTAGCTGGGATTACAGTTGTCCACCACTCCCCCCAGCTAATGTTTATATTTTTAGTAGAGACAGAGTTTCACCATGTTGGCCAGGCTGGTCTCGATCTCCTGACCTCAGGTGATCCACCTGCCTCGGCCTCCCAAAGTGCTGGGATTACAGGCATGCACCACTGCTCCCAGCCGATTTTTTTAAAGGTCTGAAAAGTGATATAATCTTTCTTTTAAGGTGAAAATATTGTGTTAAAAGAAAGACCTTAGACAAATTACGTTTAACAGAATTTAACAAAGCCAAAAGCACAATTCATGAATTGGGCAGTTCCTAAACCAGAATAGGCTCAGAGAGACTTTGCCACTGCCACGTGGTCTAAGTAGATTTATAGACAGAAAAAGGAAAGCAGTGCACAGAACATGGAAGTGAGGTACAGAAACAGCTGAATTGGTTACAGCTCAGCATTTGCCTTATTTGAACACAGTTTGAACAGTTGCTGTTGCCTGCCTGCAACTGACTGAACTCTGTGGTTGGTAGGAGAATAAGTTACAGAAAGTTTACACATCCAGTTAGGTTACCTTCATAGTTCTCTGTGTATGGAGAAATCTTTAGGCTAGACTTAAAATATATTAGGAGGCAGGTTTAGACTAAACAATTAAATAGGTGTTAAAGTCTTTATTTAAGGTGAGTCTATATACCATATGCATGATACATAGGAGACACTCTATAATAGTATTTGTTATTATTGTTTTCCTCCTGTCCTTGAGATTCCCCGACCCCCTTTCTTTCTAATCTACACTCTTTACCAGTGAGACCTCAATCATGTCCATGACCTGCTCTATGTTAATGACTCTGGTTTTCAAATTTCCTACTTCCTGGTGCTTCGAGTTAAGCAATAACTCAATGATTTTTTTTTTTGAGATGAGTTGCATTCTGTCACTCACCACCCAGGCTGGAGTGCAGTGGCCAGATCTCGGCTCACTGCAACCTCCATCTCCTGGGTTCAAGCAATTGTCCTGCCTCAGCCTCCCGAGTTGCTGGGGCTACAGGTACGTGCCACCATGACCAGCTAATTTTTGTATTTTTAGTAGAGACAGGGTTTCGCCATGTTGGCCAAGCTGGTCTCAAACTCCTGACCTCAGGTGATCCACCTGTCTCAGCCTAATTCGATGATTTTTAATATGTATTTTTTTACTCCACCAAAATTTCCCTTCCTCCTTGCATTAAAGGCATCAAATTTCATCCAAAAAATGAGACTAGTCATCTTGGAGTCATCTTCTACCTCCTTCCTTTTATCTCCCTTGATCAATTGGATTATTTCACTTTTTGATGCCTCAGTTCATCTTTTGAAAGCCACGAGTAACAGTAGTTATTGTTTATATCTTTATGACCTATCTGATAGATCATAAAGATTAAATGAGTACATGCATTAAAAAACAAAAACTTCAGCACAGTGTGCAGGCAGATAGCCCTTATTAATATCTCACGTCCTCTCCTCCTTTCCACCCCTGTTGACTAAACAGATACTAGAAAAGCAGATTTTGAGAATTGTCTATTCATATCCTTAGCCCACTTTTTGACGGGATTGTTTGTTTTTTTCTTACTGATTTGTCTGAGTTCATTGTAGAATACAAATGGCCAACAAACATATGAAAAAATGCCCAACATCACTAATGATCAGGGAAATGCAAATCAAAACCACAATGCAATACCACCTTATTCCTGCAAGAATGGCCATAATGAATAAATAAAAAACACAGTAGATGTTGGTGTGGATGCGGTGAACAGGGAACACTTCTACACTGCTGGTGGGAATGTAAATTGGTACAGCCACTGTGGAAAACAGTGTGGAGATTCCTTAATTAACAAAAAGTAGAATTACCATTTGATCCAGCAATCCCACTACTGGGTATCTACTGAGAGAAAAAGAAGTCATTATTTGAAAAAGATACTTGCACATGCATGTTTATAGTAGCACAATTCACAATTGCAAAATCATGGAACCAACTCAAATACCCATCAATCAAAGAGTGGATAAAGAAACAGTGATATATCTCTATCTCTATCTGTCTGTCTGTCTGTCTGTCTGTCTATGATGGAATACTACTCAGCCATAAAAAGGAATGAATTAACAGCATTTGCAATGACCTGGATGAGATTGGAGACTATTATTCTAAGTGAAGTAACTCAGGAATGGAAAACTCAATATTACATGTTCTCACTGATATGTGGGAGCTAAGCTATGAGGATGCAAAGGCATAAGAATGACACAATGGACTTTGGGGACTTGGGGAAAGAGTGGGAGGGGGACGAGGGATAAAAGGCAACAAATATGGTGTAGTGTATCCTGCTCGGGTGATGGGTGCACCAGGATCTCACAGATCACCACTAAATAACTTACTCATGTAACCAAATACCACCTGTACCCCAATAACTTATGGAAAAATAAAATAATAATGAAAGAAAAGCTGATTCTTTGAAAGGATCTTTTCCCAATCTACTTTTCAAACCCCAGACTTCTTTGTTTTTTGCAAAGTGAAAGCAAGTTTATTAAGAAAGTAAAGGAATAAAAGAATGGCTACTCCATAGACAGAGCAGCCTCAAGCCCCAGACTTCTAATGAACATTCCAATTCATTCTTTGTCTTTGTCAAAATGGACATCTTTCTGTCTCTGACCTTTTCTATTTCATTATTTCTGCTTCATACTCTTTTGAAATGCCCTTACCCTGGCTGTCAAAATCTTACTCAGTCTTTAGGGACAAAATAAATGCCACCTTTTCCAGGAAATTTGTTGAGGTTCAAGTCAGAATTCATTATGCTCTCCTTCAGTAGAATTAAGCTTTATGTTCTTCTTTTTGGTTAATATTTATCACATTATTTTTTATAGTTAGTTGAATAAATGTGTTTTATCTAATAGATTATAAATTGCTTGCAGGAGCATTATATTTTAGACTTGAATTTTACCATTAACATCTATTATTATGGTGT
Source organism: Pan paniscus (assembly GCF_029289425.2). Classification (NCBI taxonomy): domain Eukaryota; kingdom Metazoa; phylum Chordata; class Mammalia; order Primates; family Hominidae; genus Pan; species Pan paniscus. The sequence goes on from NC_073254.2 coordinate 23,646,433, forward strand.
CTTTCTTTTAGAAAAGACTCAATTAATATTTATTAAGTAGCATTATAATTATTTTTAGTGACTCTTGGCATAACACAAATTTTCTCAACTTTTAATTTTTATTAATAAAAGGAACTAATGAGAATTTTACACTTGATCTTAGCCAAAAGGCCGAAAAGCGATGAGAATTTTAGAATATCTGCATTGCATAGAAAGTTTGAAAAAATACAGAGGATAATAAAAAAGTATCATTGTTAAATAAATATTTGTATAAACAGGGTGTCTCAAAAGGCTTAGTACAATTTTAAGTTTTAATATTCTCATATATGTAAGTGCTACAAATTAACAAAAGCATTACTTAAAAGTATGGTTATTTAAATCTCTTTAGATTATTAATTTGGTGAATATAAAATGATAAACTTCAATGTATGTTTTCAGTTCCTTTAATTAAGGAGAGCAAACATTAATTGAAGTAAAAAACTAAAATTAAAAATATGTTATTTGCGGCCAGGCCCAGTGGCTCACACCTGTAATCCCAGCTCTTTGGGAGGCCGAGACGGGCGGATCATGAGGTCAGGAGATTGAGACCATCCTGGCTAACACGGTGAAACCCCATCTCTACTAAAAATACAAGCAAAAAAATTAGCTGGGCATGGTGGCGGGCACCTGTAGTCCCAGCTACTCGGGAGGCTGAGGCTGGAGAATGGCATGAACCTGGGAGGCAGAGCTCGTAGTGAGCTGAGATTGTGCCACTGCACTCCAGCCTGGGCGACACGAGAGACTCTGTCTCAAAAATAAATAAATAAATAAATAAAAAATATATATATATATATGTTATTTGCCCCAGTAACAACAAGAACACCCAATATTCAGATCAGAATCTAATACTACTATCCAATAAAAAGAACCAGGGATCGAGGTAGAAATGAAATGACTGTTTCTAAGGCAGGAATAAGGAATATACCAGATAAGCTTGGAGCTTCTTGTAGTACCGGGAGATAGGGATGTACTAAAATAAAACCCAGTGATGGAGTGGGGTCAGGAGCATGTCAAAGAGACACAGAAGCCAATTGCAGAGCTCCCAATGGCCAAAGATGAACAACTTTGAGCAAGAAAATGAATATCATATCCAAAGTATAAAATAAATATCTATCATGCAAAAGAATTTCAGTTAATTTATGTGGATAGTCACCCCTCAAGAAAGTGGAGCATAAACTTCTCCTCCCGTAAGTGTGGGCTGTCTATAGTGACATCTTCCAAAGAGAGAGGTAAGGAAAGGGAAGAAGGGCAGGTAGTAACTTTACAGTGGAGAAACCTGACAAACACTACTTCAGTGACATGGTTGGATGGGATCCTGGAAAAGAAAACGGAAATTAGGGAAAAAATAAGGAAATCTAAATACACTATGGACCCTAAGTAATAACAATGTATCAATATTGCTTCATCAGTGGTAACAAATATTCCATACTAATTTAAGTTTCTAATATGGGACACTGGCTGTAGGGTATTCAGAATTCTCTGTATTAGTTTTGCAATTTTTCTGTAAATCTGAAGCTATTCTAAAATTAAACATTTGCTAAAAAATAAGAGGGTATTATAAAAATTACCAAAAAATTATAATTTAGACGAAGTGGACAATTCCTGGAAAAATACAAAGACTGCTTGCCTAACAAAAGCAACAACAAATGTATAATTCAAAATTCACAAAACTACAAAAAGTAAAATAAATTTAAATAGTCATTTAAAAATGTAAAAACAATTGGTAGTACCTATTCTTCTGGAGCTATTAAAGCATAAAATTGCCTGCAGACTTCTGTGGGTAATTTGTATTTATGTGCCCATAAACATATTAATAATATGAAAATGGCATAAAAATAAATATAGTTATAATAACGATGTATAATACATTTATTGGTTTATTGTTTTTTCCTTTAATATTTTCTCATGAACTCTATTCAATTGTACATTTCTCACAACAATTTAAAACAATGACAAGACTTCATTTTATTTGTTGATATTTTTATTCATTGTTAAATATTTAGAGTAACTATTTTAAAAATAATTTTGATAAAGTTTTCATAAATGTAATGATTCCCATCAATGACTTACTATTACCATTGTAGTGGTACTACAGTGTGTGGTCATTTCAGGTTTGTGATGCACATTGACAGCTTGTTTCCTGATGTTGTCCCAACTACATTCCTACTGGCAGAATATGAGTGAGCCAGTAGGGCAGGGTAAAAAATGCTCCTCACCCTAAAGAAACATATGTCCTAATTCCTAGTATCTGTCACTGTCACCTTTTGTGGAAAAATGGTCTTTACAGGTGTGATTAAGTCAACAATCTTGAGATGAGAAGATTATCCTACATTATACATGTGCTCCCTAAAATAATCACAAGCTTCCTTACAAGAGGGAGGTAGAGAGAGACTTGACTTCAGACAGAAAAGGAGAAGGCAGTGTGACACGGAGGCAGAGACTGGAGTGATGTAGCCACAAGCCAAGCAATGTCGGCAGCTGACAAAAGATGGAAAGGGCGAGAATGAATTCTTTGCTAGAACCTCCAGAGCAAGTGTGTCCCTGCTCAAAAGACATCATTTTTCAAAGAGTTTACTTGTCGTGATATTAAGTTTATCCATACATTTCTGAAGAACTGACATCTTGACATGCTATGTCCCAATTTATTCAAACTTCCTTTCTTCTGAATCTATTTGTAACATAGATAAGCGGATGCAGTAAGCCCAGGAAAAGCTAAAAATAAAGAAGTAATTTTAAAAGATAAGCAGGTTTGTGATGTTCTGATTTGGGAGGGATAGCCAGAGTTCAGTGAGATTAGAAAATCTTGGTAAAGAGAAATAGCCCTACGTAAGAAACTGTGAAGTGTTGATGAGGACATTGGAACAGAATTGTAGTGGGAAATGCCTGGTCTTCCAGAGATGCAGGGTCACTGGTATTAGGAGTATCTCTCAGCAAATTTATAAACATTTATTAAAATAAAAATAAATACATAAAAATGCATCTACTTCAGATGAAAATATTGGAAAAAGGAGGTGTGGGAGAAAAAAATGATTGATTGGCTTCTTACATCAAAGTTTATGAGCCCTTAAGGGAACCAGTGTTGGGAGAATTGCAAGAGGGTGGCCTAGATTAAAGGGAGATTTGTTTTTATCAGTCAGTGACCTGGTGAAGAAATACTAATTACGACCATGAAGTAACTCCATGGTATATCTTGTGGCCCTGTGACTGTTTTTGAGAAGAGAAAGGAGGGCAGGGCAGCTGGCAAAGAGATTAAAGTCAGTAGAAAATAATAAATTGAATTTGTGAACTTTCTGAAAGTTAAATGAGAATAGAACAAAATGATTTTGCAATAATGGTTACAAAATGTCCTATAAATTAAACAGCAAAATCACCATGTTCCTTTCCTAGAAGAAGAAGTGCGAACACAAGGGTCTGGGGATAGGTAATTATAGTAAACACATGTGAATGATGCAGGGTTAAACTTTATTTATTTATTTATTTTTTAAATCTTACACCCCAAAAGAAATGAAGTTTGCTGAGAATCAGTTGAAACTGGCAGAGCTCTGGCACTTTGGAGATCAGTAATGGCCATCTCCCAGCTTACAACACCCTCTGATCTGATGATGCTGCCCAAGCTGTGCCCAGGAGAGCAATGCTTTTAGTTTCTTTCAGCCTAATTATGAAGGTGCCTGGCCCATGCAGTGAAGTAATATAATGGATAATAAAGCTCCCCGAGAGTCCTGATATAAGTACAGTGCAACAAGTCGAATGAACTAATGAAAACCTGGGAAGCTTCACGAACAAAACCCTGAAAAGCTAATGTCTAAGGCAATGAGAAGGAATGCACTGTGATGCGTGCATGCCAAAACCACAATTCTAAAGGATGGAGGAGCTCAGGACTGACTTTCTATGAGAGACAAGACTACTGAATTATTTACACTGCAGGAATGCACCAGGAAATGATTTCATCCATCAAGGAGTATGTTTCTGGTGATCACTTTATTGGTCCAGGTAGAAATAGTTGGATATTCACACCCACAGAATAGTGATCAACCAACCAGAAAACAGAAAGGTGGATGAACCTCCCTAATTCATCACGAGGGCATGTTTCAGACTTTGGAGATGAAAAGTTGGAGCAAGGTAGGAAGTTGTGTTTATTAGAACACGAAGCTGCATCAGGCTTCCTACTGTCACTCAGACGCTAGATGGGGAGCTTCCTTACTCTTCACTGCTAAGACTGATTCAAACCCTTTATTTCAAAGCGTATGCTCAAGATTTCTCAAGGAGTTCACATGGTTTCCTCTGCTGCTTGGGTATCTGAGTGTAAAATGATGCACCTATGCACTTAGGTGATGCTGTACGTAGCACACCTACCCAGAAATGAAACAAAGTCCCACCTGTTTTCAAAGGTAAACAGGAGATTCTCTCATTCTGTCTCTCTCTCTCATGCTTACCCTTGCTCTCACTCCCTGTCTCCTCTCTTTCTCTCTTACGCAAACATAAACACACACACACACACAAACCTGTGTACACAAACCTGCTTTATTTTAATAATCATGATCGAAGAGCTGGGGAGCATTAGCAAATGATCACACCGCACAGAACTCTGCAGGAAGCAAGGTAAAAATGTCAGTGAGACATCCATGTTTTCTGAGCCATCCTCCTCCTGATTTTGAGGTTCCTAATTTAGCCTTTCTCCCAGTCAGCACCCAGGATCATCTTTACCCTTCATGTCCCTACAGCTCTGGATTGTCCTTGATGGACAATTAACCCTCTCTTGCTCTTAAAACTGAAACATATAAACTACCAGGTGCTTAACAGACTACAGTTCTTTCCAATTAGAATTCACATTTTAGCCAGGCGTGGTGGCTCACGCCTGTCATCCCAGAATTTTGGGAGACTGAGGCAGGCGGATTACTTGAGGTCAGGAGGTCGAGACCAGCCTGGCCAACGTGGTGAAACCCCATCTCTGCTAAAAATACAAAAATTAGTCTGGTGTGGTGGTGCATGCCTGTAATCCCATCTACTCATGAGGCTGAGGCAGGAGAATCCTTGAACCCAGGAGGCGGAGACTGCAGTGAGCTGAGATTGAGCCACTGCACTCCAGCCTGAGCAACACAGCAAGACTCCACCTCAATAATAATAAAAAAATTCACACTTTATTTTTTTCTGTAAATATCTATTAGGTGTCATTCTGTGCCAGTCACTATGATAAGTATAGGGGAAATAGAAAGATCAAGTTGCAATTTCCATTTGTAATGATCTTAGAATGTGTTGCAAAGAAATAGAAGAAACAATTAAAATACAATGGAAAATTTTCTAAGGTGTGGAGAGGTCTTGCGGGAAGAAAACCTGAGTTGACCCAGTGAATTGTAGATAATCTTGCACATGAAGAGCCATCTAAACTTTGGCTTTGGGTGAGTAGCAGTTTCCCTGGTGCTCAACGGGAGAAGAACTTTCCATATAGAGGGAAGACCAGAAGCAATGGCAAAAAAAAAAAAAAAAAAAAAAAAAAAAGAAAGAAAGTACTAGAGAGAAAAATATGGCAAGAGGCAGAGTTTGATGTGAACTGTGAGGCTATTAGAAGTCAGAAGAGAAGAAGTTTGAATTGCAACCTTTACGGCCTTGCAGAATATTGAAAAATATTGAGCCTGAAAGTTGCATAATCAGATACACATCTAACAGACATCACTCTGTGGTCATTGAAGGAAGTCCGTAGATAGGACTAGAAAGAAGGGGAATGAGTCTAGAGAGGCAGGAGCACAGTTAGGTATTTGTTCCAGTAATTCAAGCAAGAAATAGAAGAGACCAGGAATAAGGAAGAGTGAGTTGAGATGAGACTGGGTGGTATATGAAATATTTTAGGAGACCGATGTTTTGTGTTATTTTTTAATAAATGAAAAGACAAGAGGAAGAAGCTAGGAAAATTCTTAGATTTCTGACTTCAGTAACTGGATTGAGAGTGGTCCTGGCCACCAATCCAGGAAATTTAAGAGTGAAATTAGACTTAAAGTGCTGAGAAGGGAATGAGTGTGGTTTTGCAAATTTGAGTTTGAACTATCCGTGCAGATGACTAGAAACAAGGTGACATTTGTTACTTCATAAGATTTAAAATCTAATTCATCCAAGGTTACATGTCATTTAATGGTGGGACTCAAAACCTGCTCTCCCTTACCCTAAATTTGTGATCGGTGCATTATTACTGAGTACGACTTCTAGCTTTGTGTATCTGTCTATAGGTGCAATAATGTGCATGGACAGTCACATTTGTTATATCAAGTTCACCTCTGATTTCTGTAAAAAGACTACCAAATGGTGGGTTCAGACATCAGTGATGAAGCAAGGATGAGTTAACTGGCTTCGGATAACAGTGAACCTGTGACCTTGACTTCATAAACTCCATTTCTAATAAGCCAAACTGAGACCACTGAAAGGTGTCATGTAATATATGAGAAAGAGCGATTCATTCGAAGGAAGAAACTGAGACCTAGGTTCTGGATTTCAACATGTTTTTAAGAGATGAAGACAGAGAAGGCAGGAAACTCCCTAGAATTCCATTGCCTTGTAAAGCTGAATCGAACAGAATATTCCAAGGAAGACTAACACAATGTCTGTCCTCTCCAATAAAAAGAAAAGTTGTCAATGTAAAGTGTAGTATTCTCTGTTTACCTGTGTGTGTGATAACATTTTATTTAGAGATACACTTGATGCTAAAGAAAACTAACCATGGGTTCTGGTGAAAGACCAAGTATTTCTGAATGTTACCAGAGGTCTCTCAATTTGTTGCTGAAGCTGGATTCAGAATAGAAGTACTTGGTTCTGGAATATTTACATCATGTATGTAAAAAAGACTCAGTTGAAGGAGCTAATGGTGAAAAGATTTAGAGCTTCACTCTGACACCTCCCAGCCCTCCACATGCCTGATTTGCTCCCTTAGCTGCTCCTTGGAGTACAAACCTGGAATTAGACTTTAGCGTTTCAATGCAGTCGCTTCTTTGTCTCTGACGAGTAACTCACTGATGAACTCATCCACTTCCCTTATTCTCCTCATGAGACAAAATTTCATACTAGACAAAAGGGCATTATCCTTTGTATTTTTCTTTTTTTATTAAGGAAAACACTATGACCTATTTTTAAAGTCCCACTTCAAATATAATATATTTTTACAAATCTTTCAAACAGAGGAGATTTTGCTCAACTCCAAAACTCTGAGTTTGCTTTTTTTAAAAAACACAGTTGTCTGTCAATATATTTCATCATGCCTCTCCTTTTGGAGTGCAAGCTCCATGAAACCAGAAAATGGGTTTCATTCATTTTCATATGCGCTGCGGTAGTCAGCTTATTGTTTTTATGGAATAAATAATGCTACTTGTTCATTTAAAGCACATTAAATTCTCCTTTAAAGTAGGGATAAGGAGCAGGGGGTAATTATTCATTTAACTTTAGTTACCTCATTTACAAAATAGAAACAATTCCCATTTAGGCAGGGCTGGATGAGAGACAAGCTGAAAATATGTGAAAGGGCTTTGTGTAATAAAGAGAACCACGCATATCTAATAAATTGTTATTTAATCATACAGCTTTTCTAGTTATGTCATCATATAGGAAATGAAGTACAAATGAATCTCCACTTCTTTAATTCTCAATGAACTTATTTTTATGAATCGTAAAACCTGAAACAATTACCCAATATGGCTTTAAGAATCACAGAAATTTACTTGACAGAGTACTAAATTGAGTCAGAAGACTATGTGGCCAAATACGTAAGAAAAAAATGTCGCAGTGGCCTACAATTAGAACATGGATACAAATATGCTTTTATTATTCTTTTTAAAAAATTTTCTTTTTTAGAGATGGCGTCTCATTCTGTTGCCCAAGCTGAAGTGCAGTGACTCGATCACAGCTCACTGCAGCCTTGAACTCCAGGGCTCAAGAAATCCTCCCATATTAGCCTCCCGAGCAGTTGGGAGTACAGGCAAGAAAGATGGGATCTCGCCATCTTGCCAAGGCTGGTCTTGAACTCCTGAGCTTAAGTGATCCTCGCCTTGACCTCCCAAAGTGCTAGGTATTATTCCTTTAAAACCAACTTTGATAAATGACTTTTTGCTAAAAATTATATTTTCTTAAAAATATTAAATGCTAGGCTTCCCCACAGGGTTCTAAATGCTACTGTATATAATTTTATCTAGTAAATACAAGTAAGATGACTGTTTCAATATATAATTTTTATTGGACTCAACACTCTGTCTAGTTCTTCCAATTCCTTCTCTAAGGTTTGTAGAATTATGGTAGCACAATATAGCAAAAGCCTATCCAAGAGTTTTAGAGTTCTCACTACCTCTGCCAATATTATGAAAAGAAAATGTTTCAAGAGATTATTTAACAGAACCTTTTTAAAATATTTTAAAATGTATCTTGCTATATTGCCTACATGTAAGTACATAATCTTGGGCAAATATTTTATGTTATGCTCATCTTTCTTATTATATTACTATCATCTTTGAAAGGATATTATATGGTTATATGATATAAATAAATGGCCATTTTACATTAAATAAGTTAGGTAGAGAAACAAGAACTACAGCTGGATGTAAATACCTGTTGATTTTATTAATCATATACTTTCAAGAAGTTTGGGTAGATTAATTTTTTCCAAGAGCTGGAATAAAAAGTGTTGTCATCCAGACACTCATGAACTATTTATACATCATCCCTAACTAATGAAATGAACTGCATAGTTAAAATGTTGTCTACTGGCCGGGCGTGGTGGCTCATGCCTGTAATCTCAGCACTTTAGGAGGCCAAGGCGGGCAGATCACGAGGTCAAGAGATCAAGACCATCCTGGCTAACACAGTGAAACCCTGTCTCTACTAAAAATACAAAAGATTAGCCAGGCATGGTGACAGGCACCTGTAGTCCCAGCTACTTGGGAGGCTGAGGCAGGAGAATGGCGTGAACCCAGGAGGCGGAGCTTGCAGTGAGCAGAGATCGTGCCACTGCACTCCAGCCTGGGCAACAGAGCGAGACTGTGTCTCAAAAAAAAAAAGTGTTGTCTATCAAATATCAACATTTGACTTATGTTTAACTATCTATGATGATAATATTTCTAAAATAGAGTACATATACATTTAAATTCAACCATGAACAGTCCTTATGGGACAGACACTAGGCTGGGTTGTGTGATGCAATGGTAACTAAAATGGCAATTTGCCCTCTAGGAACACAGGCCTAATGTGTTTATATCTTCTTAGAAGGCTATGTTTTGTTGTTTTATTTTTTGAGACCCAGGTCCATCATTAAGAGCATGATTGAACCAAGCAGCAACATATGAATTATTGGCTCAATACCTGTGAGGCCTGGAGCAAGATCTTAAATATCTTAAAGATAGCTGCCTCCAGGGCCTTGAGCACAGACATTAAACCACTGTCTCCATTCTCTGGCTTTGTTTGGCTCCATTCCCCATGCAAGCTGTCTACGCCTGGCAGACAAAGCAACAACCACAGGCTCACATCCTCCTAGATTAGCCACTCCAGCAAGAATTGGAAGTCTTGCTCCTAACACTTATGGATCAATCCCAGAAATTTCCCTCTACATGAATTACTTGTCTTTCTATAAAGCAATTATTGCAGTTGGGGCCTACCCTTGTAGGGGAGTAGAAAATAGTCTGAGAAACTCAATCACAACCACATGGGGTTGGAGAATAATTTCTGAAAGGAGCAAGAAGAAAGAGGTTCTGAAAGCAAGCTGGGCAATAAAGCATCCAAAACTTGCCTGACCCTCTTTGGAAGCCAAGAGGTGAAACCCAGCAGACAGTGAGTTACTCTTTACTAAGTCAAGAGGTTTAATAGACTTGCATTTCTTTATATCTTACATTTTTACACCTTAAATTAAGAGCAGCAAAAGTCTTAACAAAATTCACAGCAGAACCCCCAAGCAGAGGCCCAGGTCATTTGGAGCCAGTTATTTCTTCTCTATTGCCCCCTCCCTTCTGTGTCTCTGGGAATGTCCAATCCCATACCTCAGAGCCTGGCGTGGACCCTCCCACATCCACTGTCTTTCCACCAACACTTCCCCATTGTGATTTTCATTGTCTGGCATTGCCCTGATGCTATGGGCCATCATCTTACTTGAGCTTGTCAACATTGAGAAAAAGGATTTTCTAAACTGAATGATTTCTTGGAATTAAACTTGAGTGTCTACATTTCCTTGAACTCAGCTAAAATGGATTGTAATCCCCATTTCACACGCCAGGGGATATGTTCAGCTTTAGCCCTGGTTTCCCAACCCTACCTTTTCATTGCTTTTTTCTTCAAATTTAGTTCCTCGTTTGTTCTCAGCATAATTTTCATGCGGCGTCATATGTTAGTAGAAGCATTAACGTCGGCTTCAACCCATCTAACTCTAGTGAAAGTCCAGTGTCTACTTTTTATTATTTCTGTTTCTTCCTTCAGCATTCATACCTGTCTCTTTTGCATCTCCTGTTATTAGCGTGTTTTTCTCTAGAATTTTCTGCTCTGCCTTTGCTACTTGTAGTATCTGGTAGACCTGAATACCAACAATCAAGAGTATTAATATAGTAACAAATTTCAGCTTTGTATACAAATACTTGTGAGTTAACACTGCAGTCAGGCAGGTAGGAATTTCTGGAGAATTATTCTATCAAGGAGGAGAAGGAAAACCCTATAATTGGCTTTGTTTCAGACAGTCTCTGAGGACTCCATGATTTATAAAGTCATGCATATGCATTTTCTTTAAGCTCTGGTGACTACTAAATTACTCTTGAATTTGATCTGTCTTCCAGCCTAGCTCTTATCTTCTAGGATTCTGAGGAACTAGCTGGTCATCAGTGAACTTGGTGAGTAGCTTGCTAATGTGTCCCATGGATTCTGGGTCACCAAATTTGTCTTGGGTTATGGTCTTGCTCTGCTTTTCTCAGTGTCCAGAGAACTGTTTGCTATGAAGATATTTCTCCTCAGACCATTGTGGGCCATACTGTTTTTTAGTGGGTCACAGCCAGAAACTTGACGTTAGGAAGGTACGACTACAGACTTTTCTTGATTCCCTATTGCCACAGACTGGTAGTAACAAAAGAAACCCAAATTACCCAAAGGATGATATAGCATATCCTTTTCCAGAAATAAAAAAGTAAAAATAATGGTTAAATATCACCTTCTACTAAAGAATTTGATTGCCAGAATTTTAGAACATTGTGCTATTGGTATACAGTATTTTCATTTCTCTTGAAGTAGTATTTGTGTATACAGAAATGTGGTACTTAAAAATAAAGTTTAATTTAATTATTAAATATTATTTAATTTATTAATTATCTTTTTTTTTTGAGACGAAGTCTTGTTCTGTCACCCAAGATGGAGTGCAGTGGCGTGATCTCAGCTCACTGCAACTTCTGCCTCCCGGGTTCAAACAATTCTCCTGTCTCAGCCTCCCCAGTAGCTGGGATTACCAGCATGCACCACCACACCTGGCTAATTTTTGTATTTTTAGTAGAGACGGGGTTTTGCCATGTTGGCCAGGCTGGTCTCCAACTCCTGACCGCAGGTGATCCGCCCACCTTGGCCTCCCAAAGTGCTAGGATTACAGGCGTGAGCCACTGTGCCCAGCTGAAATATTGAGAGGTGACAGCGTGCTGGCAGTCCTCACAGCCCTAGCTCGCTCTCGGCGCCTCCTCTGCCTGGACTCCCACTTTGGCGGCACTTGAGGAGCCCTTCAGCCCACCGCTGCACTGTGGGAGCCCCTTTCTGGGCCGGCCAAGACCGGAGCCGGCTCCCTCAGCTTGCAGGGAGGTGTGGAGGGAGAGGCGCGAGCGGGAACCGGAGCTGCGCGCGGCTCTTGCGGGCCAGCTGGAGTTCCGGGTGGGCGTGGGCTTGGCGGGCCCCGCACTAGGAGCAGCCGGCCGGCCCTGCCGGCCCTGGGCAGTGAGGGGCTTAGCACCCGGGCCAGTGGCTGCGGAGGGTGTACTGGGCCCCCAGCAGTGCCAGCCCACCGGTGCTGCGCTCGATTTCTCGCCGGGGCCTTAGCCGCCTTCCCGTGGGGCAGGGCTCCGGACCTGCAGCACGCCGTGCCTGAGCCTCCCACCCCCTCGGTGGGCTCCTGTGCGGCCCGAGCCTCCCCGATGAGCGCCGCCCCCTGCTCCACGGCGCCCAGTCCCATCGACCACCCAAGGGCTGAGGAGTGCCGGTGCACGGCGCGGGACTGGCAGGCAGCTCCACCTGCAGCCCCCGTGCAGGATCCACTGGGTGAAACCAGCTGGGCTCCTGAGTCTGGTGGGGACGTGGAGAACCTTTATATCTAGCTCAGGGATTGTAAATACACCAATCAGCACCCTGTGTCTAGCTCAGGGTTTGTGAATGCACCAGTGGACACTCTATATCTAGCTACTCTGGTGGGGCCTTGGCGAACTTTTATGTCTAGCTCAGGGATTGTAAATACACCAATAGGCAGTCTGTATCTAGCTCAAGGTTTGTAAACACACCAATCAGCACCCTGTGTCTAGCTCAGGGTTTGTGAATGCACCAGTCGACACTCTGTATCTAGCTACTCCAGTGGGGCCTTGGAGAACCTTTGTGTGGACACTCTGTATCTAGCTAATCTGGTGGGGATGTGGAGAACCTTTTTGTCTAGCTCAGGGATTGTAAAGGCACCAATCAGCGCCCTGTCAAAACAGACCACTGGGCTCTACCAATCAGCAGGATGTGGGTGGGGCCAGATAAGAGAATAAAAGCAGGCTGCCGAGTCGGCAGAGGCAACCCGGTTGGGGGTCCTTACATTACCGTGGAAGCTTAGAACTTTCACTTTGTAATAAATTTCGTTACTGTTACTCTTTTGGGCCCACACTGCCTTTATGAGCTGTAACTCACTGCGGAGATCTGCAGCTTCATATCTGTAAGGTAGCCAGACCAGGAGCCCGCCGGGAAGAACGAACAGCTCCAGTCGCGCCACCTTAAGAGCTGTAACACACGTGGAAGGTCTGTAGCTTCACTACTGAACCGGCGAGACCACAAACCCACCAGAAGGAAGGAACTCCGAACACATCTGAATATCAGAAGGCACAAACTCTGGACACCACCTTTAAAAACTGTTAATGCTCACTGCGAGGGTCCGCGGCGTCATTTCTTGATGTCAGTGAGACCAAGAACCCACCAATGCCGGACACATTTAATTTAAAAAGATTTTAATTCTAAGTTTGTAACCCGTTATCTTTACTCTCTAAAATAAATGCTCCAGTTTTTTTATTGCTGTATAACATCATCTTCCGTGGCTTAAAACAGTAATAATTTTTATCTCTCATCCTTTCTGTAGGTGAGAAATTTTAGAAAGAACCAGCCAAGCAGTTGTGGCTTGGAATCTCTTAACACGTTGAGAGACAGAGAGCAACTGTAGCTGGAACAGAGGTGATTGGAGGAAGTATTGGGACAGTTGGAGACTGATCATCTTTTTCTTTCATGTAGTCTCAGAATCCAGCCGTATGGACTCCACATGGTCTAGACTGAGCTTCCCAACAGCAAGGTAGCCTCAGGGCTGACAAACTGCTTACGTGGCCAATCAAGACTTTAAGAACAGGCACACCAGCTAGCAAGGTAGAGGCTGCAGCACCTTTGGTCAGCTAGCCCTGTGAGGCTCATACATCACTTCTGCTCTCCTCTATTGGTAGCAATAGTGATCAGACGATGCCCAGTTTCAAGAAGAGGTGGCATACACCACACCTCTCTGCAATGGATGTCAAGGAATTTGCAGATGTTTTGAAACTGACATAATTGAAACAATTATGGTTATCACACACACTTGCCTAAATAATGAATACCATATTTCCCGTAAATGCAAATATTTAACAAACATGTATTAAGCATTTCTTGAGTCACAGATGCTGTGGGTAAAAAAGATGAACACATAGTCAGCCCCCGAATGTTTATTTTCTAATGGGAGAGAAAGACATAAATTGGTAGTACTACTGCATGAGAGATGCCTGCATGGTGATGGCACAGGGAGACGAGGAGCGGGGGTGCCGGAAAGAAAATTCATGCATCCCGGAGGAATTAACCTTGAATTGAATCCCAAAAGATGGGTGGTGACTGGTTGTCTGTTCAGAGAGTGGGACCAGAAAAAAAGGCACGAAAAAGTGGTGTGTGTGTGTGTGTGTGTGTGTGTGTGTGTAGACCCAAGCGGGGTGTTTTTGTGGCATATGTTTGTGGCAAGGAATGTCAGAAAGTGAGGGTGGAGACAAGGCTAGATAATGAAGAGCTCATGGCTCAGGGAACCTAGCTAGAGCATCTCTTGAAACTCATGGGGAATTGTGGAAAGATTTAAAGCAAAAGTGAAATAATCCCATTTGTTCAGGCAGCTAGGGAGAAATGCAGAGTTAAGGACAGCAACAAAAAGATACTGTGTAGGGAACCAGCTGGAAAATTCTTGCAATAACTCTGGTGATAAATATTGGAGTAAATAAGAGTAGCAATAAGGAGGATGGTACAAATATCTTAAATACTCACCAAGTCAAGTCTAGATAACTTAATGATTAATTGGCTGTGGGACCTGTACATACACAAAGGATTAAAACGGTGACTACTGTAAGATACTAGTAGGAGAAAGAGTATGGTCACTAACTTTGAAGAAGCAGAAGGGGTTCTGGGAAAGATGAGTTAAGTTTTGCTCACATGGCGTTTGATGGTCCTTTGAGACTTCGGAGCCATATAGGATACCAAATATAAATAATAACAACTGGGGTTTGTACTTGGTGTAGACATCACTTTTCATAGCAGTGTGAAACTTTAGTGACATTTATCTAGTAATCCTGCAGGTCCTGGCCAGGCATCCACCTCCGAGATTCTTGCCAAGAATCCACCCACAGGTTCCCCACACAAGATTTCAATGCATGGCTTAATAAACTGCACGTCAGCAACACTAAAGAAAGACACAAACAAAAGGATAATATCAACAGATACAGATCAAGATAAGGCACTCTAGTGGGTGGTATTACTATTTTTCCTCACGTTAGGAAAATAGTAGTAGCTTCCATAGTACAAAAATATTTTGTACAGTCTATCAAGGGTGAAGTTTTTCCATTTTATATGCCAAAGTCTATGTGTGTGAACTAAACTCTGAATGGGTTCTCTTACTAAAACTTCAGTCGGGAGATAATTTTTCCATTGATGATATAAGCAAAGGTGTTTAACAAATAACATTTGATTTGAAAACGATAACTTGATTATAATATTACATTTTTCCTCATTCATTTATTTAATGACTTCAAAAGCATCACAGATTGTTGCTGCTTATGTGTATATAATTAGAATAACAGAAGGTGATATAATGAACAAGGAATAAACAAATTTGAAGTAATAATGGCTGAAAAATATCCAAAATTAAGACTGACACCAATGCACAGATCCAGGAAGGTCAGACAATACTAAGGTATATCATACTCAACTTGCAGAAAACCTAGGAAAATAGAAAATCATGAAGAAAGACACAGGGGGAAACCAACCATTACCTATAAAGAAACAAGGATAAGAATTACAGCTGATTTTTTTTAAAATCAGAAGAAAAGGAAGGAGTGAAATCTTTAAATTGTTTCAAAATATATCTGCAAATTCTTTGACATCCCTTGCAGCGGTGTGGTGTATGCCTACTTCAGTGGACTTTCATTTTCAGTGGACTTTCAAATATTTAACCAACATTTATTAAGCATTCCTTCAGTGGACTTTCATTTTCCCCCAGTTGTCATGTTGCTATCATTATATGATTTACTTCTGCTTCTGCATATTTTAAACCTCATAACAAATTGCTAGCATTTTTCTTTGCTATAGACAATAATCTTAAGATGACTCAAAATTTTTAAAATGGCTTTATTTACCCACAATTTTACGATTTCTGAAGATCTTCATTCCTTTGTGTAGATCTGCTTATTTGATATCATTTTCTTTCTACCTAAATAACTTCTTTTAACCTTTCTTGTAGTACAGGTCTGCTCACAATAAATTTTTTCAGCTTTTCTTTGTCAAAAAATCATTTATTTAGCCTTCATTTTTGCAAGATATTTTCAAGAGTTATCAAATTCTAGGTGACAATTTTCTTTGAGTATTTTAAAGATCTCTCCTTGGTCTTCTTGCTTGCACAATTTCTGACAAGCAGTCTCTTCTCATTTGGATCTTTATTCCTCTGCATGTAGCGTGTCCTTATCTCTGGCTGACTTTGAGATTTTCTTTTTACCTGGGATTGTCAGCAGTTTGACTATGAGGTGTACCTACCTGAGTTTTTCGTATTCACATTGCCTGTGTTTCCCTAAGCTTCTTGTTCTGTGATACATTCTCTTTCATTGCATTTGCTTAAATCTTTCTTTTTCTTTAATTTTTTTAGTTGTTCTCAAATTTACAGTATACATTTTAAATATTTAAATCCATCATCAAATAACATTATATTATTAAGGGTATAATACAGTTACCTTATAACAATATTACCAATTTCTCTCTCCCATCCCTTAAGGCATTGCTGTCATTAATACTATAATCACCTAATGCATTGTTACTTCTGTTCCTTTAAATAGTAATTTTTCTGATAAGAATAAGAAAAAATTGAAAATTAATTTTTATTTAGTCTTTCTCTGACATTTTTCTTTATGTCAGTCTAAGTTTATGACCTATAGTATTTTTCTTCTACCTTAAGTACTTCTCATATTTCTTACAGTACAGGTCTCCTGGAAATTAATTTGTTCAGTTTTGGCTTGACTGAGAATATATTTATTCTTAATTTTTGAAGGTTAATTTCCCTGGGTGTAGAATTCTATACTGACAATTACTTTCTTTAACAATTTAAGGATTGCACTCCTTCCTTTTCTTGCTTACATGGTTTCTGATTTTAAAAAAAATCAGCTGTAATTCTTATCCTTGTTTCTTTATAGGTAAAGGTGGGTTTTCCCCCTGTGTCTTTCTTCATGATTTTCTTTTTCCCTAGATTTTCTGCAAGTTGAGTATGAAACACCTTAGTATTGTCTGACCTTCCTGGGTCTGTGGATTGGTGTCGGTGTTAATTTTGGATGGTTTTCAGCCATTATTACTTCAAATTTGTTTATTCTTTATTCATTATTTCTCCTTCTGTTATTCTATTTACATACACATAACGTTTTGACATTGTCCCACGGTTTTGAGATGTTCTGGGTTTTTAAATTATTTTTTCTCTCTGTATTAATGTTTGGGCAGTTTTTGTAGTGCCTCCTTCAATTTCCCTAATTCTCTCCTCAGCTGCATCAAGTCTTCTGATAAGCTGCTGAAGGCATTATTTCTCTTACTGTGCCTTTTATTTCTAGGATTTCCTTTGGATTTTTTATATTGCCCATATTGCTGCTGACATCAACCATTTGGTCTTGCATAGGGTCTACTGTTTGCATTAGATACCGTAACATGTTGATCACAGTTATTTTAAAGTCCTTGATAATTCCAATACCTGTGTCATATTTGAGTTTAGTTCTGTTGATTGCTTTGTTTCTTCAGACCACATTTTATCTCACCTTTTGGTATGCCTTGTAATGTTTTGTTGAAAGCCAGATATGGTGCATCAGTGACAGGTTCTGAAGTAAACAGGCCTTCAGTGTGAGGATGTTAACCTAACTAGGAGCTGGGCTGGGTTTAAGGTTTTTATTGTCAGGTACCTGAGGCTTCAAATTCCTTTAGTGTCCCTGTTTTTGTTTCCTCCCTTGTTTCTGGGGCTTTATATTGCACTGTCCCTCAGAGAGTCTGTGTCTTGCCACTGGAGTCTTGGTATGGTAGAAGAATGTAAGAAAGGAGATGAGTCCAATCATATTTAGATTAAGTTTTGGTCTTTTTTCCATATAAAATAGTGTTTACTATAATGTACATTTTACCAATGAGAAAATGGAGTGGGTGAATCCAATCACTTTGATATGATTTGGCTGTGTCCCCATCCAAATCTCATTTTGAATTCCCACATGTTGTGAGAGGGACCTGGTGGGAGGTAATTGAATCATGGGGGAAGTCTTTCCCATGCTGTCCTTGCGATAGTAAGTCTCACGAGACGTGAGGACTTTACAAAGAGGAGTTCCCCTGCACAAGCTCTCGCTGTTTGCTGCCATCCAGGTAAAGCATGACTTGCCCCTCCTTGCCTTCTGCCATGATTGTGAGGCCTCCCCAGCCATGTGGAACTGTAAGTCCATTAAACCTCTTTCTTTTGTAAATTGCCCAGTCTCAGGTATGTCTTTATCAGCAGCATGAAAACAGACTAATACACACTTACATCAGGTCACATGAAATTAAGGTTGAAGCAGGTTTGGAATCCAAACATCAGACTCCAGGGTTTAAGCTCTTAGCATTGACAAGAGCTTGTCTCACAGTTTCTAAGGTAATCGCTGGTATTTAAGTAAATAAGTCTGCTTCTATATTATGCATCTGTCATTTTCAGGAATAAGAAGTTAGATAAAAATACTATCCTAAAAGACATTGTCAACTCATTTATCTTTCTTCATGTTTAGGATTTAGGATCTCAATTTATACTTTTTAAACTCAGTTCCTTAGTCATTTATACTAACCTCTGGTGAAGTTAATATTCTGTATTTTAGTAGCAATTTTAGATCAAAATTATCAACTGCTTTTGAAATAACAGGACATTTTATGTTACATTAATTATTTAATTATTTCTACTTTTTGAGGTATAATTGACAAGAATTGTATAGATTCAAGGTCTACAATGTGATTTGATATACATGTACACGGTATAATAATTACCCAAATCAAATTGGTTGCTATAGTTAATAATACTGTATTGTTTACTTGAAATTTGGTAAGAGTAGACTGTAAGTGTCTTCACCACACGGATATACACACAAAGGGTAACTATGTGTGGTGATAGATGGCTTGATTACTTTGTGGTAATCGTAACACGAAATTTTCATCTTTTAGTGGATGTGTGTCTCTGGGATGAATGTCGCTTTCACATGTGTTTCTATCCTTCCTCCAGGGATGCAGCTTATTTTTTCCCCATTTGTGGCCTATTCCCTTCTCTGGCTGCAACAGCCCCAATCCATTTCATTGAAGCCCTATTCCTTTTTTACTATATTTTTATTTCTTCCTGTGGGTGAGACAAGAAAGTTTGAGTGGGCTGGAGTGATGAGGAATTTTCTTCTCCCAGGTGGGATAAGGTTTCAGTATTGCCCTCTGGGGAACTCTTTTTGCTGGAGAGTAGGACTTTGTTGTGGAGTTAGCTCTGGGAGGGTTTCACAATGGCTATTTCTGTCAGAACCATGAGAAAGTCTTTCTTGAATCCTTGAAGTAAGAATTTAGTAGAGTTCCTGGAGTGAAAGACCAAGAAAATATAAAGACCTCCTGTGACTGCAGCTCCAGGAGTTTCTTGCTTTCATGCTAGTCTGTACTCATGCTTTATCTGCTCATCAAATCTACTAGTTATAATGGTTAATTTTATGTATCAACTTGGCTAGGTCATGGTACCCAGTTTATTTGGTCAAGTATCAGTCTAGATGTTACTGTAAAAGTATATTTGAGATGTGATTAACATTTAAATTGAAGACGTTGAGTAAAACAGATGATCCTTTATAACATAGGTGGGCCTTATTCAATCAGTTGAAGGCCTTAGGAGTAAAGACTGAGATCCTCAAGAAGAAAAAATTCTGTTTCCAGACTGCCTTCCATTTCAGGACTCCAGCACAAACACACACACACACACACACACACACACACACACACACACACACACACACACAGCGATTTATCTGGAAAACCCTAATGCAATGTTGTCTACCTTTTCTGCAGGATGCATTAACATATTAATAGAGTTATTTTTACGTCCTTATCTGATCATTCTTATGTGTGTCATCTCTGAATCTGGCTTGGTTGACACTTACATCTCTTAGCAGTGGGTCATTATTTTCTTATTTTGGGGGTACTTCATAATTTTTGATTGAATATCAGACATTATGGCAGAACAGCAAGGACTGTGATAATGAGTATTTATGCCCAGAAGTAGGCATGCCTCTTCCTTTGCAAGAGAGTTGTTATTCAGGCTTGAGTCAACATGGCCAGCAGTTGGCTGAGTTTGAGTTTTGCTCTTGTTCTGGTTACTTTCACTGTACCTGGGTCTCAAATAGTTTCTATAGAGCATGGCCACTACCTATGCTACTTACAAGGGCTGGAACGCTGGAGAGTTTTTTCCAAAATTCCTCCCCGACATTTAGCTTTCATTAGCCTCTGCACACCTGTGCCACAGAAGTGGTTCTCTTGTCCTGAAGCAAATGGTAGTCTGCTGTAAGTTGTTACTCAATGAAAACCCGGTGGTGTACCAAGGATGGTTCTCAGTTTTTCTATTTCAGCCTCAGTCCTGAGGCTCAAGGATGATGCATTCCTGTCCATCTTTGTATCTCTGTTATCAATAGACTCCGACTTTCTACCCAGGGTTAATGGCTTTTGCCAATTGTCACTGTAGGATTCTTTTTTTTTTTTTTTTTTTTGAGATGGAATCTCGCTCTGTCACCCAGGCTGGAGTGCAGTGGCGCATCTCGGCTCACTCAGTGCAAGCTCCGCCTCCCGGGTTCACGCCATTCTCCTGCCTCAACCTCCCGAGTAGCTGGGACTACAGGCTCCCACCACCACGCCCGGCTAATTTTTTGTATTTTTTTTGGTAGAGACGGGGTTTCATCGTGTTAGCCAGGATGGTCTCCATCTCCTGACCTAGTGATCTGCCTGCCTCGGCCTCACAAAGTGCTGGGATTACAGGCGTGAGCCACTGCGCCCGGCCACTGTAGGATTCTTAGAGTGGAAATGACATTCTTCTCTGCTCTCTATATGTTAGGAAGGAGTGGAACTTCCATAAACAAAAACAAAACAAAGGACTTTCATCTTTTTTCCAAAAGTGGAATTTTGAAACTTCTCTATTTTGAGAAAGAATGACATGGGATGTGAAGAAAACATAAATAGACAAACCCCCCCTCAAAATTGCCAACCTATTAACTCAACGAATTAGCTAAATATAACAGCTGACTTTGATAACACAGTGGTGAGTCTGGACCTGTAAAACATCATGACATGACTTCACTCTTGCCATTGTGTTTTATAATCATGTCATAAACCTTGCTCAAAATTCCCTTATTCTTCAAAGTACTGAGTTTCTATAGGAACAGTAAATACATATACAGTGTTCTAATTCAGCATATCTAGTGACACAAAAACTTGGCATGATGCTAGACCCAACACAATGTTGTTTTATCAGGTGCGAGGTTCTGGGTTTTTGTTCTTGACAGCTTGTTTGTTTTACTTGGATTTCATAATTTTATAAAAGCCATCTTCCACACCAAGCTCTAATTATCCGTATCCTTTCTTCCTTCCATATACGTGGTTTTACAGTGCTACTAACAGTGTTGTAAAATAAAGAATTATTTAATAAAGGGACTAACTGAATGTCATCTTACAAGTTATAGACATTATTATGCATTTTCAGATCTGCATGAGTCAAGTTTGATTATTAAGTCCAGGTAGAATTCTGATCTTTTTCTCCTGTATTTCTGTCGGTTCTGTTGCTGTTGCTTCTCCCTTTTGGTCACTGAGTTATATTTGACTTTATCAGAGAATACTTTGAGGCAAAGAAAACCACTGCTGTTACTTTCCAAACAGTTCTTGGTACACTGCATTTGGAATACTTTTCTAATTAATATTTTCTTTATTTTGATGAAAAATATTGTAATGAATTTCAAACATTAGTATTTTTATACTTATCTATGGATTCTTTTCAATGACTGTATTCTCTCATGTCGTCTTATTAAAGTAGACAATTGAGACCATTGATAGCTGATAGCAACCTTACAGTATAAGAAAGAATAGTTTTATTTAGGATACTCCAAAGCAACACATATCTTAATAGTTCTGCAGCATAATTTAATGAAAAAGACATTGAACTTAAAGTCAGGACACGTTGGTTCCTTCCTAGTTCTGCCATTTTCTATGTGCTTCACTTCAAAAGGAGATTCCTTTTTTTCTGGTTCTAGGTTTTCTTTCTCGTAAAATTTTATTAATACTCAGGACACCTACAATAAGTAAATGGATTAATGTGTTTGGACCTAATGAAATTAAAAATTAATGTCCTGACTGGGCACGGTGGCTCACACCTGTAATCCCAGCACTGTGGGAGGCTGAGGTGGGCGGATCACAAGGTCAGGAGTTCGAGACCAGCCTGGCCAACATGGTGAAACCCTGGTTCTGCTAAAAATACAAAAATTAGCCGGGCGTGGTGGTGCATGCCTGAAATCCCAGCATCTTGGGAGGCTGAGATAGGAGAATCGCTTGAACCCAGGAGCCGGAGGTTACAGTGAGCCGAGATCATGCCACTGCACTCCAGCCTGGGCAACAGAGTGAGACTCTGTCTCAAAGAAAAAAAAAAAAAGGAATTAATGTCCTTATTGTGGCTAGAATAGTTAATGTTACGCATTTGAAGACACTGATATGCAAGAGGTAAAAAGATTTAAAGAAGAGCACATGATGGATTCAATGCAACTTCATGAAGAATTCAGAAACTCAGAACTTCAGCCTATCTCACTTTAGTGATTAGCTCTTACTCATTTCTAACACGTTTTCTGTATTTAAAAGTTTCTTTTCAATATTTCAGTAAATAATATCAATTGTTTTTCCACTTGGAATTGGAAAAAGGAGGTCATTGTTATTTTGATTGTGCCATCCGAGCAATAAATAGCTTCATTCTACCGTGTTGACTTATGGATTTAGAAATAAAGGCACTTTTCTAAGAAACTGAGACAAAAAATTTTGATTTGCCAATCTTCTGGCTTAAAACGTTTTTAATCCAGCCAATAATTTCCATGTGAATAGACACTCTTCCGCTTACAACATTGTCTCATAAAAGCTTTTTATGTATGAACACATTACTCTAATGGGCCACAAAACAATTCCATTCTTTAAAAAAATATGCACAGAAAATCGTATCATTAGGAGAAATAGGAAAACTAATTTTGGCAAAAATAATTTTTTTTATGAGAGTCTGCTCATAAGTCAAAATAGCTTTGAAGACATTTGAGGATCCCCCCACACACATACACATACACATACACCAATGTTTGTACTTATTCTGAACACGAATGCAGTGAAAAGAAATGTAGTAGTAACCATGTATATAAATCCAGAGTCAGACAACTCATGGTCTGTTAAAATATTCTTTCCAAAATTTGAGGGGAAATGTTTCTTTGGGGCCTTGGTGAATTTATGTTCACTTGGGATTAGCACATATGCCTAATTTAAAGTCATTTTCTTTAAAAATTTACTGATATTCACAAGAAACAAAAAGAGCCACTAATTCTGGTCTTCAATTCTCTTTCTTCATCTAGAGGTCACTTAAAATTTGATAGATACAAAAGCTCTTTCAGGGAGGTATAGCCTGGCATGAATAAAGACCAATATGAATGTGATTAAGAGAGTATGAGGATTTTTGTTTTTGCATGCATCCTGTAATTCCCTGCAGACATGATATATAGGGTGATATAAGGAATATGTAGTCTAGTGTGAGCAACCATCACTACACTCTGCAAATCCACTCACTGCAGGGAACCAATTGAGACTTCTGTGAGAGCAGGGCTTTCTAACCCAGGTATTTCTCCTTGAGGATTGCTTCCAAACAAAATGCATTCTGTTCAAGAATGTCTTTTAAAACGTGGTTTCAGAGGCAGAGAGGAGGAGATTATCTATGATGCTTCAACTTTATCATGTAATTAAGGAGAATGACCAATTCTTCCTATTCTACTATTGTCTGTTTTTGTAAATATAACCTGCCTTGTGTGTTTTCATTATGTTTTTGTTTTGTTTTTGAGATGGAGTCTCTCTCTGTCACCCAGGCTGGAGTGCAGTGGCATGATCTTGGCTCACTGCAACTTCTGCCTCCCAGGTTCAAGCTATTCTCGTGCCTCAGCCTCCCGAGTAGCTGGAATTGCAGATGGCCGCCACCATGTCCGGCTAATTTTTGTATATTTAGTAGAGATGGAATTTCATCATGTTGGCCAGGCTGGTCTCAAACTCCTGGCGGCCTCAAGTGATCCACCCTCTTCAGCCTCCCAAAGTGCTGGGATTACAGGAGTGAGCCACTGTGCCTGGCTTCTTCATTATGTTTAGTATTTTATAGACAGTAGGAAATACTCTGCATAAAAAACTGTCTTTTCAAAATAATTCCTTTACCATGCCACATAGAAGCTCCCAAATGGCCTTTAAGCTCTAAATATTTAGAACCAGGATGGATAATTTCTACCTAGCCTTAATTTTTATCATTAAAGCTTCAGAATGCTTAGTTTTATCATGTGCTTCTGGAGTATGTTGTGTCATATGTTTACAATAGAGGTAAAATTATGAAACCAATCCTATTCTCCTGTTAAATGTTGTAAAAGTTCTAAATAATATTACTAAAGTTCACTGAAGTGTAGCTTCTGCCCTCTCATCCCTCTACAAATATGAAAATTGTTTTTTGTCAGTGAATATTCCATTTATCTGAATAGTTATTCAGCATATTGTTCATAATCAACTAGTATTTAGTATATCATAATTATTAAAAATATAGTCTAGAAATAATCTAAGTTCAAATTTCAACATTTGCTAGCTAGTTACTTAGCTATAGAGCTACAATTTTCTATATTGTGCAATAATTAAAGAAGATTACATATAGGACAAAGCTTCTATGTTATAGGAAAAGTGATTACACACGTGATTTATACACATACAATGCATGCACAAGTGTGTAACCTAACAACAATGTTAAGTAGGTGATTAGGATGGGGGAAATGCTACTTGTGTGCACTCCAAGGAATCAGCATTTGGGTAATGGTGAATAGACTGAACAATTGATGAAGAAGTGAAGTAAATCATTTTGTTGCACCTTTGAATATTTTTTCCAGTTTTGGATCTTTGAAGATTATCAAAATATTACCATAATTCTTTGTTTTTTTTGTTGTTTTTTTTTGCTCAGCTATACTCTAGTTTGAATGTTTGTGCCTTCCAAAAGTTAGGTTGAAATTTAATTGCCATTGTAACAGTTGTTAGAGGTGAGGACTTTAAGAGATTAGGCCATGAGGGCTCATGCCTTAATAAAAGGGCTCATGTTCTTAGCCCTTCTGCCTTTCTGCTATGTGTGGATCCAGCATTTCCCTTCCATCTGGAGGATGCATATACAAGGCAGGATCTTGAAAGCAGAGAAAATGGGTCCTAACATGGTCTGAGAGTTCCCAGCCTCCAGAACCATGACTCAATACATTTCGTTCCTTATAAATTACCTGGTCTGAGGTATTGTTATAGCAGCACATAATAGACCAAGACTAGCGATTATTTCTTTGCAAAACATTAATTTAATGAATAAGTGGTTGTTGATAAAAAATTTCATTTGAACTATGTTGGCTAAATACTTTTTAAACTATTGTAAAAACGATAATGGAAAGAAATGAACTATAGATGAATGGGTTCATTTGTCTGTGCAGAGTTGAAAAAAATTAAATGACATGAGAATGCATTTTCTTTTCAGAAACTATGATTTATTCTCACTCTTAGTATGATGTAAATAAAACCAGACTGTTTACTGAGCTGACTGTACACTTCTTTTTAAAGCTGTCATGATCATGGGTAGAGAAAATTTGGTTGAAAATATAATACTAAACAATATTGAAGTGATAGATATGGTAAATATAATACATATATTAAATTTTATTGTCATATATTAGTTTCTAAAGCTATTACTAGTTTTCTGTTTACTAATTAAAGATTCATTCTAATATAAATTTTTATTGCTGCAAAAGTTTTAAGGGACAGGCTGGGTGTAGTGCCTCACACCTGTAATCCCAGTACGAGGTAGGAGGATCACTTGACCTCAGGAGTTTGAGATCAGGTTGGGCAACATATTAAGGCCCCGTCTCTTAAAAAAAATTAAAAATTAGCCAGGCATGACGGTGAATGCCTGTAGTCCTATTTATTTAGGAGGCTGAATCAGGAGGATCACTTGAGGCCAGGAGGTCAAGGCTGCAGTGAGATATTGTTGCTCCACTGCTCTACAACCCAGGTGACAGAGTGAGACCCTGTCTCAAAAAAAATAAATAAATAAATAAAATAAATAAGAAACAGGACATTTGAAAAGCTCCCACAGCTCTCTCAAGCTTATTCTGGAGTTTATTCATTCACTCGACAAACACAGTGGAATGGCTATTATATGAAAGGCGCTGGGCAAGCCCTGAGACAAGGAACTAGAAATGAACCCAGCTTTTATGGATCTTAAGAAGATTGCTGTAAAACGGAATCATGAAGCAAGCAAAGCAACATCTAAAATATGATTTAACTGCTAATTGATTCTGAAGAATGACACCATGAAGTTAAATTTTAAATCACTGTTTTATTAGCAATTTTACACATTAATAGAAGCAACAATTAGTTATAAAACTAGTAAGTCTTTTGGGCCCATCCCTCCTCTCCACCCTGAGAGCAGCTGTATTAGTCCACAGCATTATTTCAGCATGGTCATTTATATACAAGCAACAAGGCAAATGCCCATCACTCAGGTAAGACTTCTCTATCTAAAGTCTAGAATAGTCTTCATTTCCAATGAATTTAGATGTCTTTTCAGAAATGATAGCATCTAACAGATCATAAGTGGTTCTGAGCTGTGTCGACTCCTTCCTGGTTTGCATTCTCTCCAGGGATCTAGAGCCAGTGTCTGCCTGTTCCAAGCCCCAAATCATTAGCAGCGAATCTCCTTCTCCCAGAAGGAACATTTCCCAGTCACCAGACATGCAGTTGGCCATCTTTCCTAAAACAAGTCAGAATTAACCTGCAAAGAGCTATTTACCTCCAACACCTTCACCAAATGCTTCCTCCAGCTCCTTGTGTGAACCCACAGTTCTCCCCGTCAAGGGTGGAGAAAATGGTTCCCATGAGTGCTAGGTGCAGATCCACTCATCCCCCTGGGTGGCAGTGTGGGAATGTTCTAGCTGCTAGAAACCTCCATTTAGGCCAGTGAGCTAGATACATATTAAGAAGAGAAGGCTGGATGCGGTGGCTCACACCTGTAATCCCAGAACTCTGGGAGGCCGAGGTGGGCAGCTCACCTGAGGTCAGGAGTTGGAGACCAGCCTGACCAACATGGAGAAACCCTGTCTCTACTAAAAATACAAAATTAGCCAGGCGTGGTGGCGCATACCTGTAATCCCAGCTACTCGGGAGGTTGAGGCAGGAGAATTGCTTGAACCCGGGAGGCAGAGATTGCGGAGAGCCAAGACAGGGCCATTGCACTTCAGCCTGGGCAATAAGAGCGAAACTCCGTCTCAAAACAACAACAACAAAACATAGCAAAAAAAAAAAAAAAAAAAAGAACTTCCTGAGTCAGAGAAACAGCCTTTCCCATCATGATTCCACTTCCCCTGAAGCCCTCCCTGGAGAATGCTCCCATTCTTCCCTAACCGCCCTGCTTTAGTGCAAGCTGCCTGAGGGGTGCTTTCCTCAATTCCCAATGCCACGGCCTTCCTTCTGCACCTGATTATTCAAACTGCCACTCATTCCTGTCATCTGAACATGCAACGCCACTCCTTCCCATTGTGCTGCCAACAAGGATATCCCTGGCTATTGCCCTGCCTAAAGTCTTAATTGTCTTCCCATGTCAATTCTGTGTCCACATAGATGACCCACTGACAGCCTAACTCCTTGATTTCTAGTGGCCTCATGACCAATTTCAGCAGCCACACACTGCCACAGCGTCCTTACACTTGTTAACCACAGTGGTTCCACTGACACACTGACACAGCGTCCTTACACTTGCTAACCACAGTGGTTCCACTGACACACTGCCACAGCGTCCTTACACTTGTTAACCACAGTGGTTCCACTGCTAAACTCACATCTCAGACATTCCACTCTCTAGCTACACCTGCCTGTACTTGAAGCTCTTTTTTTTTTTTTTTTACTAATTTCTTGACTTAATCTCTTAGTCCTCCTAATCCTAATTCTCTCCCAATCCAGGCTCCTTGGTTTTTTTTTTTTTTTTTTTTGGAGACAGAGTCTCACTCTGTTGGCTAGGCTGGAGTGCAGTGATGCAATCTCCTTTTACTGCACCCTCTGCCTCCCAGGTTCAAGCGATTCTCCAGCCTTAGCCTCCCGAGTAGCTGGTGAAAGGTGACAGCCTGCTGGCGGCCCTCGCTCGCTCTTGGCGCCTCCTCGGCCTCGGTGCCCACTCTGGCGCGCTTGAGGAGCCCTTCAGCCCGCCGCGGCACTGTGGGAGCCCTTTCCTGGGATGGCCGAGGCAGGGGCCGGCTCCCTCAGCCTGCGGGGAGGTGTGGAGAGGCACGGGCGGGAACCGGGGTTGCGCGGCGCTTGGAGGCCAGTAGAGTTCCGGGTGGGCGTGGGCTTGGCAGGCCCCGCACTCGGAGCAGCAGGCCGGCCTCGACGGCCCCGGACAGTGAGGGGCTTAGCACCCGGGCCAGCAGCTGCGGAGGGTGCGCCGGGTACCCCAGCAGTGCCGGCCCACGGGCGCTGCGCTTGATTTCTCACCGGGCCTTAGCTGCCTCCAGGTGGGGCAGGACTCTGGACCTACAGCCCGCCATGCCTGAGTCTCCCCACCACCCCTCACCGCCCTGGGCTCCTGCGCGGCCTGAGTCTCCCCGACGAGCGCAGCCCCCTACTTCAGGACAGCCGATTCCATCGATCTCCCAAGTACTGAGAAGTGCCGGCGCAGAGCGCGGGAAAGGCAAAGCAGCTCCACCTGCGGCCCCAATGCGAAATCCACTCGGTGAAGCCAGCTGGGCTCCTGAGTCTGGTGGGGACTTGGGGAATCTTTATGTCTAGCTAAGGGATTGTGAATGCACCAATCGGCACTCTGTATCTAGCTCAAGGTTGGTAAACACACCAATCAGCACCCTGTGTCTAGCTCAGAGTTTGTGAATGCACCAATCGACACTCTGTATCTAGCTAATATAGTGGGGATGTGGGGAACTTTTGTGTCTAGCTCAGGGATTGTAAACGCACCAATCAGCACCCTGTCAAAACGGACCAATGAGCTCTCTGTAAAACAGACCAATCGGCTCTCTGTACAATGGACCAATCAGCAGGATGTGGGTGGGGGCCAGATAAGGGAATAAAAGCAGGCTGCCCAGGCCCACAGTGGTAATCAGCTGGGGTTTCCTCACTGAGATTGGAAGGTATGTTGTTTCTCCCTTTGCAATAAATCTTGCAGGTGTGTATTTTTTGGGTTCACGCTGCTTGAATGAGTTGTGACGCTTACCACGAAAGTATGCAGCTTCACTTTTAAAACCAGTGAGAGCATGAGCCCACCGGGAGGAACAAGCAATTCCAGACGTATCGCTTTAGGAGGTGTAACACTCACCGGGAAGGTTTGCAGCTTCACTCCTGAGCCAGCGAGACCATGAACCCACCAGAAGGAAAAAAAATTCCCAACATGTCTGAATGTCAGAAGGAACAAACTCCAGACACATTGCTTTTAAGAACGGTAACACTACCTGTGAGGGTCTACGGCTTCATTGTTTAAGTCAGTGAGACTATAGACCCCACCAATTCTGGACACACGGGGACTATAATTACCTACCACCATGCACACCTAAACAATGTTCTGGATTATCCTCTTGCTTTGGTCAACCAGGCATGGGAAAATGGCTTCATCGGTTAGTCTTTCCACAAACAAGGTAAGACACTGAAGAATACCTCACACCGAAAGTCAAGCTAGAAAGTGTGCATTATAAAGTTAATGAGACTCACCCATCTACTTAAATCCATATAAAAGGGTATTTTCTTACTTCTTCTTACAGGAGTGAATGACACTCTGCCTCCTGTCTCAAGCTAATACGTTTCTCTGAGACCTGAATCCCTTTTCCTTTGGCTTTTGTTTCTCATTGTGTTACCTATTATTACAAATCACCACAAAATTTAGCGGGTTAAAACACTGAGTGCATATTATCTCAGTTTCTGAGGGGCAGGAATCCAGAAGTGGCTTGGCTGAGTTGTTCTGACTAAGCGTCTCATGAGGTTGAACTAAAGTAATGGTCAGGGCTGTGGTCAAGCAAGGTTCAGTGGTGGAGGATCTACTTCCAAGTTCATTCACGTGGTTTTTGGCTGACTTTAGCTCCTTGCTGGCTGTTGGACAGAGACCTCAGTTCCATGTGGACTTCTGAGCAGGCTGCTTTGAGCTTCCTCAGGCATGACCACTGACTTCCCCCAGGGAGAGTTCAAGAAGAACAGCGAAGGCAGAAGCACGGTGTTTTTTAAAATCTAGGAAATGACTTTGGTCACATTCTATTTGTTACAAAGATCAGTCCCAGCAAAATGGAGGCAGCTACATAGCTGTGTGTCTACCAGGAGGTGGAAGTCATCTTAGAGACTTGCTACTAAGACTTGGTGCTAAGTGGAGGGTCTTCAAATTTTGACGACCCTCTCCCTCCTGTTTATTAACCTCTTTCCTCTGTTGACTACTAGTATCTAAGCATGTTCACCTTTTTCCGCTGGACAAACCCTGCATGTCTTTTCATTGTAATTTGTCTTTGGTCCACACTGCTCTGAGGAGATTGTGATGGCCAGGGTTGCTGGGGCTTCCTTGTGGTTGGGTCTCATGGACAATTCTCATTCTCTAGGTCTTACTTGATGATTGAGAAGTAGTTCCTACAGCAAACCACTTTCTCCTTTTAGAAAACCTTTTTCTTTGTATTTTTTTTTCTTTCAGTATTTTTCTTTCAATACCTTTTGGGGTACAAGTGGTTTTTGATTACATGGATTAATTATATAGTGGTGAAGTCTGAGATTTCAGGACACCTGTCACCCAAGTAGTGTACGTTTTACCCAATATGTAGTTTAATTCCTCATTCTCCTTCCACTCTCCCTTTTCTGAGTCTCCAGAGTTCATTACACCACTCTGTATGCTTTTGTGTACCCATAACTTTTTTTTTTTTTTTAAGATGGAGCTTCACTTTTGTTGCCCAGACTGGAGTGTAACGGTGCGATCTTGGCTCACTGCAACCTCTGCCTCCTGAGTTCAAGTGATTCTCCTGACTCAGCCTCCCAAGCAGCTGGGATTAGGCATGCACCACCATGCCCAGCTAATTTTGTATTTTTAGTAGATATGGGGTTTCTCCATGTTGTTCGGGCTGGGTCTCAAACTCTCAGCCTCAGGTGATCCGCCCGCCTTGGCCTCCCAGAGTTCTGGGATTACAGGCGTGAGCCACGCACCCTGCCCCCATAGCTTTGAAAGCCTTCTTTTCTTATCTTCCATCCCTCTGCATCATCCAGGTTTTCTACTATCCTTTATACACTCTCTTGTTAGTGTTCCTTAAAGTCACATTTTCGCCCTCTTCTCCCTTGGGAGACCCCATTTACTTTCATGGCTTTGTTTCATGACCTCTACATAGTGAGAATGGTACAGGAACATCAAATCCATGATTATAAATAATTAGAAACCCTAGGCCAGCTTTTCTGCGGGCAAAACTGTTGAAACCAGTCAAGTTTTGAACTCTAACTACAAAAACATTATTTGATAGCTACTCCAGCTCACTGAAAGGCATTTTTATGTCTTCAAATGAAATAAGGATACAATTTGATCTAGATAAGATAATAGTGACTTCTATTTCTAAGTTTCTACTTTCATGGCTTGTTTGGCTGAAGCAGGCATTGAAATGCCTACCTTTTTTTTTGAGACAGAATCCTGCTCTGCCACCCAGGCTGGAATGCAGTGATGTGATTTTGGCTCACAGCAACCTCTGCTCATGGATTATTTGAACTTTACATTTATCATTTATAGATTTGGCTACTGCTGTTTGAGGACAGAGACAACCAAGAGGAACATAGACACATCTGGAGTACAAAACACAAAACAAAAGAAAACATCAGCATCTTCTGTAGGTTCATAGGAGATGAATATATTCCACCAGGATTGTGTAAGCATAACATGGCCGAAATCTGTGTTGGCCATCGAGTTAGATGAGAGCTCACCGGATGGGTGTAGAATTCTAGAGCTACTGTAGGCAATTAAATTATCTGATAATCAGTGGACCCAACATTGGCACAATAAGCCATAATAGGAAGGATTTCTACCCAGGCATAGGAAATGGCAGCACTTACAGCTGTTGTGAATTCATAGATAATGCTATTATTCTGCAGCTGTGAGGCAGCAGCCCTGTAAGAAATCACCAAAACTCAGCTGTTAAGGACCTCTATGATTAGGCAGTGGGATTTGTTTTTTTGTTTTCTGGCAATTTGCCATTTTGTTTTCCTGTAGAAAGTATATATTAAATAAGAAAACTGGTGTATGCCAGTTTGGCATTCTAGCAGCTAGTTTACTGTCTCATGACTTTAGGGTGTCATTTGTTGCAAGGGAACAACTTAGTGTTGTATGACTGTATAAATTATTTCTTTAGATATGAAATAATTCCTTTTTGACCTAGAAGAATTTATGCATTTCCTAGTGTGCCTTGCTTGTATCCAGAGGACATCTTACATAATGACAGAATATAGGCCAATGTAATTTAATGTGCACAGAAAATTCAGTTCATGATTGATGCCTGCTTTAGTATGTATCAATGTTACTGATATTTAAACATTTAGACAATGTTTGGACAAAATGTTGGCCAGAGATTGAACAGTGGAAATGAAACCAAAAACCTCATATGATACTTAAATCATATTTTGTGCCCATATCAGCTAGTATATTGAACCAGAGCATCTGATTCGATTAATCATTGGGTCAAAATTTGCAGTTTTGAAATTGATTTAAAATCATAGTATAACATGTTGATTAAAGTAACGATATAGCAGAAACTCCATCAGTATTTCACTACATCAGGACCAGAATTTGGTTAATTACAAAAGTCACTTAAGGTAGTAAACCTTGAAAAATAAGTAAATACACACAATTTTTTGGTTTGAGCTAAAGCATATACATGCACCTTTTTGGGTAATGTTTGGTAAGATCTTTCTCTGAGTATCAATTGGTTAATTGGAGTTTCTTATATTTTCCTATGGCCCTTTGAACAAAAACTACACTGATGTTACCTCGTTTGTAATGTCTAGTTTTTGTTTTAATTGGAGCAAGAAAGAGCATGAAGACATATGCAGGAATTTGAGTGCAAAATGTTTCTTGGGTTGTATGAGTTTCTCCTAGATTATTAATATAAAGAATGCTTTGCCTAAACCCACTGGAACATAGTTTAGCAGTTTTCAGTTGCTCCAGACTTATTTTGACACTCATGTTTCATTGTTTTAGGTAACATGTAATTAAATTACATAATCATAATACCAAGTAAAACTGACAAGAGGTTTAGCAGGAAACATGACGGACACTTGATGAGTGAAAACCACACTGGGGGTGGGGAGGGAAAGAGTACAGTTACGAGAGAGTGGTCAGACTGAAAATACCCATCAGTATGAGTGACAGAGAGCCTGGATGGCTACACCACTGGATGGCTGTTAAGAGCCTCTGTAGGTTTGACCTACTATTAATAGTTGGAATCAAAACTTCAATTTCTAATTCCATCTGGTCTTGTTGCTCAGAAAAATTGTTAAATTCCTATCAGTAGAAGATAAGTCAAGAAATGCTTTGATCCTGATCTGCCACAATGTCACTTGGCTTTGTTCTTCACAGCCACAAGATACCTGTTGCACCTCTAAATATTGCATTTCTATTCCAGGCAGGAAGGAAAAATGACAAAGAGAAAGGTGCAGCATTTATATTAGGAAAATAACTTTTTCTGAGAAATCACTTGCAGTGTTCTGATTACTGCTCCTGTACAAAAATCGTGTCATATAGTTCTTTCTAGTTGCAACAAAGGCTATAAATTAATTATCTAACTTTGAGCACATTGATACTGAGAAAAAAAAAAAGCAGGATTCTATTGGTAAGAATGAACTGGAGCTTAGGTCTGGTACAGGACACTAATGGGGTCTTTGTGCTTCTTATAGATCCTAACTCAGATAGCTCAAAGGACACCTCCTCCGGGAAACCTTCCCTGACTTCCGACGCTGTTTCCTGTTGTAAGTTCTCATAGACCCATATACATTTTCTTCAAGTTATTTTGCTACTATATTTGTGTTAATTTGATTACTATTTTCTACACAAGTATGATGGCAGGGGCCTTTTTGTATTTTTGCTCACAAATCTATACCTAGCACCCAACATATTGCCTAATACATAATAAATACTTAGTATGTTTATCAAGCAACCAACCAAGTGGTTAACCATTACTTTAAAAAAGTCTCTCAGGAAGAAAATCATTTAGTGTTGCCTTGTAGCCTATTCCAGTAGACACCCTCAAAACTAGGTCTATTTTTTCTCTACAAATGCTTTGTTTTTCTTGCTCATCGAAATCCACTTTTACTCTTTATTATTATTAAATGAAAGAGTAATTAGTCAATATCCTCATCAGAGCAATTTTCTTTTCCTGGTCTTTAGAATAAGTGTCTGCATTCATTATTTATATTTTATTTTCCAGGCAAAATGTCCATAGGTTCTGTCTTTAAAAATCCTATTTTCACTGTTTCTGCTTCATTCAGGCACAGATACAAAACACTGATACATGAAAGAATGCCAGGGGTCATCTAGTTCAACCTTCTTTCTTTGGAGGTGGGGAAACTGAGGCCCAGAGAGTTTAATTGAATTTCTCAAATGACCTTTAAGGAGATACTGGCTGGGTGTGGTGGCTCACACCCGAAATCCCAGCTCTTTGGGAGGCTGAGGCAGTCAGATTCCTAGAGCTCAAAAGTTTGAGACCAGTCTGGGCAACAGGGCAAAACCACATCTCTACTAAAAATACAAAAATTAGCCAGATGTGGTGGCATGTGCCTGTAGTCCCAGCTACTTGGGAGGCTGAGGTGGGAGGATCACTTGAGCCCAGGCGGCAGAGGCTGCAGTGAGCTGAAATCACACCACTGCATTCCAGTCTGGGCGACAGAGCCAGATCCTGTCAAAAAAATAAAAATAAAAATAAAAAAATACTGACAGAAGCAAAATACAGCCATAGTTTTCCAATTAATTCCCTGACTTGCGCTCCATTCTTTTAGATTACATGTTTTAGAGACCCAGGCAAGATATAATAATGAAAAGAGACCTAATCATCATATATATTCGAAATAGTGGTCCATTGCCCTGGATGGTTTCATCTGTATTGGAACTGGCAAAGCTGAATTGGTTCTCATGTTTGTAAGTGGGATGTAATTATCTGAAGTTTATTAATTAGGGTCATTTTTACATTTAAGTTTTTTTAAAAGCGAGCTTTCTCTTTCATATATTATCTCTAAATTTTACTATATCCTTGCCTGCTTGTCAGAGTTTGTTTTTGAATTTCATAAATATGGGCGTAAAATATTGCAGTAGTTTGTTAGGACTGCCATAACAAGATACCATTCACTGATTGGCTTAAACAACTGAAAAGTATTTTCTCACACCTCTGGAAGCTGGAAGTCCCAGGAGAAGGTGTCCACAGGGTTGGTTCCTTCTCAGGCCTCTCTCCTGGGCTTGCAGATGGCTGCCTTCTCCCAGTGTCCTCACATGGTTTTACCTCAGTGGATGTGTGTTCTGGTGTCTTTCCATGTATTCTAATGTCTCTCCTCTTATAAGCACATCAGTTACATTGAAATAGGACCCACTAGCTGGGCACAGTGGCTCGCACCTGTAATCCCAGCACTTTGGGAAGCTGAGGTGAGTGGATCATGAGGTCAGGAGATCAAGACCATCCTGGCCAACATGGTGAAACCCCGTCTCTACTAAAAATACAAAAAATTAGCCGGGCGTGGCAGTGCACACCTATAGTCCCAGCTACTCCGGAGGCTGAGCCAGGAGAATTGCTTAAACCCGGGAGGCCAAGGGTGCAGTGAGCCAAGATCATGCCACTGCACTCCAGCTTGGGCGACAGAGTGAGACTCCATCTTAAAAAATAAATAAAAAATAAATAAATATCACCCACTCTAATGGGCTCATTTTAACTTGAACATCTCTTTAAAGGTCCTAATGCCAAATAAGTCATATTCTGAGGTCCTGGGTGGGAGGGGATTGGTTAGGGCTTCAGCATATGCATTGTGGGCAGGAGGATGACAAGGGATGATTGAACCCATAACAAATAGCCATCATGCAATTCCTACAATTGCAGGTCTGCAAAAAGACCCAAGTTCTGAAGATAACATTTTTATTCTTGAATAAAGAATGTTGTTCTTACCTTGATCTTCAGTATTCTTATAGCATCCTCAGTTTCTAAATCCAATTTCAGGCTAATATTATTAATGAAAAACTGAAAAATGCATCATAAATTGACATTCAACTATTGATTCACTATGGCTTCCCAGCTGTTACCAAAGATACACACTACCCAATTGATGTGCAATTTAGCAATCCATAAGCATCAAGATATGCATTGAAGGATACTTAAACCCAAATACCATTACTTCTAGCTTTGGAGCCTTAAGAAAGTTGCCTAATCTCTCTAGGCTTCCTTCTCTATAAAATAGAGATAATCCCTACCTCAAGAATTGCTAGGTACTTAAGCTAAATGATGGTTGCATAACGCCAAACAATAAATGGGCATTATTATTATTATTATTTTTTGAGACGGAGTCTTGCTCTGTCACCAGGCTGGAGTGCAGTGGCACAATGTCGACTCACTGAAACCTCCGCCTCCCAGGTTCAAGCGATTCTCCTGCCTCAGCCTCCCGAGTAGCTGGGTCTACAGATGTGTGCCACCATGCCCAGCTAATTTTTGTATTTTTAGTAGAGATGGGATTTCGCCATGTAGGCCAGGCTGGTCTCAATCTCTTGACTTCGTGATCCGCCTGCCTCGACCCTCCAAAGTGCTGGGATTACAGGCGTGAGCCACCATGCCCGACCTCATTATTTTTAATATTATTTCTCACATCCAATTTTGTCGATGTATGAGTGGATTATACTTATTTAACAAAGTTCATGTTCCAAGAAGTTTTGAAATTTGAAGACTTTGGTTGTATCACCCTAATGTTAATTTCATATACAATGTGTTATAGCCAATGATGTTCCAGAAGGTAATTAGCCAGATCAGGTACAAGAGATAAATTTTACACTCAATTAAAGGAACAAAGTTAAATTTTAATTGTTTCATATGAGACTGGACAGTGGTGTAGAAGTTCTTTGTCATTCCTGATCCCATCTAGAAAGGTTTGTCTGTTGAGCATGGCATTATCCCAGCTCCCTTGGAAATGGCTAAGGGACTGAAAAATTGTCAATGTGTTGCTTAATTACCTGCACCTGTCTACATAAGAACATGTTCTGTGGTAATTATGGATCTGGTGCAAACCGTCATGCATGGGGTTTTATTGTGCTTCAATTTCCCTTCATATCTCAATTCAGTCCCAGGGCTACCTTTTGGCATATGAGCACCCTCATTCAACACAAAATAAATTGGTTCTACTCAAGAAGATTAGAAATGGTGGGAAATATAATTCCCTTTTATTCTTGGCAACAGTGTGCATTATTTTTAACCAGCAGAAAATACACAAGAGAAAGAGGAAATGGATTTTTCCTTCAATGAAGTTGAAGCTTCATCAACTAACTGGCCTGACACTGACCTTGAAAACCTCATTGACACTACCCTCTGATTCTGCCCCTCTGGGACTTGAGAGGAAAGGTTGGAGGGGCATCCAGAGGAAGGCTTGCAGTGCCTGTCTTGACAATAAACTCTATGCTTCCAGTTGCAGGAAAGAATACACAAGCGCAGAATCTCTTGGGCTGAGTGACAAAGGAGGAAAAGGGATGGTTCCAAGTAGGATTGGAGCTTCTGCTTCCTCACTTCCTCACGTAGCTCCATCTGCCTCTTCAGAGAGCTCCCATCTCCCACTGTGTGCAGCTGAGTTCCAAGCACTCCTGGCGGCATAATGATTGGGACAAAGATATTTCCTGCAGTTGTCAATGGTGCTTCTATACTGAAACTCTCCCAGGAACTTGGCCAAGTCCTCCTGCTCCCCATCCCTGATTTCTGTGAACAAGAGGGAAGACTTTGTCACACTTCTCATTGGTGATCATATTAATTTCTAGGCCATGTGTATCTAGATATATTTTAAAATAACAGAAATATTATTTCATAAGATCCTCAGAAGATGTCATCTATTGGAACATGTAACTATATTTATAGCCAGAAGAGGAGATCACTAGAGCCAGACTGCTCTGTCTACATACTTAAAAAGGCATTTGAAGGAAGAGAGCATCTGCAAATGTTGATGAAAATGGGTTTGGAACTTCTCTTTTGATCAGGAAATAGGTAGACCATAAAATGTCTGATGCATGTTGCTGCCTGAAGCAAACCCACAATCTGGAACCCAGTCATCTTGTTGCTCTAGAAAGCATCAAGAGAAAATGGAGGAAGGCTTAAAAGGCCCATCACATTTTAATCTCTATGGTTGGATTAATCAAAAGTTTTCATAGTTTTACTTCAGAAAAATGAGTGGTCATTTATACTTCATCTCTCTAACAAGAAGCTTTTTTGTCCAGTGCTCAAAAATACATATGCTATTATGCTATAGTTTCCTTATGACTTGTTTTGTTTTCTGTAGTTGATTGTGAGCCTCCAAAGGGCATGGAGCTATATGGTATGATTCTTTGCTCCTCAGGCATTTTCTTGCTCAAGAGACATACCTAACATGTTTTTACTTAATGATAAAGGCGGTATGAATGCATCATCAATAACAGAAGCTTAGAGCTAGAAGTAAATGTTTAATCATTTACTTTTGCTTGTTTTTGTTTTCCTTTTTTTTTTGCATTGTCTGCTTTAAGACCCACATATTACAAATAAGAAGCATTAAAAGTCGTTAGTGTCAAGATCGGGGATATGAATTAGGTCTCTTGATTCTAAAGATGATTACAGTAATAACAGAAAAGGCTTTCTCATCAAGCAGTGTAACTCAGTGGAACAAGCTTCAGATTGAGCAGTGGCAATGCGGTTTCATGGACAGGCACTGGCTGGGAGCTTGGATGTCATTATTGTGGGTTCATCTCAGTCATGTGTTGACCTGAGGTGCAGGTGGCTCTATTGGGAGTCAGCCAGCTGTGGATGGTAACCACACATGACCAAAATGAGTCTTCAGAAGCTATCACTTGAACACAGCAATGACACTGGGCACTACTAAGAAGGAGGGAGGAAGTGGACCAAGGGCTGAAAAACTAACTATTGGGTCCTATGCTTAGTTCCTGGGTGACAGAATCAATTGTACCCTAAACCTCAGCATCACACAATATACCCAGGTAACAACCTGCACATGTACCCACTAAATCTAAAATAGGAGTTAAAATTGTATTTTAAAAAAGAAGTTACCACTATCATTGAGCTCTTTTCCTGAGGAAATCTAGGGCTTCTGTCAAAACTTCGCTAATTTAAATAAGTATTTCCTTCTTTTGTATTTATAGGGAAGTCAACAAAAATACAGCTGCCCCTGTCTTATTACATATTGCATATATACTAATTCTCCTGAGCTCTCAGGGTTGGGAAAGAGAGTATAGGAAGACTCCTTCTGAGGGCTTGTTTTGATGCAGAATGGCCTAAAATTCGCACTAGAGACAGACTGATTTATAGGGATTTTTTTTTATCTCTTGGACCT
Organism: Pan paniscus; assembly: GCF_029289425.2. Classification (NCBI taxonomy): domain Eukaryota; kingdom Metazoa; phylum Chordata; class Mammalia; order Primates; family Hominidae; genus Pan; species Pan paniscus. Next base: position 23,686,024 of record NC_073254.2, read on the forward strand.
TGTTCTAAAAAAAAGTAATGGAAAATTCAGAATATTTGACTCAACTAAATCTAATCTCTATGATCACATCCAGAGCCCTTCCCTTGTCGGTGCCTCTGCCCTCCTCCCTTTATTTGTTAGTAAGATCTGGCCTACATCAGGAACTTTTTGGGCTAGATCCAGGAATTTTTCACCTTAAATTTCTTTCTAAAGAAATTGAGGTTTCAGAAACAGAAGAAGCCTAACCTGTTAAAAAAGAATCCACAGCATTACATGAGGGCAGCCTCATTATTATCCTGTATGAGCTGGGAACTCAAACAACAGAAAGAGATTTTTGGTTCATCACTAAGGCCTCCATTCTATGGTTGCCTTCTGTGTGAGCAGGGCTAAAAGGGACATTGTAACTGGCAGAGACGAAAAGCTTTCAATATCCCTTGCAAAATAAATGAATAATATTTATAGCTGTGACTTCCTTGTGATTTTCCTTTCCACCTTTGAAAGTTAGATTTTAAAAGGTAATTATTTAAAATCTATGTATGCACAATTATTTAGTAGGCCTTACTAAAAAAGGTTAAGGACATTTGTTAAAATCAAATTGAATAAAAGGGTATAACTGAAGAAGACAAATTAATCAAAATTAAATAGAAATGATTCAAAAGTCCATTCAGTGGAGACAACTACAAATCACAAGCAGGTGTCTTGACTGTCTCTTTAGGGGCTAAAGACCATTTCATGAGATGCCTCACGGGAAATGGGTATGTTATCTGAAGGGAAGCCCTGTGCATCCTGCAATACGACCATCTATATCTTTAAGAAAACAGAATCTATCCGATTCTGCTAAATCCAACTGAGCTCTCATTAGCCCTAGAATTTTCACAATATCTTTCAACAGTCAGGCCCACCACTTTCTTTAAAAGCACTCTATTTTCGAATGTACCTCGCTGTGTAACATTATCTAACCACTTTGTCTCAGTGTTTCCTCATACGTAAATTCAGAACATTTATATTTAATGACTCTTAGGCCTCATTCAGATGTAAATGTCAATCATAATGACAGAAGTGGAGCTAATGGAGTCTAATTCTCTTTTTGCTATATGCAGACTAGACATATATGGCTTCATCTTATTTCTGTTAATTATTCTTTTTTGGTTTTTAATTTGTAGAAAATGGTTGCCTTAAAATGTTTATAATTGGTGGACAGGTGATATTTTTCAAATATTAATTTTTATTTAATTTCTATGAGTCATGGAGATGTAATAATGCAGAAGCTAGTTTATTTCATGCCACAGTCTCTTAAAGAGGTAGTAGAGGAGATAAATACATTACTGAGCTCAGCAATGTTAGCAGAGACCCATCCAACATTTCATTATCTTTAAGAAATAGAGCCACACATCACTGCATGGTGATACAGATAAGTCTGACTGTTTAAAATAATAATTCTGAAGAAATATTACATTACAAATGCAAACAGATTGAGAAAGCTGAGGTTGCTCAGTATGTATTGATAATATTAGATTATGTCTCTGCATTCAAAGTAATCAGATTCAAGTTTCTAGGAAGAGAATGAAAAATTATATACCATTTTATTTGTTTATTATTCAAATAAGTTAGTGATTTATATCACTTTCAGAGAAGTAGGAGTAAGAAAAAACTTTCTAAGGGTAAGAAACATAGGATATAGGACTTTGAACATGTAAACATCTGGGAAGATATGCTTGCACAAAAGTCAGAAATCAGCAAGAGTTGTTCTCACCTATGGGGAAAAAGGTGAGATTACTGTGTCTCAAATGTACGTGATCAGTTTGTTGTAACAGAGTTTTAACTCAATATTGTTTATTCTTGACCAACCTGATCAACAGAATTTTTTTAAATTTAACTTTTATTTTAAGTTCAGGGATACATGTGCAGGTTTGTTACACAGGTAAACTTGTTTCATGGGGGTTTGTTGTACAGATTATTTCATTACCCAGGTATTAAGCCGAGTGCTGATTAGTTATTTTTCTGGGTCATTTCCCTCCTCTCCTCATCCACCCTCCAATAGGCCCCAGTGTGTGTTGTTCCCCTCTATGTGTCCATGTTTTCTCATCATTTAGCTCCTGCTTATAAGTGAGAACATGCGTTATTTGGTTTTCTGTTCCTGCATTGGTTTGCTACAGATAATGGCCTCCAGCTCCATCTATGTCCCTGCAAAGAACATGATCTCATTCTTTTTATGGCTGCATAGTATTCCATGGTGTATATGTACCACATTTTCTTTATCTAGTCTCTCAATGGTGGGCATTTAGGTTGTTTCCATGTCGTTGCTATCGTGAATAGTGCTGCAGTGAACATATGTATGCATGTGTCTTTACAATAGAACTATCTATATTTCTTTGGTTATGTACCCAGTAATGGGATTGCTGGGTCAAATGGTATTTCTGTCTTTAGATCTTTGAGGAATCACTGCACTGTCTTCCACAATGGTAGAACTAATTTATACTCCCACCAATAATGTATAAGCATTCCTTTTTCTCCACAACCATGCCAACATCTGTTATATTTTGACTTTTTAATAATAGTTATCTCACTGGTGGAAGATGGTATTTCATTGTGGTTGTGATTTGCATTTCTCTAATGATCAGTGATGTTGAGGTGTTTTTTTAATATGGTTGTTGGGATGGCCAGAAATTGCTAAGTACAATAACTTACAACATCCATAGGTGTATCTTGTGTAGATTTACTTGGGAGAAAAATCTACTTAGTTTGACCTCCATAGAGGTGTGTATTAATCCTCTTTACTTACAATAAATTTACATTTTTGTCTGAAACATTTATACCTGCAAGCAGTTGGGAAGCCAATCATCATTGCCCTTCTCTTATTCCACCTCAGAATGCCCTGGTTGTAAGTTGCCCTGAAAAAAAAAAAGTCTTAGGAATAGAGATAGCTTTCTGGAAAGAACAGAAAGGCAGGGCAAGGAATGAGAAGAGAAGAGAAATCTTGGGTTTTTGAGAGGACAGTAGGAAAACTGCTGGAAAGAGATACAAAAGTAGAGTGCTTGACCACATTTTTGAGCATTACATCCTGGTAGGTATGCAGAGGAACACTCCAAACGTGAAATAAATTAAGAAAAAGATAGTGGTATAGTCAATAACATAAAATAGTGTCTCACTTCACAAAATGGTTGTATTTAATAAAAATAGCATACAATATAATCAAATACTTTTTTCTAATGGGAGATCTAAGAAGAAAAACAAATGGAGACTATCTTCTGGCTACAATGAAACCGCTTGTATTAGACCGAATATCTCACTGACAACAACTTTTAAGCTTTATAGCTCTCAATTTGAAGGCAACAGAAAGCAAAGAAGGCAGGTGGGACTTTAAAAGTCAAGACCCCTAGGGAAGGAAAATGTAACTAGGTGAGCCCAAAAGTCTCTGCCCACTTTCCTCCTCAAGGCGTTTAGTGAGTCCCAGTTTTGAGAATCTCAAAATCTATGCATAAGCAATGACTTAGAAGCTAAGAATTTACATTCAGGGATTTACCAAGGAGAGCCTTATTAAACAGTCCACACTTTTAGCTGAGACTCCGGAAGAGGCTTCACCTTAAAGATAAAGGCACACCAGAAAGAGATCAACCCTTGAAAAGAACTAAAGCCAGGCCCAGTTTATCCCAATCCCTTATTTGATCAAGGTGACATACTCCAACATTCACTGCTTGCTACAAGAGAAATTAATCCCATCTGGAGAAGGGAAGCATCATTCATAGCCTATAAAATTTTTCCTACAAAAGTTCTGCTAGGAAATTTTTTAAAATTACCTAACGATTTCAAAGGAGCAAAAATAAAAAGTGAGGGCTAACTTTTCAACCCACAAAATGGAAACCCCAAGACAATAAAGTAATATCTTTGAGATCGTAGAAAAACATGTCTACCAACAAAGAGTTCTAAACACATTGAAAATATATTTTAAAAATGGAGGTGAAATATAAATACTAAAGAAGCATAAACGACTAGTCACCAGTAAAGACACACTGAAAGCAATAAGAAAAGGAGTTTTTCAGGTGAAAGGAGAATGATCTCAGATGGACACATACAAATGGCAGAAGAAGCAAAAAGTACCAGAAAGTAAATAGGTAATACATTTAAAGGATTGTTGACGGTACAAAATAATGTTTGTGAGTAAAATTGGCTTATGATTTTCCTTTCTTGTAATATTCGTGTCAGGATTTGGTACCAAGATACTGCCAGTCTCACTAGCTTAAAATGTTTATAATATGAAATTTAATGGAGATAATGTATTTGAAGGAACTTAGCCATTTTGCAAAGAGTAGGTGCTCAAAAAGAGTGATGCAGTGGATGGGGTTTGAAACCCCTTGGATTCAGATCTGAGATGTTCAATTTCCTAGCTATCTAACTTCAGAACAGTTGCTAAAGCTCTTTGAGTCTCAGTTTCTATATGTACAAAATAAGAATAATTATAATGTTCTTATTACGTTTTTCCATAAAGATTAAATTTTTAAATTAAATATTTCTGTAAAATGCTTAACTCAATGACTGCCATATAGTCTACTGTTCAACAAATGTGAGGGTTTGTTCCCCATTTCTCTTTCTTTCATTCCTTTGTTTTCTCTTTTTCTCTCCCTGAATGCCTCAGACTGGGTTCTGGATGCAGGTCCTGAGCTGGTGTTTGGAATGCCATGTCTTTGTTAGGAATTCTTACCTGTAGGAGGAGGCAGTGGTGGGGGAGACAGGACTAGGCAAAGGGAGAAACTGAACAGTATCCAGCTCCAAAGAAGCGTTTATCAATTCCCTAGAGAGCTCTGGAAAACATAAATATATGGCCCATTGGATTTGACCTACACTGCACTAGCTGGGCCTCTATACCTCTGCCTGGATTAATGGTTGGATATGGACTGCCCTGGAAAATGCAGGCCCTTAGACCAATCTGCTGTGTGTAGTGAAGACAAACCTGGAAGACTCCACAGCTGGGGAAGCAAGTTCTCCCTTGAAGGAGACTCAGGCCGCACAGCTCCATGACCACCATACTATTATTCGCTCATCTCGTCTTCTCCCCTCCCTCTTCCCCCACTTCCCTTCCTTCTTCTGTCCTCCTCAGAACACCAAAAGAAGTCATTATTTAAATATTCTCCATACCCTCCAATATAAGGTCTGTGTTGGAGAATATTATTATAGACATATCAGAATCAGAACTGGACTCAATGTGTGCTCATCCATAAATGGAATGAGTGGGAAAGAGAACAAAGGGATTATTCTTTCTGAACAGTGAAATTTTCTTGATCCTAGAATATATCTTATCACTTTTCCTAGGATATGTGGCCATACTCATTAGCATTCACTGTTGATCTGAAAAGGAGAAACCAAAATACAGCCATTTTTGTATCTTAATTCAATTAAATAATAATATTTTTATTAATATAAATACATTTGATTGTGCATTAATTAGTGCTAGGCTAAAATCTTTAATATGTATTTAGCGTTTATAACAAACATTGGTAAAAATTTAAATTATTCAGAATATGTATAGTTATGTTCTCTTACATAGCTATTAATCAAAATTTGAAAAATCATTTAGTCTTAGGAAGCTTGAACATATGAAAGTGCAATAAATTTTAGAAATATAGAAAATTAAAACTTCTGCTAGTCCTTTGTAGTTTTTTGTATTACAACTTTTCTTATGTGTTATACTTTTTATGGAGAAAATTCTATGTGCATCTAGAGTGTTTTCTGGCAGAAAATCACTAAAAATCACTGAGTTTCTCTTCTTACATCCCCTTTCATATGATTCAGCCTTGTCATGAACTTCTCTAAACTGATCCTTTATAAGAATTGCAAGAGAAGAGGAGAGCAGAAACTGGAAAAAAAGAGAGTGAAATGAAAGCAGTACAGTATTTTTGCATCCACTCAAACCAAGGCCCCTGAATTAGTGCTCTGCAGAAATGAACAAGGAATCAACTTCCCTTGCGTTTTTGTCCTCAAAATGGTAAATCCTTGTTAGTGCCTTTATGTGAAATCTTAGAGAAAGCTCTTGAGTGGAAACATTTGTTTAGCTTAGTTAGGAAACCAATTATGTCATAGCTATAACAGCCAATTGGCAAATTAGATTTTTGCACTCTAACGCTATTTGCATCTGTACAAACAAGCTTATGCTGAAGAAGTGTGCATGCACTGTTTCTTGGCTGCTTAACATGACACTCTTCAGAGAGCTAGGATTAAGAATGTGTACTTTATTATGCCTAATGACATTATACATACCTTGGCCACAATGTCATACTCTAAGGTAACATAGGAATTACATTTTTGTTCATTTCTGCAACTTATTGAGAATGATCTGTTTTGGTGTTTCCACATAAGAAAATGAGGAAAAAAATTTATCATTTTCTTTGACATGGGGTAACATTTTATTAAGCAATGTTTGGACTATAGATTAGCATAAACATGAAAAAGGTAATTTTTTGTATTTCAATTTATTGCCATAGTAATAAGATGAGGTCTTTTTATAACATATATAATGAAATAAATTTGTAAAAATGTTTGCTTGTGCAAAGCATTCAGCAATGTAGATTTCTTTATGAGTATAAACTTTCAAGGATTTCATACTAGCTGCCTGGATTAGCCAAAAATATACATTTTATTGGCATATTTATTTTCATCATAAAAGGGGAATGAGTATATCAGTTGCTTCTCTTGAATTTGAAAATCTTCATTCATCCATTCATTTGATGGATATTTATGGAGACTTACTACAATCCAGGCACTATTCTCAGGGCTGCTGATACACTGATGAATGAACATATAAGTCCTCTTGCCACCTGGAGCTTATACCCTAGTGTGGAAGACAAACAGAGAAGCAAACAAACAAAAAAGCGCAAATGAACAGTTGAGTATAAAATATAATTTAGGTAATGATAAATGCTGTATCAATTTGATTTTAGCCAATGCGTTACCAAAAGAACATCATCTAAGACAAACACATAGTAACCATGTATTTGATGAGTGTAACTAATATGATACATTTAAAATGAAGAAGTTTTGAAATATACAAGAAACTCTATGTACACAAGCACTGAAAATATAACAGGGCAGATACTAATGGAGAAGAAATTATAATAGCGAGAATAATTATTTTCTTTATATCTATACCATGACTTCTGAAACAAATTTCACCCCTTTCAAATTATTAAAGATAATCAGAAGCATTCTCCCCAGAAACATAGATGAGTATGACAGTCACCAAAAAAGACCATATAAGTCATTGTATCTCACAGTTAAATTGCTATATTGAGGAATGCCCAGACTGCAGAAGTGAATTTAATTTAACTGGAGTCTTGCTGGCTCATTTGCCCAGATACAGCCATGGTATGCAATGGCACGCCAAGGGAATTAATAACTGATGGATGATCAGACCTGCTCAAAGCGGTGGTAATCATTTGCTGCTTAAACCACCACATTTTGGCAAATAAAAAGGCTTCGCTGGTGCCAAATCTGTAATTACTTTACTTAACGGTGATGACATGTGTGCCTGTTTTGCGAGGTCCCATACTGATGCTTCTGTTGTTGGCTAAAAACCACCCGGTACTTGAGATAATAACCTAATTTCTGCATCTGTCTCTCTGTAAGATGGATCTTTTAATTTCTTTTTCTTTTCACTTTTGTTTTGTTGTTGCTGTTCTTTGAAAGTTAAAAAAGACTGAATTTTACCCTTTTTTTGTGGGAGGGTGAGATGAGGCAGGAGGGTTTTGTTTGAAAAGCCTCACAATCTCTTAAACATAACTTTTAAAAACTGTTTATACCTCCACATAATGATCTCAAGATAATGACCTTGAAGTGACAGTCTATTGTTACATGGATAGTAATGTATGTATATGTATATTCATGTGACTAAGTGTTATGATGATAGAAACTAGGGCTAGATTTCCCTCAATAACTTCATCACTTCCTAGTAGCAAGTTCCAATTTCAGACCAGTGGTATAGAGCAATCAATAGTGGTGCTCTAAATTTGCTGAGTGAAAATTACCCCAATTAGGGTTGAATACCTAAATTATAGCTAGGGAGTGATGTAGGCTGTTGAGACAATAAATCCAAATGTGTGGAATCGCAAATGGAAGGTTTCTCCTGAGAGGAGAAAGTTCAGGCAAATTTACCTAAAAAGGATGAAAAAATATTTTCCAACCAGTGAAAGAATTTCATTCTAAAAGCTTTTTCTAAGTCTTCTTATTGGAATGAAGTAAAAATATTTTGTTGACTATTAATATAGCTACTTCCATTTCTATTGGCTAGTGTTTGTATGATATATATATTTTTTCCATACTCTCATTTTAAATCAGTCTGTGTTTCTATATGTGAAGTGAGTTGCTTTTAATTGTTTAAGTAGCTTTCATAAAGTTGAGATGTACATTTTTATCCACTCCAAAAATCTCTGCCTTTTAAAAGAAATGTTTAGACCACGTATATTTAATAATCAATGCAGTTGGGTTTTAGTGTAACATTTGACATTTTAAAAATTTGTTCTATCTGTTCTTTGTTTCTTGCTTCATTTTTCACTGCCTTGTTTTCAAATAATGGAATATTTTGTTTCTATTATTGGGTAAATAACAATATATCTTACATATGTATTCTTGCTCTAGGGTTTCAACGTGCATCTTTAATGTATCACAATCTACCTTCAAATGTTATTATACCACTTCACATAGTGTGCAAGAATGTTAAACAATACACTTCTTTTTCTATTCTTGTCCTTTGTGCTATTATCTTGCAACTTAAATCTACACATATTATATATCTTAATACATTCTTTGTTTTTGCTTTAAGTACTCACTTATCTTTTAAACACAGTAAACATTGAGAAATATATATTTATCCAAACAGTTACCGGTTTCTGCATTCTTTACTCATTTTTATAGGTACAAATTTCCATCTCAATCATTTTATTTCTCATTAGAACTTTATTTAACATTTATTTTAGTATAGGGCTGATACTGATAAATTTTCTTAGCTGCTGTGTGTGTCAATAACTCTTTATTTCACCTCTATTTTTGAAGGATATTTTCTCTGGGTATAGACTTCTGGGTAAATAATTGTTTTGTTTTTATTGTTTTTCCACTACGAGTACAATAAAGATATCATCCCATTTTTTAATTGTTTTATTACTCACATGCTATCTGATAAGAAGTGTGTTATTCTAATCTTTGTTTCTCTATGTAACAGGTCTTTCTCTCTTTTTCAATGGCTTTCAGAAGTTGATTGTGATGTCTCATGGTGTGGTTTTCTTTATGTTCTTTTTTGGAGCTCTTTCAGCTTCTTTAATATATTGGCTTACCATTTTTATAAATTTGGATAATTTAATTTTTAAAATTTTTTTGCTCCCTTCCTACCCCATTCCTTCCTCCTGGGATATCGATGATGTGAACCATTATTTTAGACCATTATTTTACAAGTCACTTTCTGTGTTTTTTCAATACTTTTTTCTGTCCTTTATTTTTTATAGTTTTTTGTGGTGTTTTCAAGTTCATTGATCTTTTTTCCCTGCAATTTTTTCCTGCAATGTAGGCACATATGGTGTATTTTTCATTTCAGAAACTGTATTTTTAATGTTTCATGTGAGATTTTAAAAAATCGTCTATCTACTTATGATGATCATGTCTTTCTGTAACTTTTTGAATCCCTAATGCATTTATAATTGCTGTATTATTGTCCTTGTCTTATTTCAGCAGCTGTCATTTCCAGTTCTGTTTCTATTTATTGATTGTTCTCCTGTTTATGGAATCATAAGTTTCTGTGTTTTTGAATGTCAGTTAACTTTTGATTGGATGCCAGATATTATGAATTTTACATTTTTTAATGCTTGATTCTGTTGTGTTTCTTTATATAGTGTTGAAGTTTGTTCTTGCATAAAGTTAAATTACTTGGAATAAGTTGAATTTTCCAAGATTTTTCTAAGATTGTTAACATGCTCCAGTGCAGCTTTTAGTCTGGGTCTCATTTAGTTTTAATACCAAGCTAAAATCCTATGGGGAACACTGCCTGATGTCCCTTGTATTTAGTTGTCTCTTCATTCTGGGTGGTGGAAACACTAAATATTCCCAGTCCCTCTATGTGTTCCAGAAATTTTTCAGCCTACTGATTTCTGGTACTTCTTTGTTCATCTTTGGGTAGTCTCTTCTTATTCATGTTCTGTTCAGTACTCAGCAAACGCTTCAGAGAACCCCTAAGAGGAATCTTCAGAACTCTCTGTGTGCAGCGTCCAACTCTCCAGTATTTTATCACGTGAATTCTGGTCACCTTGGCCTCCCCAGATTTTCATCTCTTTCTCTTCAACTCAACAAAGTTATTTACCTATGTTTTTCTCTTCCCTCCTTGCACTGCAGTCTGTAACCTGTGCCAAGAAAGTACCCAGGAAAGCACAGGTCTCACTTGTTGTTGTTTTTGTTGTTGTTTCTTTTTCTCAAGGATAACCATCCTGTGTAATCTACTGCTTAATATTTGAAAAATTTTTTCATTTATGTATTCATTGAGCTTGTATTTATTTAAGGCAAGAAGATAAAACTCATCTTGTTTCTTTATCGTGGTAGAAAGTATAAATCTCAAAAAAAACATTTTAACATTCTGCTTCCAAATGCTTCAATTCAGAGCAACTTTTAAAGAAATATAAAAGCTCATTACTATTTAAGGAACTTGGCACTGACTTGTTATTAATCACTCAGCGTACTACATGTGCTATTGTCTTGTTGGGATGTGCTACTTAAACTGCTCTTGAGTTTGGCCTCCTCTATTATATACAGTCAGTGCCAGAAAAATGAGTTTCACATCTACCAGTATCTACAGGCAGTACAAAAGTGTAACATGATCGTATCCAGTTGGGAAATTTAGACAGACTTTAAGGAAAGGGTACTTTTTAAGATAGACCTAAGAGACAGAGGGATACTTTTTTTTTTGAGACAGAGTCTCGCTGTGTCACCCAGGCTGGAGTGCAGTGGCGTGGTCTCGACTCACTGCAAACTCTGCCTCCCAGGTTCACGCCATTCTCCTGCCTCAGCCTCCCGAGTAGCTGGGACTACAGCCACCCGCCACCACGCCCGGCTGATTTTTTGTATTTTTAATAGAGATGGGGTTTCACCGTGTTAGCCAGGATGGTCTTGATCTCCTGACCTCGTGATCCACCCACCTCGGCCTCCCAAACAGAGGGATACATTTTTAATAAAAGGCATAAATAGTGAACAATTCCGAATTTCTGGATCATAAGACCAAATTAAATTGAAAAGGAGACGTTGGGAAAATAGAAAGAAATTTTGATTTTTAAAGAGTAGTCGAGTTGAATCTATAAGAAAACAGCAGCAATCTCTATTCATTATTTCCAAAAATCCCTCTTTAAAAATACACAATTCAACATTACTTATATAAACCAAATTGAATCATTTTCTAATGGTTTTATGGATTAAAGTAAATCTTTCATTTCCAACCAAGTTTAAGTTCCTTAATGGTAGAGTCTGAATAACACATCGTGGCTTGCCACACCTAAAATTGTGGGACAGCTTTCTTTTGATTTTTTTAAGGGCAATATTAATATGCTCTCTGAAACAGGGAATTCTGATGAACTTTAATGACATCCCCAAACTGCTTTCTAGTTCATTGTGAAATAAAGGTAACATACCCCAGATATAGTTGGTAGAACACAAGAAATATCTGAAAGGCTCTTAATGGCAAATTCCTTTAAGCTTTTCCCCAGTTTCTTCTTTCTTCCTTTTACACATTTCCTTGATCTCGTTATATCTAACTCATGGGCAAAGCATGCTCCAATGGCGGGTTAGATAACTGAGGTAAATAAGTGGTTTCTGCGTTTGAACTATTTAGAGGATTCTTATAATTTGTTTGTATATTTGTTAGCTTTATTTTGTTTGGTTTTATGGTCTCAAAAATTATACATATGGGTGTTCTATATAGCTAAGTGTCTTTCTTTATATTGTAATGTGCAATTGCTTTAGGACCCAACTTAGAATTCAGGATGTGGATTGACATAGGTGTTCCCCATGCTGGAAAATTCAGTAGAGAACTGAGGTGAAGAATAGTATTTCTGAAATATCCCTGTAGACTTTTGGCAATAATTAATTTTACTTGCAAAATAATAGTTTAATTGCTCCTCTTCCCTTGTCTGTGCCAAGTCATGTCATCTGTTTTTTACTTCCAGTTTTATGTATTTTTAAATGGATCATAAAAATCTCCCCACCCTCTTCTTGACAAAAAGCTCTGAGCTACTCAGAACAAAGGAGCAAAGTAACTACACTTGATGTTTTTATTGACATGTACACACATGCTAAGCCTCGACTTACAATGTATTTTACTCGTTTATGAAAAAGATGAGTCACCTGTGTCTGCATTTGTCACATGTAAGTTATTTATTTTCTTAGCCATGTTTCCCCACCTGGATTATTCTGTAATGCAAAAAAAAATGTTGTAAATGGCTTAGCTGGAAGTTTTATCTATTTCAAATTTATTCTTTTACTTTGGTACAGCACCTCCTATTGCTTTGTTATTGTTTTTGTTGCCTGGGATTCCACCAGGGAGTGTAAGACGGAAACTTCTGCGAGAAAGGATGTACCTAAGTCTTTAGTTTTACATTGCTGTGCATCTCGTATTAAGATCAGACGACCCTATTGACAAGCGCCACTTATAAGGGAGATAACATTTTATTATAGATCTGTAGATTCACAATAAAAGCATGCTAAAATACTTGAGATAGTAATTGCATAATGTTAGACATTTTAAGATAAAGTACTTAACAAAATAACCCCAAAGAAGAAAGCTACTTTGGTTGCTGTCTCTGCAGGAAATAGCTTTGATTGATTACTTTTGCTTTTGTTTTGGCTCTTCAGATCTTATCAAGAAATGATGCCTTTGAATGAAAATATATAATGTAGTTTTGTTTAATTTTGATTTCATTAGATTTTGTGGCAGTTTTGATAAGGTGACAGGGCTGGCTACAGTTTAAGGAAAGAATTTTGACTCAAACTCTACTCATGCAAACAAATCAATAAATACTATTGATAAATAAATGAATACATGCACAGATCAAAATAAATATCAAATATTACCAATTAGATTTATTTATTAAAAACTACATATTTGTGAGGCATTTTATAGAATCTGAGGATAAACAGTTAAACAAGGGGCATTCCCTGACCTCATGATTGATAGTAATGTTCTAGTAAAGGAAGTAAAACACTAAAAATAAACCCCTGTTATATACACACACACACACATACATACATACACTAAAAGAAAACCCTGTTATATACACACATACATACATGGAGACAGGTAGTGACCAGTGATAACAAGAAGTAAAGCAGGACACAGGGATGGAAGGTACAAGGGGGAGGTAGGCAAGGCTATTTCAGGAGGGTTGGGAGCAACAGTCTTAAGGAGCTAAAATTTCAATGGCAATTCAGTGAAGGGAGTGAGAGAGCCCTATTAACATCTAGGAGAAGAACTTCCCATGCAGAGGTATCAGCAGGTGCAATGTCCTGGGAGAAGTATGTGCCTGAGATGGTTTGACAAACAGCGAGAGGGTTATTGAGCTGTGGAGCTATGGTGAGAAAGGAGGGAGGAGAGTGAACTAGGTCAGCTCATGGAGGGCCAAGTATTCCACAGACAGGGCCTTCAGACTCATCATCAGTGGAGAGTTGCGAGCAGGAGAGTGAGGGGACACATTTGGTTTTAAAAGAATAACTAAGGTGACTGTAAATTAGGAAACAGACTTGTGCGTGGGGCCAGGAATAGAAGCAGGAAGCCGCAGGGAGAAGCTATTGCTCCTGGAGTTTAGACATGGAAGACCCTGAAAGCTTTCAACAGGATCGCTCCAAATGACTACAGTGCATAGTTTACCAAGACTCAGGGTCTGGGATAATAACTCATAATAAAACACAGTCATATTTCTGAAGAATGTATGACTATTCTTATTCAGTGGGATAAAGAAGGAAAATAAATGGTCTTATGTCAGATGAGGTCAAGTTTTCCCGTCAAATGAATAATGAGAGTACTTTGGATTAACAAAGGTTTGTGGACTGCAGAATTCCAGATGTCACTATGGACCAGTGTAATAATGGTGACATCTTCTATATAGAGTTTCTGTATATATTCCTCACAAATTACTAACACTATACAAATAAAAGGTAGCCTTCCTTCAGAAAAAAATTATCTGAATATCTATTAAAAGTGAATATGAATCAAAATGTAAAAATTAAAATAAATGAAAGCTGCATGTTAGATAACTAATTGACGAAGAATTTCAAAAAGAGGATAAAGCCTCAGGCTCAGTAAATGTGGGAGAGATATTTTGCAGCATTAAAGGCCTTATAGAAATTCTTTAAGTTGTACTTGGTAACTTTTTTTTGTTTGTTCGTTTTTGTTTTTGTTTTTTTCTGTTACTTAGGCTGGAGTGCAGTGGCACAATCTCAGCTCACTGCAACCTCCACCTCTCAGGTTCAAGCAATTCTCCTGCCTCAGCCTCCTGAGTAGCTGGGACTACAGGAGCCTGCTACATGCCCAGCTAATTTTTGTATTTTTAGTAGAGATGAGGTTTCACCATGTGGGCCGGGCTGGTCTCAAACTCCTGACCTCAAGTGATCCACCCACATTGGCCTCCTAAAGTGCTGGGATTACAGGCATGAGCCGCCACGCCTGGCCTGATAGGTTCTTATTTACGTGTATAACAGGAGAGGAGAGGGGATGATATGAGCTCAACTCTGAAAGATGTGTCCAGCAAGGAGTTTCTAGCAGGGAGAAAGGCTTGCTGATCTCCAACCCCCCAACCCTCGTACTCTTCTCCATCTTTACAGCCACAGTTGCCTAAGAACTTACATAAACCCTTGGGGCTGAGAAGATGCAGCTCTTCCCCAGAGTAACAAAGACAGAGGCATTTGGATCTTGGCTTCTAATGGCAGAAGCCCTATAGTTAGGGTGTAGGAAGGAGTAGCCTGTTTATATAAAAATAAACCTACACATCATTGAATCTGGTTATCAAAATTCAACTAAACCAAACCAAACCAAAGCTCTGCTTAGAAAATATAAATACAGTTTATATTTTAAACAGTATATAAATACAGTTTATACCCAATGGTCATGTCAGAATCCTGTAATAGAAGCAGCTTGAAACTCTATTTTCACATCCTCTGGGATTTCAATTCAGTGACTTGCCAGTTCAAAATCACAGAAGTCCTCTACATAATTAATGCTCATTTTTAGTGTATTGCCTCAGTGTATATCTTATTTTATACACGATTCATAGTTTCTTGATGAAAATGCACTTATATAAGCATAATTTTGTAGTTTTTAAGAATTGTTTTCAGAAATCTACTCTTTCAAAGTAACTCCATAAGCACTTTGGTCCAGAATGAATCATGAGTGAGTTAGTGAACTGTTTCTGTGTCTATATATGTGTATGCATGTTTAGTGCTGCTAATCTATTTCACAATTTTTTTCTGACTTGCTACAACTTGGAACTTCTCCAAACATCATCTTTTTTAAAAATGCTGTTAATTACAGGAACTTTAATAAGGCATCTGAAGTCTTTCAAGTTGGTTTCCCCATATATATACACACATTTGTATGCTTTGGGTGTGGAAAATAATTTATTGCCATCACAATTATCATCCAGAATAGCAGCATTTATATTTCAATCTCATATTGCACTGTCTTCTCTCTGTAGGCTGTAGACATAAGCTGTAGTTAAGGCTGTTATTTTCTCAGAATCACCATGGTGAAGTTATGCTATAACTAAAGTTACAGAGATTAACGTGTAGGAAAATCAAATTATCGTCACTATGAATCATAATAGTGAAATACATGCAATGCTTGGTAGTCTATAGAAAAGGATAATTTGGATAGTTTTGTGAAATTGTATGGCATCTTATGTGAAAAAAATAAAGGACTGAAGACAGGAAAAAATAAAGCAATAAGAAAAGGAAATTTTTAATCAAGTTAAAATACTTTTTTTACTCTCCTTCTCTCTTAGAACAATGTGGGGGAAGATTTTAAGATTGTGAGCTTCTGTGTTTTTACATTTATTGAAGATTTATTTAAAGAACTCCTGCAGCCCCCAATGCCTTCTTTGGAGGAATTATACCAAGTAGTGTATAGGAATTATACTAACTATAGTAGAAGAAATTTTATTAGCTAGGTGTACCCTCAACGTGTCACTAATGAGACACTCATTTTCTGTAAACAATACTGATTTCATGGGTTTTACCTAGTGCTGCTTGAGAAATAGCATTCATTTCACAGACATACTCTCTTTATATATAATTTAAAGCACTTTCCTATTTGCTAATAGAATTAACAGGGCATTCACCCATATTTTACAAAAAATAAGACCTATGACATTCATTCCAAACAAATTTTCCAAATTTGCAAATAATTTCCCATTGTTACAGTTTTACTAGGTACATTCATTTGCTGGGGCAGCTGTAAACTACCACAGACGGGAAGGCTGAAGCAGCAGAGATTTACCTCCTCACAGTTGTGGAGGCTGGAAGTCCAAGATCAAGGTGTCAGCAGGGCGGGTTTCTCCTGCAACCCTCTCCTTGGCTTGTAGGTGGCCATCATCCCCCTGCATCTCACATGGTCTTTTCTCTGTTGTGTCTGCATCCTTATCTCCTCTTATAACACACCACTTAGATGGGATTAGGGCCCACCAGAATAACCCCATTGTAACCTAATCACCTTTGTAAAGATCCCACCTCTAAACACAGTCATATTTTGAGGCACTGGGGGGTTAAACATATGAATTTTGGTCTTACAAAATCCAGCCAATAATACTGGCTAAAATAAAATGTGCTTGAAAATTAAAGAATGACCAGTCTTTGAGAATGTTGTCACCTAAATTTTCTAAACACATTGCCATTAATTTTTATGAAAAAACAGCTCTCCTGTGTGGGTATGTGTGAGTGTGTGTGTGTGTGTGTGTGTGTGTGTGTGTGTGTGTGTCTGTCTGAGCCAGAAGTAGAGTCCTTTAGCAAAAGAGTGAGTACAATCAGTGATTATCTATGGCCTGCTGACACATTTGAAAGAGAAAGCTGAAGAGAGAGCTGTTGAATACATCCTAACATTTTCAAAGCCAGACCCTTTCTGACAATTAAAACATAAGCACAGGAGTGTGAACAGAATACAGAGTATGAACAGAAGATGGGAACAGAGGAGGAGGCAGAGGCTTCTCCATTTTTCTGTGCCCATGTCAGAGATACTTTCATAAAGCAAGAATTAATTATATGCATATTATTTTTCTTTTTTTAAAAAAAAATGCTCTTAAAGATTAGTTCAACCAAAGTCATCATTTATAAGAAAAAACAAACAACAGAGACCCAGAAGGGGCAAAAATTTTGCTCTCAAATTTAACAGTGGAATCAGCACCAGAATCTCAGTCTTCAGACACCTCCTTCTCTTTCTCCTACTTTATACTTTCTGCAATGAATTAACTCCAATTCCTTATTTCTTTGATGTCTTCATTATCAAAATCCTTGTGCAGTGTCTATTGTGTTCTTGCCTGGCGTCCCTTTCCCTCCATCTGGTATCTTCCTTTGCCTTGAGGATTTTCCCCTTCCCACCTGTGGGGGATATTCTATCCATCCAAGGGTCCTGCCATCCTTGTCAAAGACCTGAGCACATTACCTGGAATTCTCCAGCAAAAGACTCTTGAGGGAATTGATGTTGATTCTAGGAGAGATAGGTAGGTTTCCTTCTTTTGGAGATTATGGCCCTTGAGGATTGTGTGAGCCTTGGAATGACAGAGGAGAGATCTTGATTGGAAAAGAGGAAAGCAGAGCTTAATGAGCTGAAGAGAGATAAGGAATAGGAGTGAAAGACAGGGAGAGGGAGAGGGAGTGAGAAGAGAAGGTGACAGGAAATAAACACATGATGGCACTATTTGAAACTGGATTCATCAGGGCTTAAGGGATTTGCTGCTACTTCTGTACTTTTCAGTTAAGGTACTGATGCATTTCCTTTATTTTCTCCCTTAAGTTAGAGTTTAAGTTAGTTTTCTACTACTTGCAACAGAAAAAGAACTATCAAACTACTGCAAATAATAATAAATAAAAAGCTGCTGTGAATAAAGGAAGTCCATCTCAGCCACATTATATGAGGTCCGGCACACTCCTGACAGACAGAGCCAATGTCTCCCAAGTCTAAATCCCTGTCCTTGAATGGCTAGTCTTACAGGTCATGGAAGGGTGACAGTTTACTTTTAGGGTGGGGCCACGGGATAATTGCCTAGCACTGATACATTAGAGTGCTTCTCTAAATAAACAATTAGAGAACTTGCAATTGATCAGTTGCCCAATTTCCTTGAAGATTATTATTGTAGGTCTGTTTCCATGAGGATTATTGTGAAGAACATAACTTCATTCAACACAACATATTCTTAGGATAAGAAAGGGAGTAGCCTTACATCTTCAATACACATTGTGGTTTGAAAGCATATTTAAGGACATTACAGCCTTTTGGCTCTTGTGACCTTGGTGATATTATTGGAGGGATCTAACAGAAACACATTTTCAAATCTGGTATATTGACACTACCTTCTCCACACCCTACTCCAATCTCATTTCCAGAATTAACAGGTATTGAATAGGGGTGGAATACGAGTTACTATAGGTTCCCACAGGCTACCATGGATTCTTATTTTTGCGCTGTTTTCATGGTATAATTCAAGTATGGGGAAAGTCAAGGTGGTTACTAGATGTGCTGCAAAAGATGGGGGATAAACCTCATGGCCAAGGTGTATTTTGCATAGTTGAAAGGCTCAAAATCCATCTCATAGTCTAGAGAAAAACAGATGGCAAGATCCCATGGCCAATATTTTCCATGCAAGGAAATCTACCAATCAGCAAGTTGTAACTTATGAAAGAGTATTTTCTTCCCTGGCTAGGGGAACTATAAAGATCAGGTTTCCTTTACACTAAATGAGTTGGTTCTTGATAAATTTGTTTTAGTTATAAATTCAAAATTCCTTCTTTCGCCATTGATTATGCTGATCACAGTGAGTCTGGTTCTCTTACCATGGTTTCACTAGGATCTGCCTTCTCTATCTCCACTTTTATGGAAGTGTATTTAGAAACTTCTTTGATTCCAGAGATCCTATCAGAAGTATACAAAACAAACACTGTTGAATCTGAATCCAGATTCACTTGTCTTTAAAAAGGTCATTGTGTTTCAGTATGGAAAATCCTATCTAGTATTCTTTTTAAAAAATGGTCATAATACATTTTTGATCATATAGGGTATGCTAGCAATAGTACTTAAAGCAGAAAACAAACGTGTTTGTATGTATATTCAGTCATGAGCCACATAATGACATTTGGGTCAGAAGCACATATACGAAGGTGGTTCCATAAGGTTGTAATACTGTATTTTTACTGTACCGTTTCTATGTTTAGATGCACAAATATATACCATTGTATTACAACTGCCTACAGTATTCAGTACAGGAACACGCTGTGCAGGTTTGTAGCCTAGGAGTAATAGACTATACCATATAGCCTAGGTGTGTAGAAGGCTATGTCATCTAGTTTTGTGTAAGTACACAATGATTTTCACACAATGATGAAACTGCCTAACAACACATTTCTGAAAACATATCCCTGTCATTAAGCTTGACTGTGTTTTTGTGTATATACACTTTGCACTTCTTTAGAGAATGTAGATTACATGATTATCTCAGTTCTGAACACAACTGGTGTCTACATAGGTTAGATGCTTCCCCAAGCAAAATTACCTCATGTAAGGTGACAGACAGTAACAGATTTTGACATACAAGAAATGTCTATAGATATCACCAGCATTCATAGGAGGTAAGAAAGATTACTGAAATATCTATCTATTTATTTTTGAGCATTAAGAAAAAAGTTTTCATTTTCCCCTTGACTGATATCCCATATGTTTTGTGGGAAGTTACTCAAAAAAGAAAATCATCCAAGGTCAGATGAAAAAAATTTTAAGAAAATAAAGAACGCCCAGCATGTCAAAATGATATATCCATTGGCAATGGAAGTGGTCACCTCTTAAGCAGAAGACTATTATTAAATAAAAGACTGTCTGGAATTGACAGATTGAGGATGGAAAGAAGTTTTTTGACTTATTTTGTTAGGTGAGACAAGCAATATTCCTATATCACATGGCTTAAAATTTTAACTATAAAATCTGAAAAATTATCAGTTTTACTATAAATAGTGTTCCTACTTCACAGATGTTCTTAGTGGTTGTTAACCATAGGACTCTAGTTTTTCTATTTAAAAGATAAGCTGAAATTTAGCACATTTGCTTAATAAAAGATCATACAATCAACAAGAAGATTTTTATTCCTTCATGTTTCTCCCTGGGGAACGCACTTAGCCTCAGAATGATTTTGCCTGATGACAAGTAGCAATTGCACTTGCTTTCATAGTGTCCAATGCATTGCTCTCACTAATTTGAATCTCTCCACTAAATGGTTTAATTAATTTTGCATTGTGCTTACTGACTAGTTTTAATTAGCAGTTAAATCAGTTCAGTTAACGAAAAAATGTAGGTGTTTACATGAATGCAAATCACAGTGAGTTATTGGGGCTCAATTCAGACACTTGTTCTGTCCCATCGATGTTCAATTTCCTCAGGCCTTGCTAAAATAAATAAATAATTGTATTCCATAGCTATAGTTTTTCACTCAATAAATTATGAACATTTATGATGCTCCCACCAGATATGTCATGAGGAAGATGGTGTGCCCAGACCAAAGGCAAAGACCTCCCTGGGCAGTGTCTTCTCTCCTTCATTGAAGATACTGCATATGTGAATTTCAGGAATGGCTCCTGCAGTTCTGGCGGAAGTTGGGTTTTCCTTAGTTAGTTGTCTTGAGGCAACCACAATATATAGGTGCTATGAATTTCCCCAGGGATGGTGGAGTGGTGACACAAAGCACAACCTTGATGCAGCTCCTTAGTGAGTTTAATGTTCAAGAAAAAAATAATAAAATGATTAAATATTTAAATCCCTTCTTCATTTCTAATACTGTGCATTTTTTATCCACTGATTTGGCTACTATGTAAGAAAACAGTCAACCATTGTAATCACTTGTGGTTGACTATTTTCTTACATAGAAGCCAAATCTGGGTGAAAAATCTACTGTATTAAATAATGTATAAAATACAAGATAAAAAATAATCTCATCAACAAATAACTTCTAATTTATAAGAATTAATTTTACAATTTCTGGACCTTTTAATTCATTTTGAAGATGGTCTGCTTAAAAAAAACAAGAAAGAAGAATGTGTTTTCCAGAGGAAGAAAATTTTCAAGAAAAGTCTTTATTTGACTTAAAATTCAAGGAATCTTTATAATTTCAGGAAAACCGTATCAGCAAGCTCCTCTAACTATAAAGTATAGTCAAGAGAGATGGAAGGCAGATCCAGTGTATTGACAGCTTCAAGACCGTATACTAAAAATTTGAATGCTAAAATCCTAAAATGTATCTTCTCCTCAAATGTAAATTTCAGAGCTTTCATTGTTTGGATGATAAATTTAGTTCTTCAAACCACTTTATGTGAATTGGGAAATCACTCATTACACTGTTTTTTTGTTTGTTTTTGTTTTTTTTCCAAGACAGAGTCTTGCTCTGTCGCCCAGGCTGGAGTGCAGTGGTGTGATCTCAGCTCACTGCAAACTCCACCTCCCGGGTTCAAGCAATTCTCCTGCCTCAGCCTCTCAAGTAGCTGGGATTATAGGCACACATGTGCCACCATGCCTGACTAATTTTTGTATTCTTAGTAGAGATGGGGTTTCACCATGTTGGCCAGGCTGGTCTGGAACTCTTGGCCTTGTGATCCACCTGCCTCGGCCTCCTAAAGTGCTGGGATTACAGGCGTGAGCCACTGCGCCCGGCCTCATTACACTGTTTAAGAGAGTTTAGTAGCAACACATTTCTCAGTTATCTCCAGCTACAATCTCTTCCAGTCTTCGTACTGTCAGGGCGAACACAGGATAGCTGGACTTTTTTGTCAGTCTTTAAGATTCCCATAGAAGGAAAAAGCAGTGTCCAAGAGTCATTTATTGGAATAAAAACTTTTTCTATGCTAAGCTGTTAAAATCTTTTGCAACGTAAGTTGAGAAATTTGGCGTCATACAGTATAATTGGCTTATTTGCCTCTTACTAAAGAACAATTGCAGCAAAATTATTAAGTCTCAGGAACGGTCAAGGTTGGGATGAATAATGTTGTGGAACAAGACCAACCCGAAAACTAGGGCAGGAGCAAATTCCCCTAATGATCCTGGTGATGGATGCATATAGATCTGGTTGCAAGCCCAGGAAACCCTGGAAACCAGTTTCATGTATGTAGCAACCAAAGAGAAAGTGCAATATTTTTACCAGGGAGAAAGGGATACATTAATACATGTTGTAGTGCATAGAAAATTCCATTTGGCGCTGGATGATCATGATATCCAAGACAAATACTGCGAATTTATGCCACAGGATTCTGTTCAGTCTTGCTCTCTTGCCTGTTACTGTACTATTCTGAATCCTAGGATCTTTCTAGGGCTATTTTAATTTTGATTTATTATTGTAATTATTAATTTTATTTTTCACAAAGTATCGAAATTTCTTGAAAAAATATCTGAAAATTTTAACTTTTATAAATAGCATGTTTGTATCTGTACTATCACAGAGAAGTGTTAGTGTGTTACACAAAACAGCTCTCAGTGTATGTAATTTAAAAGATCAAGGAAAAGCATAACCATTAGTTATATGTCATTAATGAAATCTTTTTAATAATTTTAAAAAGCGATAATAGTTATTTTGAAGATTAAGAATAATGAAGTATTTGCAGTTTAATGATGCCTTTACCAGGGCAAAGCCAAAATGGCACATACTTACTTTTATGATTCAGTGAAAATATATACTATTATACACATTTTACATATTTTAAAGGGTATTGTATTACAGAGTGCATTGATTTCTCCTTCATTCCTGAAGGATATTTTTAATTGACATAGAACTTTGAGTTGACAATTCTTTTCTTTCAGCACT
This sequence comes from Pan paniscus, assembly GCF_029289425.2. Lineage (NCBI taxonomy): Eukaryota > Metazoa > Chordata > Mammalia > Primates > Hominidae > Pan > Pan paniscus. Next base: position 23,709,051 of record NC_073254.2, read on the forward strand.
TGAATAATGTGTGTCATTTCCTTCTGACTTCTGTGGTATCTGATGAGATCTCTGCTGTCTTCCTTCTCCCAACACTGCCTCCCTCCCGTTTTTTTCTCTCTACCTTCCTTCCTCTTTTCTCTTCCTTCCCTCCCTTTCTTCTTTTCCTTCCTTCCTTTTTTCTTTTTTCTCCTCCTTTGAGTGCCCTCAAGACTTTTTCCTTTTCTTTTCAAAAGTTTTACAGTGATATATCTCTTGATCTCGATTTCTGTGGATTTATCCTATTTGAGAGATTTTCTCAGCTTCTTGAATCTTTAGCTTTATGTACTTTTTGGGGACCAACTCTGGGAAAGTTTCAGGCATTGTTTATTTGAATACTTTGCAGCCCTACTCATTCTTGTCTTCTGGAAATCCAGTGACAAGATTGTTAAATCTTTTGTTGTAGTTGCACAAGTCCCTGGGATTCTGTTCATTTTATTTTATTTCTTTATTTTTTTGGTCTAAATCTTTTTGTTGTCCAGATTGGGTATTTTCTATTCTAGCTTCATAGTCTCTCATGCTTTCTTCTGTCCTCTCCATTACTTTGTTGGGTCAATCTGTTAAGTGTTTTATTTCAGTTAATTTATTTTAGTTTTAAGATTTCTATTTGGTTCTTCCTTGTATATGTTATTTCTTTGCTTAGACATTCTATTTCTTTGCTGACTATTTCTATTTTATTTGTTCAAGTGTGTTCATAATTGCTCATTGAAGAAATTTTATGATGTCTGCTTTAACATCCTTGCCAGATAATTCCAACATTTGTGTCATCTTGCTGTTGTCATCTATTATCATTTTTCATTCAATTTCAGATTTACCTGCCTTTTGGTATGATGAATGACTTTCAATTGAAACCACCATGTTATTCCTCAGATACTGAGGCCTCTAGCCTTTCTGCCATCTTCTCTCCACTTTGCAGTATCTTCTTACATTTGTTGTATCTATAATTACCAGGTATTTTAGTTGTATTTAGCAAGAGAAATATAGAAAAGTACATATATTCCATCTTCCCAGAAGTGGAAATCCTTCTTAATGTATTTTGAAGTGAAGTGTCTGCACAGTTAGCATTGCTATGTCTTCTTGATTACTTAATAATCTTATCATTTTGACATGTCTTCTTTTCTCTATAATGTCAACTTTATTTGATACTAATATAGCCACTACAATTTTTCTATTCTTCCTCTTTATATGGCATATCTTCTTTTTCTTTCAACAAATCTGTATTTTTAAATTTAATGTCATTGCCTAAAATCAGCATAAGGCGAGATCATACCTTTTTCTTTAGTCTGATATGTTCTACTTTTTCACTGGACAGGTGTTTTCATTTACATTTGTAACTATGAATCTTTCTATTTAAGAACATTCTAATTGAACAATTTATTTATGAGTCTTCAGTAGAGTTTAAATTTTTTTCTTCACATAGTTTTTATACATTTCTTATAAAGATTCTTAGATATTTTATACTTTTCATTGCTTCTCTCTGTATATACATGTGTATATGAATACTTAATTATTGCTAGACATGTATATTAATATGTAAATACTATATATAACATGCATACACATATGTTTATATGTATATTGATATATACATATATTAAAATTAATATATACATGCGTATATATGTATATATTAATATATACATGCATATGTGTATATATGTTATATATGGCTTATAATATATATTATTATACAAACTGTGCATATATATAGATATATACACATACTATATGTATAGCAACCAAAGTAAATATTGATATCTTGAAAGAGAAGATACCAATTAATGTGTTAGAAAACAAACAGGAACAGAAAACAAAGCTCAGGAACTTTGTGCTACATTGCATGAAATTTCAAGTTTGCTGTTTTTCTCTCTTCTATTTCATTATAGATTTATTTTGTGTGAGTGTTTTTGTTGTTCTTGTCATAGTTCTCTCTTGTATTTGGTTTGATTTCTAGACTATTTTATAAACTGTTACATGTAGTTTATAATATATATCATATTATACAAACTGTGTGTGTATATTTTTATTATATATATACATGCTACTTGTTTGTATAATCGAATGTTGTTGGCTTCTATATAGTATTATTATTTTTTTGAATCACAGTGTTTCTCTTTCCTTTTATAGTAGGTTTTCAGTTCTGTTGGGTTTTCCAGATCAATCAAATTATCAACAAATAGTAGCTGTTGTAGCTTCTTCTTTCCAATTTGTGCATTACTAATTGTGTTCTCCTGTAATGTTGAAGATAATATTATTTATCACTAAATAATATTAGTGATAATGGATATTATTGTCTAATTCCTATCTTTAGTATAAATGGTTTTTCAATTTCCCATTATATATGATGCTGGCTTTTGACTGAGATAGTTATATTGTATAATAATAAGAGACATTTTGTTGTATTTTATTGGCTAGATTTTTTTTTTTTTAAATCAAGCAAGTAATGTTGAAGGTACTTTCGGCATCTGCTTTAATCAGGTTCCCCAGAAGCTAACTTTGAGAATAGTGAGTACAAGTCAATTTACTGTACAAGTCATTTATTAAGGAAATGTTGGCAGGCAAGACTGGGAAAAGAGTAGGGGAAGCAGAACAAAGAAAGGAGAAGCAGCAAGATAGAATGTAATCGCTGGCAAAAGTCCTGCAGAGGTAGGCTTCAGCCATTTCCCGCATGATAATTCTAAGAAGTAAAGTATGCTTCCCAGTTGCCCTGATGTGACGCAAGAAACTGACTTTGATATTCCTAAATTCTATAATCATTTGTCAGTGGCCACAGTGGTTAAGTTTGGGGAGTGGAAGCAGAAACTCACAGGGACTTTCAGCACATTTTAAAAATATTTTTGTATTCTATTAATGTTTTCTTAAGGAACTTCATCATGCATATGTTAGATCTCTTTCTGCTTTTATATCTATCATTTGCTCTCCAAATTTTTATTATTTATCGTTTCACTTCCACTTTCTTCATTTTTTTGTGTGTTTATGTATCCCTTGGTGTATTTTCATTGGTATCTCTTTATCTGTAGGCACCCTGTAGGTTAATATTTTTGAAATCATTTTTACATGTTCCTATTTTTTTTTCAATTTCTACCTGTTCCCATTTAATGTCCTGTCATTGTTTTACCATCTCCTGGTATTATCTGGCCACCAACTTTCCTATATCTTGCCTTTCTGCTTTGTGTTTATATGTTACCTCAGCATTTTTAAATTAATTTTTAAAAGTTCATGTTAAGATACTGAGTTATAATCTTTATATATTTTGTGGCAACATTTTTTCATTAATAAAAATTTGTACTTCCTTATCTCGGCTCACTGCAACCTCCACTTCCCAGGTTCAAGTGATTCTCCTGCCTCAGCCTCGTGAGTAGCTGGGACTACAGGCACCCACCAACATACCTGGCTAATTTTTGTATTTTTAGTAGACAGGGGGTTTCACCATATTGACCAGGCCAGTCTTGAACTCCTAACCTTGTGATCTGCCTGCCTCAGTCTCCCAAAGTGCTGGGATTACAGGCATGAGCCACTGCGCCTGGCCTGATTTTTTTTTTTAATAGTATCTTTGTTTGGTTTCTGAGTTGATATATTTGTGGTTACTTATATTTGAAGAAATGGATTTTTCAGGACCAGCGATTAGCAAAAAATTAATGTGAAAGGGGAAAGGAACAAAGGTGCTTTTCCAGATCTCTCCATTCGGGACTCCTCGATTGCTACATTGTTGCTAATACTATAGCTTGGATGTGTGTTTAGGCCAATGCTGCCTCTCAGAATCTACTTTGTTTTCAGAGGCCTTCTATCACTGGCTGATGCTAATAGGTGACAGCCTGTGTTCCAAGGTTTTGACACACTGGGTTAACTCTGCCCTTTCCCTGTCCTCCATGAATGCCCTTTTTGCAGCATTGTTTTATACTCTTCCTCAGTCAATGCTCCACGTTCCATTTCCACCTAGTCCATGGCAATCCTTGTCAGGGTGGAGACTTCTCTTTCAAGATATCAAAATTGACTTTGGTTGCTAAAATGTGGTCCCATTGCCCCCCACCTCCCAGCCATCCTTCTCTTCTCTGCATCAACTCTTGTCTCAGTTTCTTGTGCAGATTTTGCTGATCTCAGGAACTTTGGGCTACGTTGCATGACATTTTGAGTTTGCATTTTTTCTCTCTTCTATTTCGTTATAGATTTATTGTGTGTGAGTGTTTTTGTTGTGTTATTGTCGTTTCTTTTATTTGGTATGATTTCTAGAAAAACAAATTGAGAAGAGGTAGACTCAAGCTGCCATTATGTTCCTATCTAGCCTGTTGATTTTTTGTAGTTCTTTTATTTTTAACTTCAACATGTTATCATCTTTCTCACATCAGATTCTCTATGTAATATATTAATAATACATTACCACTTTTTTAGCTGCATAAGTTACAAAAATAGGGTCCTATATTGGGGGATATGTAAGTAAATGATCCATTCTATTTGCTAAATAAATAAGTAACAAACCTGTCCCATCTTCTTCCTGACCTTTATCTCACTAAATCTCTTCTGAAAGTTTTCCCTAAGCTTCCCAACGCTTTGGACATGTCTTTCCTTCTCTGCCATTCTCTTCTGCTAAACACATGCTCATATTTCAGTGTCTCCTCTGCGAAACATTTTTTGATCTACCACCAAACAACAGAATTCGCCATTCCTTTATCAATCTTTCCTCTATCAGAAGGGATAGCTGTTCTAAACTTTACAGTGCTTAATTCATTTTAATGTACTCATTTTCTTAACTCCAGCTTGTCCCTGGCATATTGTGAGCTCACAGATGACACATCACAGGTCTGCAGTAGTTCTTTGTTGGACTACCAAAAAATTATTTTTACTTAATTTATGATAAGTAAAACTTTGTTTCCTTAGCTGGTTCTCCATGCAGAATGCAGGCTCTATGAAAGCTGGGAGTCAAGTGATTTTATTATTAAATCCCAAGAGACTTGTATTTCTCTTGTAACACAGCAGGCCCTTCATGTTCGATTTCAACTCTTTCATGGAAAGATGGAGAAACAGTGTATAACTGAAAGCGAATAATATAAGCAATCAATCCATGTTAGCCAGGGACAAATTTAGAATTATAACTCTTATCTTTTGAATTCCAGAAAGCATACATACCCACTTCCTGCTTCTTTCTCCATTTTTGCCAGCCAAGAGCAAAATATGAATAAATACAGTGAAAATTTAAAGACAAAAGAGAAGAGAAAGGGGAAAGGAGGGCTTTTGGAATGGATCCTTCACTCAGAAACCTCCAGGGTCTCAAAGTAGATGTCAGAGTTTCCATCTCATTCCATACTTCTCTCCCCCAGATTTTACCCTCGCGGATGTTTTAAGTAGAAAGGTGTTTGTAGTTCTTGACATTCTGCAGACATGCCAAAAAGATTAATTACAATAATTTCTCCTGCAACTGAGATTATTGATATATAAAATGAGTCTAGGTCATCATATGCATTCCAGCTAATGCCACTTGAACTGGTATATGGAAAGCCAATTTATTAGGTGACCACTGATAATGAAGGACATATAGAAGAGTATAAATTTGCATTTATAACAGAGACTGGATGAAAATTCTATCTTTAGTAGCTAAGAAGATGAATGAGTAAAAGTATGATAGATACAAATAGCAGGGTTCATTACACAATAAGAGGATATTATCAGACATATGATGAAGATAAATTCTACTGCATGTCAGAGGCATCATGTTATTACCTCCAATCTATCATCTTGTTAATGTTATTTCTATGGAAACATTAAAAGAAATTAAACTACTAAAACCTGAAAACAGGCTTGACAGCTACATGTAACAAAAGAAAAAATATCAAGATTTTGCTGAAATATTTTCCATATTTTAGCAAGTAACGTTGATTACCAGTAGCCAATGTTTAGATAATCTAACAATGCAGAGGTATAAACAAACCCTATATGTAAATATGTTTACATTGTTATTGTTAGACAACAATAATTAATATATTTATGTTGATATATTAATTCATGGAAAATTGTAATTTAGGATTCTCTTGTTCTACCAAATGCAACTCACTTCAATATAAAAAGAATTTTCATGTGCTTACCAGTATATGTAAGAATATTGGCATCAATTGCTTATATTCGAGCAGGCTTTAATACTCTGAATGGCTTCCATTTACTGTGTAAGTTGGTGGGGTATTTTTTTTGCACACTTATCTTGGATGTGGAATAGCTTTACTGGGATATGTAAAGCCTGTTTTGTGTGTGTGTGTGTGTGTGTGTGTGTGTGTTTCATTTTCACTCCTCTCTCATACTGTTCAGTGAGGAAAGAACTCCCCAGACCTCCTTGTGTGTGTTTGTGTGGGTGTCTGTGTATGCATGTTCATGCAAGCGTGGGAGGTACATTGAAGGTCCCAAAATGCTTCGTACTTTAACCAACGAACACAATTTCTATTCCAAGGAGATGATACAATTGTTTTTGTTTCTCCACTATACTTACTTTTAAAAAATAATAAGAGTGATAAGTAGAGAGGTTCCTCTTTTTCCTCTTTTTTGTTGTTCTGAAATTGTGTAGAAAATAAAGCTAATTATAATAAAACTGAAATTCATGAGAAAAAGGAATTGAGAATCAAAATTTAACTTTGTCAATTCTGCTGTGAGTTAGTCCTATGCCACTGAGGCACCACAGTGTTCTTTATCTCTATTTATTTATTATGAAATGAGGTGAAGTTCAAGTTCTCCTCAGTCACGACTATAACATGTTTTATTCTTTTCGTATTTATAACAAACCTTGTGACACGCAGCTGAAAGATGCTGAGAACTGTAAATGACAAGAGCTAATATTATTTTTTTCCCTGGAGGTGAAGCAGTTTGGTTTTCTAATGTAAAGAAGAAATCATGACAAGAACTTCACAAAATGGCTGGATTTTTTTTTTTAAACATGAATTCAACTTCTAGCAACAGATCCAAGTCAATCAGTTTAATTATTTGGAGACTGGGCTGCTGTGGACAATCATTCAAGGGGACAAAACAGCCTTTCAAAGTGATATTTTATGGAATTTTTAATGTGAAGGATACTATTCCCAGAGAGATTTATTTTTTTGTAAACTAGTCATCAGCTGTTTTGTATAGGTCTGTGGTATCAAACGTCCATAACGAAAACTCTTCTGAAGCTGAAGAAGTGAAGTAATTTTTGTGTTACCATTATCTGTGAAGATAGGTTCTGAACTCATTGAATATATTAGATTTAGGAGTTGTCCGTCAGGGGCTGTTCAGTGATATTGCCTGGAAGCCTTAACGACTTGTAGGGGTGAAGGCAAATATTTTCTTCCCCGCTGTAAAGGTTTGCCATAAATGAGCTACAAAAGGCAGATTCACAGGAGAAAAAGGCATAGAGAATATATTTAATGTGCATAAACGTGGAAGCCGTACACAAAGTATGAGATTTAAAGGGACCAGATGTTTGAGGCTTAAATATCCTCTTCATAGAGAAAAGATGTATGGTCCCAGGAGGCAGGCATTACAAGTTGAGTATCTCTTATCCGAAACACTTGAGATCAAAAGTGTTTCAGATTTCAGATATTTTTGGATTTTGGAATATTTTCATATACATAATGAGATATCTTGGTGGTGAGACCCAAGTCTAAGCATGAAATTCGTTTATGTTTCCTATAACCCTTATGTACACAGAGATTACCTGAAGGTAATTTTAGACAATGTTTTTAATAATTTTGTGCATGAAATAAAGTTTGTGTACATTGAACTATCAGAAAACAAAGATGTCAGTATCTCAGCCCCCACTGTGGACAATCTGTGCTGTTTGGCATCACTGTCATTCCTGACTCTGAATTTATATGCTGTCAATCAGCAGTTGTTTTCTTGTACTCATTCACACAAAAGCACTCAACAGTAAAACATATGACATGCCACTAATGCAGTGAAAACATAATGTGCTCAGGGCAACTGAGCAGCACGGGAGCATCACGAGACACCTGTACCAGCTGTTAAACCACAGCAACAGCAAAGAGGGGTGTTTGGTCTCCACCTACAATGCTGAGCTTTAATTGAAAGATGAGTGCAATGTATAGATATATATACACACACACACACACACACACATATATACACACACACATATACACACACACACTTTTTTTTTTTTTTTTTGAAGACAGGGTCTTACTCTGTTACCCAGGCTGAGTGCAGTGGTGTGATCATGGCTCACTGCAGCCTGAACCTCCCAGGTTGAAGCGATCTTCCTATCTCAGTCTCCAGAGTAGCTGGGACTATAGGCATGTGGCACCAGACCCGGCAAATTTTTTTATAGAGACAGGGTCTTGTCTTGTTGCCCAGGCTGGTCTTGAACTCCTGGGATCAAGTAATCCTCTTGCCTCAGGCTCCCAAAGTGCTGAGATTACAGGCATAAGCCACTGTGCCCAACATTTTTGTGTGTGTGTGTGAGAAGAAACATCAGAATTTTTCCACTTGGTATGTTATGCTGGTGCTCAAGAAGTTTCAGATTTCAGAGCATTTTGCATTTTTGGATTAGAGGTGTTCAAGCTGTGTTTTGCAAAGGATTCTCTTTGGGAGCTGGATGGGACAAGTTATAAGAAAGAGAAGGAAGAAACTGCATAAGTACAAAAATTATCTTATGCACATAAAGCCCCCTAGGTAATCTCTCAGAGCTGCCCTCAGAAGAATGGATGAAAAATCTGTCTGGGAGTGGTGAGGACTCCAATCTCTTCTCTTATTGGGTGGTAGATCTTTCCTGGTTATTTGATGGGATTCCTAAAGAGGGGGTCTTGAGACTTACCACATTTCTTTTGAAAAGAAGCTTTTGTCAGATTAGAAAATTCCAGTGAGAGTGCCTCCCCGTGCTTTGGAAAAAGGAATTAAAGAGACAGGGAGATGGGGAAAGGTCAGAGAGAGATCTTGGTTCTGAGGCCTATTTTTGAGGCCTTTCAGTTTTCAAAGTACTTAGCGTTCCAACGTGCCATATTTTGGGGGAATTGTTTTCTGAGCCCAACAGATTTAGAGATAGGCTGTAATTACAAGTATAAAATAAGGATGGATACAGAGTCCAAATTTACAGAAAATTTAAACCAAGCAATTCTCTCACCCCAAAGTATAAACTCTTTTTCTACCCTTTTCTATGTAGATCCATTTTCAATGCCTTTGGCTTAAAGTCTGGCACAGTTGATAATACCTTTTTATAATAGCTCTTAGAATCTTTTTGGGCTTTGGAACAGTTCTGCTTAAAAAGAATCTCCTATTATCACATCCAACACAGAAAAGGCATCCAATAAATGATTTTCCTTCACTGTTGTTAACACAAGAGTGGTCACAGACTTGAATAGTACACACTGGATTCACAATGTGGAAAGGAGGAAAAAACAATGATATTTATTGAGTATATTTCTATGCACTAGTCACCGAGTTATGTTTTGATTTAATGAATATTCAGATTTAATAAAAGATTTGGGTTTGGTCTTTGCCATTCAAAATCTGTATGGTTAGGTAAGTGTCACCTCTTCATATCTTTGATTTTTGAGTTTTCATCTAAAACATGAGAAGATTGTTTTGGTTCATCTTTAAGGCCACTTCCAAAGCTCCTGTTTTCATTGCAAGCAATATTTCTCTCAAATTTACAAATGGGTTCTTTAACAGCTGCATAGAAATCCATGGCCTTTCATATATGTGTGTGTTGGGACCTGGTTTTAACTATCATCACTGCTAGCATCCTCCATGGTAAGCACATAATTCTGTAAGTTCTTGGATGTATATTGCTCTTGAAGAAATAATAGAACTCATGTCTGTCACCCGACACCACCACTCCACAGGAACCCTTCCCTTCCACATCCTTCCCTCTGATCTAAGTCAGCAGTGATCTGTGGTGTTTATTTCATGAGATTTTGTTGTTCACCCAAATGCATAGAATCACCTGAGAGAAAACTTGTGCCCTTGATTCTCTGGAAAGTAGGATAAAATTATATTTCATCAAAAGTGTTATTGTTATCTTTGACAAAGTAATCAATGCTCTTTTACCAAGTCATGTCATTTAGAAAAAAAAAATCTCTTTGAAGGTCTCACAAGGAAGTGGTATAGTGGTTTAGAGAAAAGACTTTAGAACTAGGCAGACCTCTGTGACTATGAAAAAATACTTTCGAGCCTTTTAATTGCAAAATGAGATAACAATAGTATTTATCTCACTGCCTTGTTATTGAATGAAGTTATACATGTAAAATTATTCGACTACCATAGTTATATCTAGCCAAATTATAAATAGCATACATTAAAAAGTTTGTTGTTATTATTATAACTATTAGATTCATTACTAAGAATATTAGTCTTACTCAATATTGCTGCTTACAACAATCCAGATGGTTTTAAAATAATAAAAACACTTTCCCATGAAAATAGGAAATACAAGCAAGAGTACAACATCTGGGAAAATTCCTTAACACCACATTCAACACTAAAGAAATACTCATTTTATAATTTAATGTAGCTTCTTTGTCAAGGAATTCCTTCTATGTTGGATTCAAGTTTTTATTCAACCAGTTCTTAAAAATGAGTTCTAAACAAATAGTGATTTTGCATTAGCCTGCAGGAGGTCATCTCTTACAATGGGTTCATAGTGCTTTGCCGGTGATGAGAATTCTCACCTCCACTGGGTTGTGCATCAGGAATGACCTGGTCACTCTGGTGTATCACAGATGCACCCCCATAGTGGGAGAACACCTGAGAGCACTTTCCAGGAACAATTACACGTCATGCATTAACTAAAATAAGCAATCTGATGCAGCAGCGCGCAAAATAAACTGCATCCTAGAAATAAAGTCTGGAATCTACAGCAAAAAAGTTGCAGGTTCTAATGTCACAATGCTAGCTTGTTGTCCAGGGCCTGGGCTACATCACATGGGGGCCCTGCCGAGCATCACTTGCAGTGACCCAGGAAGTTGGAAAGAAAGACACAATCTGCTCTTCTGGCCAACAGAGCTTTAATAGACTGGCCTTTCATTAAGTGAATTCCTAAATGTTGACCAAATTCTTTTAGACAGAGGCAGCTAATGGCTCAGCATGCATGTGATGCACTTGCTATTACATGGACACTGAAAAAAGTTCCTCAGGGCTGCTTTTCCCAGCGTTTTCACATGCTGGGGGCAGGGGCTGGGCAGAAACTTGTCTTCAGTGGTTTCTTTCACGTCCCAAGAAGGACAGTCATGTGTTTTGGTTTAGCTGATACATTCCAATAAAATGATTTTCAAAGAGACAGTACAAATAATAGGCGTTTTACATATGGTGGCTATGGATGTCACATGGAGCTAATTTTCTCATACACAATATATTTGTTATTCCACAAGCTGGTTATAATTCATTTAAAGTCCCTTCTTATTCAATTTAACCCAATAAACTAATGAAATGGCCCAGTGAAGTCTTTATGGTCAATATAAGTTGGGTAACTGACTTAGCCTACATTTCCTTTAGGATATTAAAGATATATCATTACCTTCCCAGCTGTTTTCCTCCCTCAAAGCTCATGGAAAAGAAAGCATCTCAAGTCTGGATAGCATTAATATATATTCTTTAAAAATCATCCTCGAGGTCAAGATTTTAATGGAAAGAAATCAGCTGTGATTTACTTTTCTTATGTACAATTATAATTGTTAGCAAATGATTTTCTTTATCTCTCCTGGTGCCAGTGGCAGTTACCAGCTGACATTTGTCTACTTGAAAATACTTAAAGAATAGGCATTAGAAGGAGATGTCCCTGCTGAAGAAAACTGAGAACTTAGAGAATGACATAGCCGGCACCAGCAGGAGATAAAGAACCACTGCCCATTATGTGGAAATTGTCTTTATGCAAAAAAGCAAAATAACTTGAGTCTTTCATTTTGTTTTTGTCCAGATAGTTGCTAGTCAAACAAAATCTCAAGGTGGCTTTGTTGACTATTTTCCTCTCATACCTAACATTCTATCTCACGATTTAGTGTAGTTTTTTTTTCCTTTACTGTTCTCATAAGAGGTGACTTGACATCATTCTTGTGTGCATGATGTAACCGAATGCCAAATGAAGAAACCAGGCATTTTTCCTGTCACAGGGAAATACGTTTGAGCAATCTAATGCAGTTATTAAGCAGAGCTAGTACAGCTTCAAAATGGACTAATGGGCAGAGGACTCTTGAGCATCACAGGAAATGCAGCCCAATTAGCCAGGGTCAAAATGCACCAGCATCAGCATTGCTTAAGGCCTGGAGCCCCACGGCAATGAGCATGTCACAGTCTGCCATCCAGTTGTCTCTGGGCTGCAGGAAGGTTTGGACTCAGATCATCTGCTATACAAATGAGCAACATGGCCTACTGAAGCCCTGACTGGTCTGAGACTTATTATCATTCCCAAGATTTATAGCCTCTCATGTTTGAAGTACAGCATCTCCTAGAGAAAGGCATTCAATGACCACCTGCGGTAAATGACAAGTCATTAAAACAGATTAGTATAGACAATGGCAAATATTTTGACATATTTGAAATCACTTCTTCCAATTTTTAAAATTTCAAATGGACAAAAATAAATGCTCTTTAAGTTGGCCAAAAAGAACATGTGGGAAAGAGCAAGTATTTAAATTTTCAGTTTAATGTAGTGTTTGTCTAATTTTGATGACCTCGGTTTATATAGAAATAACCTCAATCTACATGTTAGCCATGTAATACAATTTGCTAAGTATGAGTATAATGTATGTTGTTATTTACCAATTTAAAGGGAAATGTTTAAATATTGAGCTCAATAAATCATTTGAAACCTACTAGTTTAGAGAAAGCCCAGAATAAAAAAGAATGACTTCTTTCATTCCTGCTTGCTGAAGATCTATCTTCTCTCTCTTTTACCTTCTCTCTCTCTTTCTGTTTGTGTGTATGTGTCTCACTCTTTCTGTCTCTCTTTCCTCCAGTTTTTAAGATTGACAGTACTTCTTAGATAAGCACAGTAAAATCTGAAGAAGAAAGCAGTCTGCCCAAGAAATGGGTGCAGGAGTAACTCTGCTCAACTGACTAGTTCTGTGACCTTGGACAGTTACATCCAAGGTTGTTTCTTTACATGTAAATTGGAGTTGGGGTTAGATCGGGTTTTGTGTCTCTTTCTGCTCTGAATTTCTATATTTCTATTATATTATCATAAGCTTTTGAATCATAGAAAGTCATAGTTTTCTTAACCTCACATATATTCTGCAGAGGTCAATGGGAAAGGATGAAACAGGCTCCCATCTAGAACAGGGGTTAATTAGACTGACAGTCAAAGGGGATTCACACCCCCACCCCAGCAGACGGAAAAAGGCCCAGATACAAATTGCTGTCAGGTCACTAAGCACAGCCCTGCTGATACGGATTGGTAGTCTTGTAATGCTTGCCAAAATATTATGTTAAATGATACAATAATATTATTTATTGACACAATTTCTTTTATCTTAGATTAATGGCAGTGATACATATGAGGTATTATTGGTCAGTTTTCTTTAGGAATATCTTCCATTTCTTTTCAAATATATTTCCCACTGTCATTCTTTAGCAGTAACTAGGAGGGCCCTTTACATCATGCATTCATGAGTATATGTGACGATTAAAGCTATCTCAATAATAGATTTAAAATATCATCCTGTTCTTCATGAGCCAAAAATCATAGTGTACACAGAGCACTGCAATTGGTCTTTCCAGCTCAACTTGGGCAGAGATCTTTCTCTGTGTAATTGCAATAACAAAAGCAAGAAAATCCTGTCTCTACTAGACATAATGGAGAGAGCTTGTTCTGCTGAAATAAAGGCATTAACAGGCATACCATGCACCTGCAACCTCAGTAAATATCTTTTAAATACTCAGACACTACAATAGAATGAAATGATATCTTTACGGGCATCAGAAGACCTAATCTGTAGTATTAGATCTTCCATTTATTGCCATATAACCTTGAATATACCAGTTAAAATTCATTTATTGATTAGTAGAATGAAAACAAAATGGGGAAATTTATATTAAAGTACTTTGAAAATTAATAGCTTGCTATATAAATAAAAGGCGTTATATATTGGGATAGAAATAAATATTCATGATGATGATGAAATTATGCTGGAATGGACACTTGTTAGGAAAAAACACTTTATTCCGGAGAGTATTGCATTCAGCCTGTCTTCAGTCCATTTGGATCCCTAAAGAGAGCAACATAGCAGTTTTTACACTGTGTTACCTTTGCAAGAGTGTATTCATAGTATGTTCCTTAAGCTGTTGGAATCACAAGTGAGTCTGGAACCAACCAATTTGGATTTGATCAAAGCTTTCATCAGTAAAGGGGCGGTAACATGGAGTTACATTGGCCTCATAAGGGTGCAAACATCCTTAGATATAGAAAAAGCATTCCTGGAAAAAGATTGCTAATATATGCATTTACTCTCATCCAAGTGGAATCCATTTGATAAAGGTACCTTTGTTCATTTTGATACCAATAATCTGCTACCTTGTGACAGTATCTGACACAATCAGTTCTTTACAATTTAGTCTTTGAGACATGTTGCTTGTGTTATGCTGTCTTGCAAACAATACTGCAATTACTTAGTATTAACATTTTAAAAATTCCTTAATCTCTGGGGAGACTTCTTTCTTACAGAAAACAATTCTGGGACAAAACAAATTTTGTTTTCTGGCAAAACTGGGGGAAAAAAATCTAGGTTTGGTAGAATTATGAAGTTGTGAAAGATTCTGTGGTTATGCTTTGAAGTTTAATGTAAGACTTTGGGAGGAAGTGAAATAGTTTTCATGGCTGAAAAACACTATTTCCTGTAAGAGTAAAAAGATGTTCTGTTGTGGGAACTTATTTTTTAGAGGGAAAAGAGAAACACTTTTGCCAAGTTTACGAAAAGACGTATCCATTGGTGGAGATGTAAAAATAAATTGTCACAGCTGTGAAGAAATATATGGTACTTGTGTTCTGTGATGAGGAAAGTTGGGTCATAATTACCATTGAAATGTTCCCATATTATGTGGAGGAGTCTGAAAAATTCCACTTTATCACTAACTAGTGAAGCACAATAGTGAATGAACCCACCTACTTCTATGGAACAGATTATTCATTTCTTGGAAGTTACATGAATTCTTTCAGACCAAACAGCATACAAAATTCTTGTAAGTTTCTTTAGCATTATTTAAAGGGTGTTATATACACAATCAATATTCAATAGATGCTTCATTCAATTAATTAAAATGCATTAAATGGCCTTCCATTGGCTTCAACCAAGTCAAATTTGGCTTGAACCTCTCATTTACTCATAGGGAGGGCCTGAGTGAATCTAACTTTACATAAAACATGGATCGGGTCATTGCCTGATCACATTCAGTATGTTGCCCTCATTTACTGCTATGCAAACAAGGCCCTAGAGGTGGGACTGTTGTCTTTCATTGTCTTTCAGTAACTTCAGAAACTGGGGGTGTCTAATGTCTGCAACATAACAGGACTATTGTAGGAAATTCTGAGACTCTATAAGCACTTTCAAATGTGAAAATCAAGAAGGCATCCCAGAAATGAATGGGTCCAGTGCTCTGATTTAAGAGTGTGTGACCTGTCTTCATTCATCCAGCAGACCCAAGCAGGCTTAGAGAAAGTAAGACAGGTTAGTATTATATTAAGTTTATTTTCCCTTTATTATGTATTTCCTTAAGAAATTGCTTAACTTTTCTAGCCTCAAATCATCTATCATGCTCTTCAAGAATTAAATGAAATAATGCATCAATATAGTACTTCAAAAATCATAGCACCTGAAAATATAGTGGTCATGATCATAAAAATGATCTGGGCTGGGCGCGGTGGCTCACACCTGTAATCCCAGCACTTTGGGAGGCCGAGGCGGGCGGATCACGAGGTCAGTAGATCAAGACCATCCTGGCTAACATGGTGAAACCCCATCTCTACTAGCAATACAAAAAGTTAGCCAGATGTGGTAGCATGTGCCTGTAGTCCCAGCTACTTGGGAGGCTGAGGTAGGAGAATCGCTTGAACCAGGAGGCAGAGGTTGCAGTGAGCCAAGATTGGGCTACTTACACTCCAGCCGGGGTGACAGAGTGAGAATTCATCTCAAAAAAAAAAAATGATCTGAACATTTGTAAGAATGAACAACAATGCTGTAATAAGCCCCTAAACTTGTAAGAGCCAACTAAGGTTGAGAAAAATATCAATGGAAAGGGATATTTAACTGTAACTGGCTGAAACCTTTTTAAAGTATTTTGAATGTGAAAGACTAAAAACTGTTAATAATCCATTTAAAAATAGATGGAAAATATGTTAAAATACAATACAAAAATAATGTATTATTTTATCCCATTTAATTGAGATTAATTCCAAATCTATTGGGATTCATCACCTTTTTTCTGTTTTCTTAAATTTTTTTGAGGCATTCTAGATAGTGTTTTAGGCAATCAAAGGTAACTTTAGGAATATGAACCAAATTAGTCCCCAAATAGCCAAATTATAACATTTCATCCACTTTGCCATATATAACCAGCCACAGCCTCATGAAAGTTCTTTTCTGGTTTCCTTACAGAATATCTACATAAATAGATACATTTTTACAATATATGGTCCTTTCTGCCAAATCATCAAAGCCTTACCTTAACTGTGCTGGACACACACATAATATGTAAATCTGTTCCTTAGAATTTAGCTACAATTCTCTCAAAGTATTTTGTTGCTCACATATACTCTTTAGAGAATAAGGTACAAGCTTTAATTTTTCTCTTTCTACAAACAGACCCATGATGTACATTAGAACACAGCAACTATTTGAGTGAAATAAGTATTTTTATTTATTTCAAGAGGAAAGCAAAGTCGAAGGGTGTTCAGGTTGGTAATTATATCTGCATTTTGTCTATGCTTGTTCTATGGTTAATCAAAAGGATACAATATCAATTTCCATCTCAGCCTGAATGAATGCTTTATAAAATCAATGTGCCTTGTCTGTATTGCATTTGGAGAAATTTTTAGAAATGTCTTTGCCAATATACATTTGGGAAAATTCAAAGCACTAGGCATTTTCCTGTCTGTTCATTATCTGATGTGTTGAAAAACTAATGAAGTATTTGTAGTCTGAAGGACTGGGGTTTTCTATCCTTTTTATTTTCAATTCAGTGCAGAGCCAGGAGAGGACACTATTGGAAAAAGGAGATGTGAGAAAATCCTAAAACATGGTGTACTTATGCCTGAACTTAGCCTGTCTTTCACAGCAAGGCTCATCATTTCTGGGTTTACTACAGAACCTCACTGTGTACAGCAGGCCTCCTATAGAAAGTAGGTACTGTTGCCAAGATGACACCAGGCTATAAAGAAATGTGCCAATCTCTTTGTGCCAAGACAACTAAAGTGAGCTCACATTCTACTGAATCCGGCATAGAACCCTGAGAGGCTTTGGACCTCACCGACACCGGCTCAGTTATCTTCTAAGTTACTCTCATAATTTGTGAAACGTGTGATCAGGTACATGTGAGTTACAATTACAATTAGCTTGTCAGGCAATATTTTTGCCCCTGGAGGAGTATCAAGCCTCTTGCCTATTCTTGCTTCCAAGTCAGGATCAGTCCCAGATAAATGGGAATGTGGATCAGTTTACTTTTGTGAGCTCCCACTTACCATGCCTCCTGGCCCTTTCTTTCCCTCAGCACTTTTCTCCCCTTAGATACTTAATAAAATTGGTCCCCTAGCTAAGTCCAATGGTCTGGACATCTTGCAAAGGATACCACATTCTGGGTTTATCATTCCTAACCTCCAGTACATGAGGCCTCTATGTACTGGATACTCTATGTACTGAGGCAGGACTGGGGACAAGGGGTTGGCACACAGGTGAAGTCAGCTGGATCCTCATCTAGGTGTAAAGCAATAGCAAGTTAATGAGTACAACGGCAGTCAAAGACAGCCCCCAGCCCCATTCCCTCATGCAATTACCCTTGACCCAGGATGTTCAGCTCTATCACTGACCTCAGTTAGCTTGTTCTGTATTAGACGCGAAGGTCTCTAAAGGCTAGCTAACAAAGTGCCATTTCCGGAGTATAATCAAATATCAGCATTACATTGTACCATTTCATCTCTGCTGAAGTTCTTGAGTTTAAAGAAGTTACTTCTGATGCCTTCAAGTCTCAATATGTGGATGGATGCCACATATTTAGGAAAAATATATTGATTAATACTTTAGTGGCTTTGATATAAAATTTGAGAAAAACTCTTTAGAAAGTAAGAATTTCATTTCTGTATAAATGTTCATGAACCCTAAATATTTTTGGAAAATCAACTTGATTTTCCAGATAAATTTTTGAATTCCTCAAGGGACAAAGGGACTATTTTTTATTTTCTTTTAATTTCCTGTTAATTTATTCAAGCAATATATATGCATATAAAAATCCCTGTTTACCACTTTTATTTCCTTTCTTGAGAGATAAGCAGTGTTATCAGTTTGGCACATAAACTTCCAAGTCTTTTAGCATACATGTCACCAATAAGATTACCATTCAATTCTTTCTTTTCATCTGAGATCTGTCCAGGACATTCAACCTAAAATCTTTATTATGCACTCAGTATTTTCCAACATAAAACCAGTACTCTTGAAGTAAAGCAATGATATCTCAGATTCTTTCATATCAGATACCTAAACAAAGTTAAAAACTGGAGGAAAAGGAGGGTCAAGGCCGGTTATTAAGTTAGAGCGATTTCCATTTTTAATAACTTTGAGAGGTTAGGCAGTGTCATATTTTAACTGAGTAGGTATCAACTCCTCAGCGTCTGTTTCCTTCTCTATTTGCATAAGCAATTGACAGCTCATTAAGAGCTCATTAGGAACAGTAAAGACCCTGTGATGGGGAAAACAGAAAAAAAAAAGCTGTTTTAAGAAGGAAATCTTGATTCGTGAATTTCCTCAATATCTCACAATATATTTACACCTATAATATCTGATGAGGAAGGAAAGTAAGCTATATATATTTGTAAAATATAAAAGAATGATAATATAACTATTCATTGTATCAGAGTCTATTTGTCTTAATAAGAAAAAAGGGTATCATTGTAATAGAATCCATAACTCCATAATTTTCTCATTTAAAAAAAAGCTAAAAATTTTTACGTTTCCAAACTGAGTTTTCCTTCCATATACATACATACATATGCACATACATACATACATATGTAACACATACATACATATGTAACACATACATACATATGTATGTATGTGTTACCTTCAAGGTTACACAGAAATATGACAATGCCGTGAGAGAAGAATCAAATGCCAAAAGTGGTAAAGTGACTTATCCAGGATGTCATTCTAGTAGGGGCTGAATCAAGACTGCATCCCAGGCTGCCTGACTACTTTTTCATTGTTTATTCCATCTCATCAAGGGCCCCTCGTGAGAAAAATCTATAAAATATTTCCAAAACACACACACACACACACACACACACATATATGTATATATATATGTATGTATATGTGTATGTATGTATATGTACTCAAATTTTAGATGACTATAACTTGGAGAAACCAAAATAATCTTATTGTTTAGAAACAGTCTGTATGTGGGAAAATTGGCTATGCTTCTTCAGGGTAAAATATGTTCAGAATCTAAATTAGTTCTTTTTTTACTTGCTAATACTTTCTTGACCCAAACAAAATAGGCAAAAATCAGATCTCCTCTGAATAAATGTTTGCCTGACACTTCTAAATCTCTGGGTACCAAAAACCGATCTTAAAATGAAAGGCAAATGCACATTGGCGTGCTGGCTATTCTTTTGCCTTTTGTATTGCATTTTGTAGAAGGCATGAATGCAAAGCACTTTTAAACACTCAGGAATCGATGCAAAGGAAGCAGTGGGAATGCATTTATTCCTGTTTTATTCAATTTCAGGGCTACAGTTTTGCTTGACCAGATGTTGCCAAGTTTCAAAGTCAAATCTGTTCATCTCCTGGCTATCAGCTAAAGTTTGTTGTGTTTGTAAGCACTAAGAACTTCTATCTACTGCTATTGTATTTTGCAAATTTGTATTTTCTGAGTTCTATTTGAGAGAGACGGAATTACACATTTCCATATGGATCATCCTCTTCCGTATCTATGTTGCTTTATTGCCTTTTGGAAGAAAAAAAGTGAGAGTTGCAGTCTGTATTTAGGCCATTTGTATGTTCTTTATTGGGTTACGTTTGAATGCCTAATTTGATCTCAATGGCACGTCCTTTGTAACATAAAATAAAACATGGTGCTCAGGAAAAGTAACGACACACACATCCAGGCCCTTTCATAGCAGTTGGTAAAGCTTAAGCCTTGCCTCTCTGTGTGGTAGTTTCCCTTCCCTTTCTTTTGGTTCCCTGTGACAAGCAGCCATTGTCCCCTTGGTGAGATCTGCAATATTACTTTGACCCCAGCCCATCAATCTGCCTCAATTGGATAATGATCTGTAATCACGTTCTTTCAGGGGAGTCTATAAATTTGCCAAGGCCCCATTCTCTTCTGAAGGACTCCTTATGTTCACTCCCATTTGTGCAAATGTGCTCGCTTTTACAGGGCTAAATAGCCATGCACATGGTCCATTCTGTGAGGAGGCACCGGGCGGTTCTCTGTTGATTTTCCACGCTCTAGTCTCTTAAAGGAGACTAAGGCTGACATGCAGGGACACAGTGGGGGGGTGGCCCGAGCCAGGCCACATCACAGGCAGCCGCTTTTCTCATTAAGACTGACCCATCATTAGGTCACTTTGTGCCATCCTTGTAATCAATGAGCTTAATGTTTAGTGCAAAAAAAAAAAAAGTTATTTAAGGGAAGGAGCTGGGAGCTGGAAGAGGAAAAGAGGAAAGAAAAATGGTAGGAAGCATGGAAAAATTCACCACTTCTAAATCTTAGGGTTGGTTATACTTTGCCCAAAGGGTAGGATGAACTCAAATATCCTACATGTGATTCCTCAAACAACCGCTTCCAGTCCTGTTTGTTTTCTGTAAAACGTAAATATTCTTAGACGCAACATTTCCCCAGGGGCCCCGCACTTCTCATGAAGTCAGATGAAATGCTCTGTCTATAACCGAGGCTGAATCTGCATTTGCTGGGAACCCTGCAGTGGTGAAGAGAGAGGTGGTCAAAGTCCATGAGGAATTGGGGTGGTTTTGGAGGGGTAATTGGATTTTGTTTAATGTTGGATCCCAAAGAGTTTCATGACCACAGCCAAATACAGCAAATAAAAAAGAAAAAATATATTAAATTAAAAATTGAAAGACATAATTAAATTGGTCCCATACGAAGGGGGGGTTGGTTACAGAAGGGTTTGGGTCATTACATTTCTAACACCTGGAAAGAGTGTCTTTGTGCATGGTGGGAGGCAAAAATTAACACATTTTCATCAAAATAAATCTTCATAAGCAGAGAAGCTAGATTAGCAAAGATTTTGTCCTTAGACAGCATTCATTGGTAATGATGATAATTTTCAAGAAGACGAACTTCATTGCAAACCTCTGTCTGATTAGTTTTTAGTTTATAGCACCCCAATAATGCCTTTGTTACTAGGTTTAGGGAAGACAGCAGACAAACAGCAAAAGGACATCACAAGACTGTCGAGGGGACATCAGAGAAAAAAGCAGGCTATTTAAAACATTTCATCTTTGTGCTTTCCACTGTCCTGTAGGAAAAAAATGCATATTTTTATTCTCTTATTCTTTTACTACTCATTTTGACTTCATAAACGCTTAGAAATTAATTTATAACATACACACACATACATAAAGTACAACACTTAGTATTTAAATGTAGGCTTGTACATTTTAGGGAATGATTATAGAACAAATACTTATGTAACCACCACACTGGTTAAGGAATTGATATTTGTGATTGAGATACTGAAGTCAGGGGTTAAAAAGAAAAATTCACTGTTTCATACCATTTGAGTCCCGCCATGAATCATGGATTACATAAGAGCTGAGGAAAGCCTTCGAGGTTACACAGAAACATGACAGTGTCATGAGAGAAGAATCAAATGCCAAAAGTGGTAAAGTGACTTTTCACGGTGTCATTCTAGTAGGGGCTGAATCAAGACTGCATCCCAGGCTGCCTAACTACCTTTCCATTGTTTATTCCATTTTATCAAGGGCCTCTGGTGAGAAAAATCTATAACATATTTCCATAACACAAAAACTTTGTTTGTGTAATTACAAGTAACTCTCTGTGCTTAAGTTTTGGCACCACATACTGAAGGAAAACGAAGTGATTTGGTGTCATAATTGAACTCATTATATCAGTGGAGTCTTATACACTGGAAAAATAATTACATATATAGAAAAATATTTTGTTCTGCTTATAAAATAGTTATGCATAAAAACAGTCTGACAATTCTAAGTGTTCAAGCCAGAGATATACTTAGGAAAATTTGCTATTACTAATATTTGATGAATAATATTGTGTCCTCTCATTTACAGGCTGTCATTCAAATTAGAAAACATTTCTGAATATCTAATGTCAAGTCAGCATTTTTCTCCTGTGATTCTCTAGCTAAAAGAAAATTATAAAGTTATAAGACCTATAAAATAAGCCATATATAACAATGGTATATACATTTTGCTGGTCTTTTTATCTTAAAAAGTAAACTTTTTAGCATATGTTGTACATTGACTAGGAAAGTGATCAGTGTAAATTGAACATTTACAAGAAAATTATTGACAAAAGAATTGTTGACCTAGAAAATAACCAGGAAGCTGATTTTCTATTAATTTTTGCAGTCTCCTTGAAAAAAACACCCTTGTTTAAGCCTCTAAAATTTTCCTTCATATTGATAAAGATGATCACTATTTTATCAGAGATTCCTTAGGTAAAAAATTCTGTTATAAAATGATCTTCATTATTTTACAAAGGAAGAAATTGAGACTCAGAAAGGTTGTCCCTCACCCAAGGTCATATATTAATAGCTGGTAAATAGCTGGGTTAGAATTTGGACCTGGGTTCATCTGGTTCAAGGCACATATATTTCCTACTATTTTCTCTACATCCACTTACTAAATTTAAGTCAATATTTATTTGTTCCAAATATCCAACATACATGTGTATCCAAAATTAAAAATTATCATGTTTTCTTTATTCAAAGTCAGAGACACTTTGAATACAAAGATGAGACAATGAAACCCTTGTCTTAGAAGAACTCAAGACTCCTCTTCAATAACCTAATGGGGCTACATGAGAGGTTCCTTAGTACTTTATATATTTTTTATTATTCCAAATGATTGTTAATTTATTACTTAGAAAGTTGCCGATACTCTCTTCTACAAAACTATTTTGTTTTCAGGTGTGGTTAATAAACTGACAAATACATGATTAGAGGCCACACTTCTTTTTTTTTTTCCCCCCCTCTGAAAGGTGTATTCCCAAGTAACTCTTTCCATGAAGCTTCCTATAGACCAATCTTGGCCCTACATGGCGAATAGAAAGTCACAAACACAAAGACCACAGATCTACCAAGAGTGTAGTTGGGAATTTATTTTTTGTTAGGGCAAATGAGCAAACTGAAACAGAGGGAAGGTCTTCTAGTGCAACCCTTCAAGAGGATTTTTAAGTAGGGGTGAAATTATCCTGTTAGCTATACAGCACAGCAAAATTTTGTCTCACCTACAAGAACCTGGTGAGCCCCTGTCAGTCATGCCTTAGATTTTTGTGGGTTGGTTCATTTATTGGTTTGTTTTAATTAACTGGGATTGGTCTGAATACTAGCCTTGAAAAATAAATGACCCACTAGCTGCTAAAGCAACAAAAATGTGTAATTCTGCAAGTGCAGTGATTTGGTCCTATCATCATCTGACTCGGCTATGAATTGTAGTTTCATCCTTATTACCCAGGTGAACATCATGCAAGCCAATGTCACTCTCTGAATTTCAGTTACAAGAGCTTATAAACAGGATGATGCTATCAACCTCACTGGTGGTAGCCTGGCTAACTGAAAGACTAAAAAGAAGCATTTGTCCAGTATCTGACACAGCATTTCCACATGATAAATATCTACTGTGATTAATGTTATTATACACCTCTGAAGTAGCTTCAAAGATACCATTGTGGGAAGACTGATAATTGTACAACCGTAAGAGTATAACGTGGTTGTTCCTAAGATAATCCTTGGCCTTTCTCTGAGCCAGTGCATATTGCTTATTTTTCTGTGGAAACATAGAAAATCTGTATTTGAGGATTAACTGCTAGACTCAATGGACATGACAAGTGTGGGGTTACATATTATCCCATAGCAACTGGCACATAATAAAGACTTAACAAATATTTGTTACATGAATGAACAAATCTATACAATTTTATCCCATTCATACATAGATGTAGAAGAGCTTCCTTCACCTTTATCTATGAAAAACTAAAGGTCTTCCTTCTGCCTGTTTATAGAAGCCTATTCTTCATTCCATGGTTTAGAAACATGTCTTGTTATCTTACATAATCTCAGCAAATTCTCTTCTACATGTATTCATAAAATGTTACAGTGGTGTAGTATGCTGGAATGGGAAGAGAAGGGGTAAAGAGAGAAAGGACCAGATCCCAAGTTATGTTGCGGTTTTCTCAGGAAAAAATATGATAGATTGGTGCTACTTTCAAGATTCTGAATGGCAAGAATTGTGGGAGATAATGAGGAAGGTACCTTAGTTGTTTGGGCTGTGAATAGGACATTTTTATTTTACAAGATGGATTTTTACATAAAGTAGATTAATAACATTTAAGCTTATGGGTCTGTTTGTCTCTTAAGAATTATTAATTTTAATATATTGAGAGGTTTGGAGTGGCATAATAGAAAAAATGAATGAGAAGAAAATGTTCAGAGTATTCTAAAAGATTTTACCAGTAGCCACTGCTGTAGCAAAAAAAAACTATTAAGATTCTATTGAGATTGTATCAACATGATGAATTTTCACATGTATACTCCTTTCTGTCTTTCTCTCCCTCCTTCCTTCCTTTCTTCCTTCCTTCCTCTCTCTCTTCCTTCCTTCCTCTCTCCCTTCCTTCCTTCCTCTCTCTTCCTTTCTTCCTTCCTCCCTTCCTTCCTCTCTCTCTTCCTTCCTTCCTTCCTCTTCCTTCCTTCCTCTCTCCCTTCCTTCCTTCCTTCCTTCCTTCCTTCCTTCCTTCCTCCCTCCCTCCCTCTCTTCCTTCCTTTCTGCCTTCCTGCCTTCCTCTCTCTCTTCCTTCCTTCCTTCCTTCCTCCCCTTTTTTCTTTCAATTCTCTCACTTTGCTGTTAAAGAAGAGACACTGAGAGTCACTTGATTGAAAACAGAGCCCCTGGACACTTCCATTCTAGCTGGTGGTCAATGTTCTGGAGAAATACACATTTGGTTTGCATGCCTCTTATTTATTCTTCTAAATTATGAATGCCTCAAAGGTTGCTTGCTTCACTTTGTAGAAATTTTTCACTGAAAAGTTCATTTCTATTTAAAATGTATGAAATACTTAATTGGCATTGGGGAAGGATGGCAGGCCCAGGGTGGTGCAAGAGGCAGTTTCCTTCAATCTTTCAATACTTCCTCTATGATAAAAGACAACTAGTGGATCCTGCCGTGAGGGTAGTTTATTAACTTGTTTCTCCTCCTCCACAGAACTCTGGCAGTTCATCAGTGTCGCAGGCATATGAGAAGGACTCCTGTTTTAAAGGCCTAAGAGGACCCATGTCCTGTTTTTCAATATTAACACCAAATACTGTTTCAAGCTGAGCAGAACTGCCTAAGAATTAAAAATAGAGACTTGTTTGATCTGAGAAAAAGACAGAAAAATGACTCCTATAGAGTTTGAAATGGAGAAAGTCTCCAGAGACAGTTAATTGCTCCTCCCTTCTAAATACTGCTCAAAAACAGAAACAAATCTCTGTCTGGTGATATTGCAATATGCAAATTGATAGATCAAGAATAAACATATTAGCTAATAGCTTCAAAAACCAGCCAAGAGCTCGAGTTGCATAAGAAAACTAGTGCTTTTCTTGGGAAAGCAAAAATAGAGGTTGTTTTGAACTCTGCAATAGAATCATTGCACTTATAGGGTCTCTCATGAATAATTGATACAATATTTGTCAGGAAACAACAAGTTCTGAAAACAAAGGAGTTAGGTTTCTAGTCAAGAAGTTAGAAAAACAGGAAAAGAGCAAACCCTTAAATGCAGGAAAAAGGAAATAATAAAGACAAAGATAGAAATCAGTGGAACAGATGAACAACAATACAATAGAAATTAGACAAATCAAAATCTTTCTCTTAAAAGTTTAATAAAAGAAATGGACAACTAGCATGGTAATTAAGACAAATCAAAAATGCAAATACTCAATGACAAAGGGCATAGTTATAGGCACAACATAAATTTAACATAAAATGTATTGTAAAACAAATCAGAAACTTTTGTCTCAGTCCATTTGTGTTGCTATAAAGGAATACCTGAGGCTAAGTAGTTTATAAAGAAAATAGGTTTATTTGGCTCACTGTTCTTCTGCAGGCTGTGCAAAAAGGAGGGCTCTGGCATCTGCATCGGGTGAGGGCCTCAGGCTGCTTCCACTCGAGGCAGAAGGGGAAGGGGAGCCTGTGTGTGCAGAGATCACATGGCAAGAGAGGAAGCAGGAGAAAAGGAGGGAGGAGCCAGCCTCTTTTTTAACAAGCAACTCTTGCAGAACTCACATATTACAGAGAGGATGGCGCCATTCATGAGGAATCCACCTCAGTGAGCCAAATACCTCCCATTAGTCCTCACCTCCAATACTGGCTGTCAAATTTCAACATGAGGTTCTGAGGAAAAACATCGAAACTGGCAACTGGAAAGAGTAAAAAATACCAAAGTTGATGGAAAAAAGGATCAGCAGGAAAATTCAACTAGGACAATAAGCATGAAAGAACTCAAAAGACCACCCCTTTTAAAAAGCCCCCAGTCCACATGATTTTCTTCATATTTTATACTAAAATCTTCCTGAAAATTAAAAAGACTTTAAAAATAATTTGACTTTCAGAAGAGTTGCAAAGAGTACAGAGTTTCTATATTCCTTTTACTCAGATTCCCCAAATTTTGAACTTTACATTACCGTGATAAAATGATCAAAACTAAGAAATTAACATTTGGATGTCCCGGTTTTTCACCAAGTTTATTTTCTGTTCAGAATCCAATCCAGATACCATATTGCATTTAACTGCCATGTCTCCTTAGCCTCCTCCGAGCTATGATTATTCTTAGTCTTCGCTTTTATGACCTTGACATTTTTGAAGAGTACTGGTCAACAATTTTGTAACATTTTCCTTCTTTTAGGTTTGCCTGATGGGCATTATAAATCTTGAGGAAAAATACCATTCAGTGATATGCCCTCTCATTGCATCATATAAGGTATATTATACATAGCATTCTGTATGATCACTGGTGATGTGAACCTGGCCACTTGGTTAAGATAGCGTCTGCAAGTGTCTGAGGAATTTACTCTGGTTCTCTTTCTCTACTCAATTTTTAATAAGTGGGTCACTAAATCCAATCCTTTCTGAAGGTGAGGGGAATTAACATTCATCTCCTGGAGAAAGGCATGTTGAGGAATCTATGGCCTTAGGCTAAGAACACCACAGCAATTAATATTTTGTTGGAGATATGTTGGGGCTGTGCAAATGTCTTGTCGGTGTCAAAGTTTTGCCTAGCAACTTTAGCATTTATCAGTGGATTTCCTGCAGCAATTATTGCTCTGGTGCCCTAATAGTGATTTATCCCTTCTGAATGGTGAGTTTTCCCGTCTCCCACATTTACTTCAAGAGAGTGTCCATTCTTTACTTCAATCATTTAGTTATACTAGTGTTTTTGCATGTACATTTATTTTATTCTTTGGATTATAGTCTCAAGACTATCAATATTTATTTTTTTGGTCAAATTATTCCTGCTTTCCCCCACTCAACTTTTTATACGAGAATTTTCAATTCTATAGAAAAGTTGAAAGAATAATAAATACATGCTATACCCTTCGCAGTTGTTAATGATTTGCAATTCTGTTTCTCTCTCTCCATAAATGCATATATACAGAAAAGAAACACACTTATTTTCCAACACCTTTAAAAGCCATAGACATCATGACACTTCCCTTCTAAGTTTCAACGTGTATCTCCTAAGAAAAAACTTTTCTCACCAACCACAATATTATGTCACCCTCAAGAC
This sequence comes from Pan paniscus, assembly GCF_029289425.2. Taxonomy (NCBI): domain Eukaryota; kingdom Metazoa; phylum Chordata; class Mammalia; order Primates; family Hominidae; genus Pan; species Pan paniscus. Next base: position 23,737,219 of record NC_073254.2, read on the forward strand.
ATTCCACAATTATATAAATTATCTATATTAAGTCAATTTTCAGTATGATTAACTGTTCTTAAAATTTCATATAAAGCTTGTTTTTTTTTTGGAAAAAATATATAGTATCCAACCAAAGATTATACACAGTATTTTGTTGTCATAATTCTTAGTTTTCTATAATACAGAACAATTCCCAAGTTTTTAAAATTTATTTTATTCACTATTTTTAAATAAACACTGTCATTATTTTTAAGAATCTGGGCACCACTTAATCTTTTGAAGTATCTGGCCCAATTTGGATTTGTCTGATTGATTCTTCATAATTAGATTCAGGTTAAGTATTTTTTGGAAACAAAATTGCATAACATTTCAAAGTACAAGATGTGATTTTGTCACATTAGCAAAGGCAAAGTTTGCTTACTTAAGGGCATGTCTTAGTTTGGGTTCCCTAGAATTAAAACCTCAGCAGGGATCAGGGTATAGGATTTATTGCGGTGTGATGTGGGAGGAACCTGTAAGGGGATGAGTGAAGGAGGAGAGGAAGAGAGCAAGAAGCAAGCAAGGGTGTGGTCTCAACTAAACTTCTGCTTTGGCCTGATCCCTGGTGGGCAGGCAAAGAGGGGAGGGTGTAGCTCCAGAGGATAAAGAAGGTTACAGAGCTCCTCCTGTTGGTTCCCTGGGGCTGGCCATTTGTGTCCTCATGGTAGCCAGTTGTTGGATGTGTGCTGCCATGGATGGGGTGGGCTGGGGCAGAGGAAACCTAAAGGGCAAGGTGGCTCCCTTCAGCAGAAGGGATTCTCTGAAGAAATGGGGAACTGAGCTTTGTTAGTGATCAAAACACAGCATCTGGGCAATACACCCCATGGTGATCTGGTGGAGTATCCCTAGCAGCTACTACAGGTGACGACAAACATCTTCCCCTTGTAAAGATGCCCTTTCCCATTTGAAAATAATAACTAATCTTTATGTTAAAATTTGAGACTATGTGAATATCCTATTCCCCAGCAACGTTTTACCCAAAGGAGGTAGTATCCATTGATCATTGTTTCCAAAACCAATTATGATAGGATAGTTGCAAAATAATGATTTTTTCTCCTAATTTGAGCTTTTCTTCTATCTGTATTGGCTTGTGTTCTTTTGTAAAGAAAAGCTCTTTCTCTCTTACCACCTCTCATTTTTGGTACTGCTATACACCATGCAAGTATCTGTAATTTAGTGTGTTATCATCTATTATGTTTCTCATCTTGCTCAGCTGTCACAAATTTGGCCAGTGGGAATCACTTCAAGCTGGTTCCTGTGCCATTTCTGACATGTCCCCATTAATCTGAGCACTCTCTTCAGTCTCTCCTGGTACTTTTCCTGGAATTAGGAGAGATTTAGGAAGAGTCTTTTCAATATTTAGAATCAACAAAGAACAAATATCTAGATTATATAAAGGATTCCTATAAACCAACAAGAAAAAGAAAGAAAGGCTTAATGAGAAAATAGGAAAAATATAGGAACAGGGATAAGAAGAAACAACAAAACCAAGAAAGTGCATAAAGATATACACAAATTCTTCTGCCATTAGACATATGCATGTTAAAACAGTGAGATTACTTTAAACCTGTAGGACGTCAACAATCAGAAAGCAGGATAATGCTAGTGGCAGAAGGGATGTGAGGGTAACAACACCGTATTCAGTGCCAATGTCCTTTTGCATAGCATTCAGTAGTAGTCAAATCAAATTTAAATATACTGTATACCAAAGTGTATATGCCAAATTGTGAAGCAGGTTCATAAAGGGATGAGTGTGCAGGTTCATTGTAGTGCTGTCTGTGGTGGTGTTGACTATGAGAAGGAAGAAATATAATTAGACTGTGTTTTAATACACATTAAACAAACGCCTAGTCTATTTCCAGCCTACACGATGTTGGCCCCTGTGATCCAGTACACATTTGTTTTTCTAGCTGTGATCATCTTCTCTACTCACATGAACTTTTTACATCTCTCTCTTTTTTAGCTTTTTTTCCCCCCAGGAAAATATATTTATTCAAATTCTCTTTTCAGTTCTCTCCAGTGTCTTCCCGCATTACATTTTTGGTTTTGTTACAGCACTTGACACTATGATGTACTATTGGCTAGGTACTTAGCATGGTATTTATATATGAGACCTTGCATTTCATCAAACATATTTTAAATACATCAGAGTTAAGGACATCTTCAACAATCATTCCTTCTAATAGGACTTAAATGGCAAAGTGTTTGTGTAATATTAAGATTTTAAAAAATATTTGAACGTCAACCAAATGTAAGCTGGTGTAGCTGTCCTAACAGTAGATGAATTAGATATTAAGACAAGAAGCTTTCCTGGAGAGAAAGTAGAATTCCTATTGATAAAAACAACAATTTATCAGGAGGACATAACAAGTCTAAATCTGTATGCATCCAATAATATTTCAAAATATATAGGGCAAATATTGACAGAATAAAAAAATAGAGAAAAATCACAATGGTAGTGGGAGACTTTCAAACAATTTCACCAATAGCTAATGCAGAAGATCTCAACAACATGATTAACAAACTGATTCAAGTAAAATACATTTTTAAAAAATCAAGTTTTCAAGATTACATGGCTTTCACCCAGAATGATTACATGCAGTGTGATATTGCCAGCTTTGGTGCATTTCAAAGGACAAAAACCATTCAGGATATATTTTCTGATCATGGTGGAGGCATACTAGAAATCAGTAACCAAAAGTATTTAGAAAATGCCCAGCAGTTTTGAAAAAAAGCAATAAATTTTAAATAACCTGTGCGTCAAAGGATAAATTTCCACAAAACGAAAACATTTCAAACCAAACATAACATGAACAATTTTAATATTAATAGTTTGACAAATTTAGAAGAAAATGGAAAATTCCTAGATAAGAAGTAAACTTCCAAAAGTAACAAAAAAGAGAGAATGTGGATCAATTGAAGGATTAAAAATTTGATTAAAGACCTTCCCACAAAGCAGAATCCAAGCTCAGACTGCTTCAACAGCTAATTCTCAAAACATTCAAAAGTGTTCCTTCTCAAAACATTTTATGAGGCCAGCATAACCTCGATATGAAAACCAAAAAGGGCATTATAATAAAGAAAAATCACAGGCTAATCTCTCTCATGATCCTATGTACAAAAATCTTAAACAAGATGATAGAAAATCAAATGCAAAACATAACAATTACAATACATCATGACCAATTTAGGCTTCTTTTTTCTTTCCAGGAAGTCAAGTTTGGCTTAATATTTGAATATTATTATAATTTATCACATCAACAGAAAAAGGAAAATTTATATGATCATTAAAATAGATCGATAATAAATGATTAAGTTTAACACCCATTCATGGTAATAACTTTGGGAAACTAGAGATAGAAAAAACCCTTTCTCATCTGAAGGATGTATCAACAATAAACCTGCATGGAGAATGACGCTTAATAGTGAAATAGCAAAATGTTTCCCTAGAGTTCAGGAATATGACAAGGATATTCACCATTACTACTTCTATTCATATTTTACTAGAGGTCATAGTGAGTATAATAAGGAAAAATGAAAGAAAGATAGGAAAGGAAGTAAAAATGACATGATTGTATACTTTGAATCTACAAATGTACTGGCAAAATTGATAAGTGAATTTAGCAAGATCAGATAAAGGTGAATGTAGAAAAAACAGTAACATTTCTATATACCAGCATAAATAATAGAAAATGAAACTTTAGAAATATAACTTACAATAATATGGAAAATGTCAAATATTTAAGCTAAAAAGAATAAATAAGTGCAGAACTTTCACAGGAATCATTTCAAAACATTATTGAAAAAATTTCTACATCATATTATATTTCTACATTGATGTAGAAAGGCTTTCAGTGCAATGCAAGGCTTTCAATATTTGTGAAAAAGACATTTAACCCAATAGCACAATAAGTATAAGTTAAAATGCTCATTCTAAATGTATAAATAAATGAAAAGGATTAAGAATAACCAAGACAATCTTGAATAAAAAATATAAAGCTAGAAGACTGACAAATATGAAGTCATGTTAAATTGTTGCAATAATGAAAACTGTTGCATTGGTTGAGGGACATACAAATAGGCAGTGAAACAGAATAGAAGTCCCTGGCCAGGCATGGTGCCTCACGCCTGTAATCCACACTTTGGGAGGCCGAGGCGGGTGGATCACCTGAGGTCAGGAGTTCGAGACCAGCCTGGCCAACATGGTGAAAGCCTGTCTCTACTAAAACTACAAAAATTAGCCAAGAATGGTGGCACGTACCTATAGTCCCAGCTACTTGGGAGGCTGAGGCAGAAGAATCACTTGAACTCGGGAGGCGGAGGTTGCAGTGAGCTGAGATCACACTACTGTACTCCAGCCTGGGTGACAGAGCAAAACTCCATCTCAAAAAATAAAAATTAAAAAAAAAAGTCCCTGACACAGACCCATGCATGCCAAGTCACGAGGTTTATGATAAAAGTGAAACTGTAGTATGTATTAGGGAAGGAATCATCTTTACAAAATTAATGCTGAGTCAATTAGTCATCGCATAGGAAAAAAGGTGAATTTTGACTCTTATACCAAGTACAAAAACTATTTCCAAATACTAGATCTAAATATAATAAATTTTTAAAAAGGTAAAATTGTATCTCCATGATGCATGGTTAGCAAGAATTTGGCAAACAGGACACAAAAGAATTTAATCCTGAACTGAATAAATGAGACATTGGACAACTTTAAAATTAATTTTTTTCAAAGACACTATTAAAAGAATGAAAATTCAAGCTGTAAAGAGGGAAAATATATTTGAAATGCTTATACTCAATAAAGGATTCATATTCTGAATAGAACAAAAATTCCTACAAGTCAACAGGAAAAAGACATTCAACCCAATAGCACAATAGGCAAAACACCTGAAGAGGCACTTTTACTTGCTGATAAATGTATTTTTTAAATCTCAATTTTATTAGCTTTACAGGAAATAGAAATTCAAAACTCAATGTGATTCTAACACAAAACGTCAGAATGGCTAAAATGCGAAATTCGTTAATACCAGTGCTGGTGAGGATATGGAGCAATGGGAACTCTCATGAATTGAAAAGAGAAGTATAAATTGGCATATGCACTTTGGAAAAAAGTTGGCAATATCTACTAAAAGTGAATATAAATGCCATACAATTCAGCAGTTCTACTCCTACATATATATCCTGTGTATCTTCACCAAAAAGACATTTATATAATATCTCACAGCAGCAATATTCTGATTAGCTCAAAATGAAAACAACTCAAAATTAGAACAGATTAAAAAATTACCGTATACTCATGCAATGGAGCACTACAGAGCATTCCAAAAGAAGACTTACTGTTACATGCAACAACATGATGCATCCCCCAAGTGTCCTACTGAGCAAAAGAGACCAGAGAAAAGTATACATAGTGAATTATTCCATTTAAGTAAAGTTCATAAAATAGGCAAAAGTAATTTATGGTGTTACAACTCAGGATAGTGGTTACTGTTGGGGAAAATATTGAGTGAGGAGGCTTAAGGAGAATTTCTGAGTATGTTCTATTCTTTGCCTGGCTGCTGGCTGCAAGATGTGTTTACCTTGTGATATTTCACTCATCTGTAGAGTTATGATTTATGTACATTTCCATGTTTGTTATACTTCAGTTGTACATAAAGCATGGGTAAGAAGGTATTTTAAATGGTTCCCCAAGAGGTGATTAAAAACACAGAACCAGACAGTAGAACTGGATGTGTATGTGTTTGTGCATGCACACTATTGCCCCACCAGTTTCTTCCAAACTACGAAACTCCTGCTTTTTAATTGTCCTACAATAAACGTCTCCAAACTCTGCAACACACACAAAAAAACAAAAACAAAAAAACACCTCATTAATATGAAATGCAGTCCTGATTGTGGAATGTGATGACATTTTGTGTGTGATGTGTGTGTATGGTATGTATGTGTGTTCTTTGTGTGTGTGTGTGTTGGGTGTGAACTTCTTGAATCAAGGAAGTAGATAGAAGGTTATTAGAGTATCATTTTGTTACTATTGAGCATGACAGTAATGACTAGTTATAATGCATAAGTAACTTAAAGAGAGTGTGAATTTAATAATCTAATATTTGCCATCTTAATTATGGTATGTAATTCAAAATTATCCAATTATTAAGCAATAAAACTGGGTCTTGAAGTGATGAAGACAAGTAGGAATGGTTGAAGTTGTCCAAAACATTTTATGTTATCTTTAGTTATGATTCTCTGCTCTTCATTTTTATAAAGCCATTAATATTTTTGTTGCATTCTATGTATCAATTTAGTCTTAGGTTAGTGACGAAAGACTTAAAAGAGAGTAGATTTAATTCTTCTAGTGTTTATTCTGCTATTGTATTAACTCACATAATTTTAGAGAGTGTTTAGTTTTCAAAATTTGAGTTATAAGTTTATGGTAAGTGGTGACTATAACTTTAGGGGTATATTTTCAAAATAGTTTGTATACCAATTGAAGTAGCATTTGATTATTGAAATTTAAAGAACGATTATTATTTATGTGGGAAAAGCATCAAGAAAAAAATTAGAATACAAGGTAATACCTCATTCCAGAGATCACACTTGTAAACCAAAGTTCCCTGGGAAAAGAATTCAAAGAATCACAACCTACGTTGCTTATGCAAAACAATGCGTTAATTTTTGACCAGTGATTTATCTTGATGTAAGTTACATCAGATTTCATAATACAAATAGCTCTTTCAAATGCTGTATCATTAATAAGGAATTTTATTAACGAAATTATCTACTTCAGAAGACTAAAAAAAGAAGTGGAAAATGGAAGATTTTGACTGTAAATGTTCAGAGATTCGTGAGAATACTTGGCGCCCATTTGTCCCATTGTACTTAGTTGTTTCTTTTCGATAGCAAATCTCTTGCCCCATTGCTACATTTTCACATCACAAATCTCTTACATTTGTCTGGAAGCTGTCAACCTCCTATCCAAAAGAACATTATCATGTTTTCTTTTTACCACCTAATTATTATTCTGTTAGACAATGTATTTACTCCAAAGTGGTTTGGCATAATTGATTAGGTTGTTCTATGTCAGGACAAGCACAGATGCGGGGCCAGTGGAGTCTGTTAAACTTGGAGACAGGGCTGAGACAAAGGCCTCGCTCCAGTCTCCAGGAGGCAAGAGGCTGCCAGTGCTTCTGTGCTGGCAAGACAAAACCTTCTTGTGGTGGGTGGTCCATGGGGAGGTAATTGGAGATCTGCAGTATGTCCACTACAATCAACAAAAGGGTACAATAGCTGTTCTGTAGGGAATCTGGGGAAAAGAATTTGTTTAAATAAAATTGCAAGCTTGTCAGAGTGGGAAAGCCATTCTCAAATGATCTGTGCATCGTCTAAGGGAATGCAGATTGGGAATCATTTAGTCTCAGGCGAAAGCACTGATGATACAAAGAAAAGTTTAACTTAAACAGTGTAATAGAGAATGAAACCCATGCATTATTACTGTTGGTATGTTAGTGGCATGCAACAAACTCTTCTAGGGGATACTTCCAAGTGGAAATGTTTACAAATGGGAAGTTTGATTCTTAGGCTGTGCCCCCAACACAAAAATGAGATGGTCAAACTGTTCTTAGCTATTTATTTATTTTATATTGCAATGCTGAATCTGAGTATTAAGTATAGGAAGCACCCGTTATAAGGAGTGGTTATGGAATAAAATTGCCAGTGGTATTTAGTAAAGTTTTATTAATAAATTAAGTAGAGTGTGGCTCTGTTGATTATTCCTGAGTGTGATTTACCAACAACATGGTACTATAGACATGGAAATTATTAGAGGCCCCTGGGCTCAATCCCCTAAAGAAATTAAGTCATGGCTAAACCAAATTAAGTCTTGAGAACATAAGAATGTAAATCATGGCCCAGGGCAAAGCCCTCCAAGTCATTAGGTTAATGGTGCTCACTGTCACCCAGTGATTCTTCACTTGCATGTTATGAAGAACAGGAAAGGCCACCGAAAGCATGATGGATAAGAACAGAAGTTTTGTGGAAAGGAAACGATTTTTTCTAAGACAGCAGAGTCAATGCCTTAACCTAAAACCCTTTCCTTTTATATTCTTTTCTTTCCTTTCCATTTTGTTCTAGTGTTTGCAGAGTGTTTATAGTTTCGTGGGAGAGCAGGACCATTTCCCATTGTGTTTGTTATTTAAGCCTGCAATGAAAAAAAGGAACTAAAAGTAAAGAAAAAATTGGAACAAGCAAAGGAAACTTTTTCTATTCCCTCTCTATCTCTAATTTCTGTGGATACACCAAGTCTTGTTTTGAAAAACATACCTAAAGAAAAACATTCTCTATTTTGCTTTGAAGTTAGGTGGTCTTCCTATAGGTAGTGTAAATAGGATGCTGTAAACTCATGCCAGCCTAGTGGGTCCTAGGAGTCTTTGTTCTGGATGCAATTACATGATCAGGTTGCTTTCCCCAAGCCAACATGTTGATCCCCATAAGAAATAATGTAACTAGGAAAAACAAATAGCTGTGCAAACACCTAAATGTAAAGGAGCTTAGGAAAAGTTCCTAGAGTAGAAAAGTTGCTATCTTTCTTTCTTTTTTTTAATCATACTTTAAGTTCTAGGGTACAGGTGCACAACGTGCAAGTTTGTTACATAGGTATACATGTGCCATGTTGGTTTGCTGCACCCAGCAACTCGTCATTTGCATTAGGTATTTCTCCTAATGCTATCCCTCCCGCAGTCCCCCACCCCCTGATAGGCCCCGGTGTGTGATGTTCCCTGCCCTGCGTCCATGTGTTCTCATTGTTCAACTCCCACCTACAAATGAGAACGCGCAGTGTTTGGTTTTCTGTCCTTGTGATAGTTTGCTTAGAATGATGGTTTCCAGCTTCATCCATGTCCCTGCCAAGGACATGAACTCGTACTTTTTTATGGCTGCATAGAATTCCATGGTGTTTATGTGCCACATTTTCTTAATCCAGTCTATCATTGATGGACATTTGGGTTGGTTCCAAGTCTTTGCTATTGTGAATAGTGCCCCAATAAACATGTGTGTGCATGTGTCTTTATAGTAGCATGATTTATAATCCTTTGGGTATATACCCAGTAATGGGATGGCTGGGTCAAATGGTATTTCTAGTTCTAGATCCTTGAGGAATCACCACACTGTCTTCCAAAAGTTGTCATCTTTCTAATACTGATTAGAAACTTGTTCAGAACAACTTTCTTTACCCACAGATCCCTTCTGTTAAAAGAACGAGTGATGCAGAAAGGTCTATGGCATCCTTTACTTGTGATCTACGTTAACACTTCTCTTCTAGGACCGAATGTCCCCTGAGCAGAACAGGACAGCTGCCTTAAATTGTGAACAAAAGCTGCTCATTAAGCTGGTGGGTTCTTGGTGAACTGTCAGTAAACATTTTAAGAAACCATTAACCTCACATTTGATTTCAATAGAGAATTGACTTTTAGAATTGTTGTAGACACTTTTCTATTGATCACAAAGGGATGCATTTTGTTACAAGCGGAAAAGAGAAAAACCTCCCTCAGCCCAGACCCTCATATCTTACTCTCTGGGATGAACATTTAATGAATGTTATGTATTGACTATTAATATTAGGAAATAGAGAATAAAATAACCAATTTAACAAAGCCAACAATGATGGCGGCTTCTGATTATAGGAAACCACTTAGATACCAAATGAATATGGAAAATTAAAGAAAATATGACATGGTATTTACATTTAAAATATATTTTAATGTTTTAGTGATTCAAATTTCAAATCCCAAATGAAGTAATGAAAAAAAATAATGTTAAATTTATGACTGAATTCAAAAGTGGTATGTAGCTTCAGTTTGAGTAAGAACATGATAATGAGCTATTTGCAAAATCATATTATTCTGAATCTCCAAACTTGTTCAGTATAAATTGATGTTACTTATAGATTTTAATTCATAGAATAAGGAAATGGCCTGAAAATTAACATCACAATTTTTCTAGCCTCTATTCCATTTATATTCCTTTCGGAAAGTAAATCTAGATACAGTTTTCTGTTTGTAGTTTTGGAATGTTAACTTTTACTTTTACTCTATAACTTCATGTACAGTAATCTTCCTACACTGCACATTATAGTTTGTATTTTAGGCAGCATTCTGTGATGAATAAGAATGATTTGCTTTCCTTAGAGAATAACACTTCCCACAGAGGCCCATGTGCCACGGCAAGATAACATTTTCCAGGGGCAGACTTTCAAAGTGTAAAGCTCTAGGCAAAGTTGCCTTGGAGTCCCCTTGAGATCTTGGGGAGAGAGATAACTCACACGAGGGGAGATGCCCCTTCAGCCAGGCAAGATGCCAGCATGGACAAGAGAGAAGCACATCATCTCCCGTGAGTCTAAACACAGAGCTGCTGGAGTGGGAGGCTCCAGACAGCCATCAATGTCTCAGGTCCAAATCTGGCAAGGTCCCTGAGCTTTTGGTAAATATTATTGTACTCGCTGTCTTTGTGGCTTTGAGGCACACATTTCTGTAAAAGCCATGTAGCTTGAAAACAAGGACTTAAAAGCACACACTGTCTATGTCGCATCTTCCACTCTGTCTAAGAATGTCTGCGGAACAATAGAGAGTAGGAGGTCGAGCACCGGAGCGGCATTTGATGTGGCCTTCTGCTGCTAATTACTGGCATGGGGAGCCCTGCTCTCCCAGTTGTGACTCACCAGTGCCCCTTGATGAAATGCAGACGAGGATTTAGTTACCACAACATGCATCAGCTTTGTTGAACTTCCTCTTGGTCTCACTTCCTGCTTCGGAAATGAATTCTCCCAATCCATAGTCATTCTATCAGGCCCATCATAAACTCTTAAGAGAGAGAGAAGGGGTTGTGCTTTGTGATACCCTTGGGGAGCTCAGAAATGGAATTCAGGGCTGTTTACCCCAAGACCGTGGTCTTGTCAGCACTCAGATTTAACAAGCACGGTGGACCATGGACAATGAAGAAGAGCACAGAAATACATCAGGGTCTACTTTGATTAAAATTTCACCCCCACCTTGCAGTTTTGAAATGTCTTAGCTTTCATTTATATTTATATGTTGTCTGACTCTACCATATTCATTGTCTACAACTAGATCCTGATGTTCTGTGTGGTTCACAGGGACGGAGACACATTTGCCTCGATCAAAACAGACAAGGGTCTCAGTATGTCTGGGTTGCATAATTGAATGAATTCTTTCTCATACTGTGTCTCTCTGATTTTCTTTAAAATGATGAGACTTCATTTTCCTTAAAAAATGTCATGAGGAGTTAGCAGTTCAAGAATATCTGCTTTAGGGTTGCCTTCTGCCATCAAATCATAGAATTAAGAGTCAAAAGGCAACCTGTAAGTCTTCTGTTTAATTTCCTTCCAAATGATAAAATACCTTCTAGAGCAGGTGATACTCAGCAATGGCTCTCATGGTTGGAAAGCTGCTTATTTTATGGAATTTAAATCTACTTCCTTGTAACTTCTACTCATTGGTTCTAGTTCTGTCTCCTGGTGAAAGGGCAAAAACAACAACGCACCAAAAACAACAACAAATAAGATCTCAGATAGTATTCTGTTTTTCTTCACCAAACTAGAGAAGACACTAGCAGAATGTTCCTGGAATGTCCTTCTGTTCGTTAGTGTGGGAGCAGATGAGAGATAACTTCTTTCCTCAGGACACACAACATGTCGTAGTAGTTGTAGTCCTGATGTTCCACCCCGATCAGTACTCCCTGTAGAGGGGAAGAGCATGCACAACTTATTAGCCACTGACTTCCAATAACAGAACTTCCCACAAACCGTAACACTTTAAGAAATAGGAAGTTTTAGGTAGTATATTAAGACGTCTATCACTTTTTACTCAGCCGGAAGAATGCTATTTTTCTGTTAGGACAAATAGAATGTTGACGTGGTAACCTTTCAGTTTCTTCAGGCAGCCGTTGTCTATACCTTTTTGCCTTTTGGTTTGGGAACCAGGTAACCTGAATTCAAACCCTGATTCTGTCATTCAGTTATGTAAACACAAGCAAGTAAATTCACCTCTCTGAAATTTAGTGTTTATCAGTAAAGTGGAAAAAACACTTAACTACAGTATTAAAAGAGAATTCCATAAGGTAACTAGTAGACAGTGCTCAGTATCACATTTGGCATTATTTCATATTCATTCAATTCAATCCTATGCTAATATAGCTGAAATGCCCTCATGCAGGACTGTTTGTAATGAGTAGAAGAATAATCCTACATAAAGCTCCCTACGTCTCTGTTCAATTTAATTCAATTCGACCAAGATGTATTGAGCAGCTACTACATGCAAGGCTCACCGACATAGTGATGCCAACATGAGCTACATTTTATTGAGTACTTACTCTACTTCAGGAACTCACTAAGAGTTTCATTACCTTATATACTTTGATTCTTACAAGAACATGAGGAGAGAGGGGTGTTATTCAAGATGTTTCACAAGTAGCATAGTTCTGCCCGTAGTACATTGCCTGTATGGGAAGCTCAAAGGGCCTATTTTACAGAAGAGAAAATTAAGGATTTGAGATATTAAAGGAGCTCATCTTTGCTAGCAAGTGGCCAAACTTTTAGGGCTGTTTCATGAGACTGTAATTCATGGGCTACCATTGTGAATCAAGGTAAGTCCTTCCCATCGCTGTGGCTCTCAGTTCTAATTCTCTTGTCTGGGGTTCTGTTATATAGCAAGTGAATATAGTTTTCATAAGTCAGTGAGAAAGCTTTGTTTCAGATGTTCCAAGCCACTGGTTTCTCAGTCAGAAATATTTATTGCCTCCTCTTTTCATTGCCATTAAAGGTTCAAGCTCAGAATGCTTTCTAACACCTGTTAATATTAATACAATTTCAGTAGTAGCATTAAGGAATGCCAGTTCTGGGTTGTGGGGGTCCCTAGGCCCACACCAGCAATGCTGTCGTCTTCCTGCAGAGGTTCTGCCAGTGCCTCAAGAATGTCCTCAGAGTTCTGTCCATTCTTCTTCTGCTCAGACGTTTTGTCTGAAAGTATTTTCCCAGGCCAGAGCTGGACTCTATATAGAGTACAGAGGAAGGGCCAAGGTATGACTTTACTCCCACCACTTATATCTGAGAGCACAGGCACAGGGGGCAGTTTGTCACAAATCTGAGTGTGCCCGAGCTACATTCGTGAACAATAAATAGGCTTCATATTGCCTCCCATTCCCATTCCCATCCCAAGTATGAGGCTGGCTTTGTTGACTGCAAATGAAAACGGCTTATTTATAGGGAGGAAGATGGGAGTGGAAGGGCAGATTTTAGCGGGTTGGAAATCATATTAATAAATAAGCTGAGAAATATTTGACTTGGGTAAATGCTCAGGTAGCATTTGAACATTGAGAATCATGCATTCATCTGCGTGTAAGAAATAAGAGTCAAGGATAATCCTATAGCTTAATCCCCCAAAATATGATCCACAGAGCATCCTGTGTATTTCAGAATGCAACAGGAGTGTGTGCGTGTGCTCTTGGATTTTGACGAATGACTTCGAGCCCTGGGATCTGTTGCCTTGTGAACTTTTGCAGCCTATCAAACCACAGCCTAGTAGTAAGAGAAACCGTCCTCTGCCTGGTCCAAAGATGCCAATGTGGATAGTTTGTCGTCCTTGAAATGTGGTGTGACCCTCATAGCTACCACGTTTCTGAAGGCATCAGAAAAAGCAACCATACCTAAGAGTTAAAATACCGCAAGTATCATACATTTTTAAAAGTCAGAGAACAAGAGTATATGGAATAAGAAGATGAAGCAATCCACTAATCACCATTTTAATCTCACTATCAAGTCAGCTTTATATATATTTTGCCTACATAGTTTCTTAGGAGTAGCGTCTCCTTGTAAATGTGCTGATTGCCTCTTAATTAAGCGATCTTATTTATAATACTAAAGAAACTCAGTAGAGACAAAAATGAGAATCACATCTTAAGCAATTAGACATAAGGTCAAAAATAAAGGCTTATTGCAAGGCAGCATTATCATCATCCGAGTGTCTCTTGCTTACAGTGTGTTGTGACAAAGTAAAATCTATTTCAGCTGTTATATGGCAATAGCTGTTATTTATGAAACATAAAAAGATACTGAAATACAAAAGGGCTTGAAAAGACCAGGGTAAGATCAGATAAAAAAATGAGAAAGAAACAGGCATCCTGGGATGGTAACTACCCTGCCATGTACTGACAGGAAGGTTGTATATTTTTAGAATATACTGAAAGGAATGGTGCTTTTACTTAGGTTTTTATGGTTTACCACGAGATGCAATTTTCTGGCCTTATATGCAGTTGTAACAAAAGTCAGAGACGTTTTATGATAGCTGCCACAGTTCATAAATGATGGGATACACTAAAATATTTATAGAACTGTAAAATCTTGATTTCTCTCTGGTTTAGCAGATGGGGCCCTAAAACCAGTTCCCGGATTGTCACATTTCTTCACCCTTTGATGACAAAAAAGCCTGTTGTCAGTTTTCTTCTCTGGAGAACAAGTTCACTGGTGTGAACAAGGTCACACTCTCAACTCAATTTTCTGTATTTGAATAATGCCAATTAAGAGTGATCTGAGCAGAAGTTATAATTACTCTGGACATACTTCTTGGCATGAGACTCTAGGTTAGTATAGAAAAGATATCCTCTGATGTACTTTTTACTCATTCCTTTGTCTTCATTTCTGGGAAAATTCACTTCTAAACCTGTATCACCCACAGAAATAAGTATCACACCAATATTAAGACTAGTCTATTCAGGTGGCTGAGGGAATTTCTGCTGATATGTGTGTGTGTGTGTGTGTGTGTGTGTGCGCGCGCGTGCATGTGTATTTTAAAATGTACTGTAAGATAAATTTATTTTTCTGTTAAGGTCACCAAATTTGAGCATTCTTTACAATTAATTTAAGTATTATTTTTATTATCTTTGGATCTGGACTCTTGCTCTGTCACCCAGGCTGGAGTGCAGTGGTGCCATCGTAGCTCACTGCAGCCTCGAATTCCTGGGCTCAAGTGATCCTCCTGCCTCAGCCTCCTAAGTAGCCAAGACTACAGGCATGCACCACTGTGCCCAGTTAGAGTATTTAAAATGAAAAGGAATGACTGTAAGTTGGATGGTGATGGAGGTAAGAAATCCACACTGATGGATTGATAATGGTATTTTTCTGATTTTAGAAATTCAATCAACAAAAGAAACACAAATACTTGTAAAATAGATGTATATAGTAGTTATTTAGGAAGCATCATAGAAAAGGCAATCTGAATAAAATTTTAAGCCAATAGATGACAGAGATAAGTAGCTAAATAGATAATCAACTGACTGATAGACTAAAGACATATTTGCATACATGTGGTTTGTTAGAGTTTGCAAATTTTCTATTTTCTCTTGAGGAATGCTACTAAAATTAAGTAGATAAAATATCTAATTAAAATCTATACACTGATGGTGATATGTTTGTTTATAGCAAAAAATGATGTCTCTCCTAATGCTTCTATTTTTCATTATATGCTTTAAGAAGAAATGCATTTGAAATAAAAATCTTAAATTATATATGTATAGATGAAAATAGTAATAAAATGTAGCTTACTCAGTTGTGCTCAATATTAAAGAGAAATATAAAATCTTCAGTTTTACTGAATCAGAATCTCAGAGTGGACAGAGCTAGAGAAATCTGTAATTCAACGACCTCCCAGGGTGATAAAGATGATTTACTAACTTTGTGAACCAAACCCCTCTCTCGCCCCATGAGCTTGAGGAGACACTAGCATAGCCCACAAATTAGATGCAGATATAATCAATATCTTGTTTTAAATCTAGCTTTCCAGGATATTCCTTAATGGGATATTGCATAACTAACTTAATTTACACAACAATTTCACCCAGTGCTATTATTTAAGCGTAGTTTGAGATAAATGAAGGAGTATGCTTATTACTTCTTTTGGTGAGAAATTACACTGGCTATAATTACATTGAAATAATTAAGATAATATTTGGAATACTCTCCTGACCTAGTTGGGTTTGTTTCTGGATGCACACAAGTGTTCTAGTGTTCTACCATCTGTTTGAATTATGCGGGTGGAGAGCCTATCAGGCTCCTGTACAGTGCCAAGAGTAGCTGGCTTAGTCCACCCTGGATAGCCATGAGTCACTCCCCACCCAAATTCACACTTGCATCAGGACACGCAGATACATGTAATATAAAAATGCTGTGCTGGCTACACAGACACAGCTTCCATTTAAATCATGTAGCAGGCCAGGTCCAGTGGCTCACACCTGTGATCCCAGCACTTTGGGAGGCTGAGGCAGGCAGATCACCGAGGTCAGGAGATGGAGGCCAGCCTGGCCAACATGGTAAAACCCATCTCTACTGAAAATACAAAAATATTAGGCAGGCATGGTGGTGGGCTCCTGTAATCCCAGATGCCTGGAAGGCTGAGGGAGGAGAATCACTTGAACCTCTGAAGGCTGAGGTTGCAGTGAGCTGAAATCACGTCATTGCACTCCAGCCTGGGCGACAAGAGCAAAAAATCCGACTCAATAAATAAATAAATAATTCATGTAGCACCCCTCTAACCAGGTTGCTGCCTCTACATTTACTTCTTACCCTTCTCATTATTGCCTCTGGTTCTCTGTGGAGATTATTGTAAGCTTTTCTCCATTTTTTACAGAATTTTTTTTGTACATGGCATACAGAATCGTATCAGTGATGGGGGATTTTTATAGAGGTACCTAAGAAATAGCAATATACGTCAGTCTGATTCAAATCAAATTCAGTTGAATTCAATTTAGTAAATATTTATCGAGCCCTTGCTATGTGCTGGGTTCTGGGCTAGCTACTGAGGGTGTAAAGAAATAGGAGAGAAGGTTCTTACCTTCATGGAGCTTTAGCTTAAATTTCTAGGATACAGGTGAGGCATGGATGGGTCATATCTGAATAAAAATAATCCTTAACTGAAAGAGAATATGACATCTTCTATAATGGTGATTTCTCTTCAGTGCTTTTGCAGAGGAGATATTGAGTTTAACCACAGAAAGCTATGTGAAGGAACAAATACAGGAGTGGTTTCAAACCAAAGGTATAAAGTAAAAAAGAGTTATAGGATTAGGAGAATACAAGGTGAGCCTTGGGACTACTCAAACCTCTGTTCTGGATAGAACATGGCTTATTTTTTAGTGTGGATGACAGTGGAATTAAGTTCACAGCATAATGCAAATTCCATTGATCCACATTATTCAAGGATTCTATATTTGCAAATTCACCTAGTCCCAAATATTTATTTGTAACCCCACGATCAATGCCCTTGCATCGCTTCCACCATGTTTCCTGGACATGTTCAACCCCGTCCCCCTCTGCACATCATTCCAATTGGCATGGAACAACGTGGCACTCTGCCGCCTTTCAGCTCTCTGCTGTAAACAAGTGTCCTTTTAGCAGTCTATTAAATGCCACCTTGTTTTTTCATTTTTGTACTTTTTTTGGTGGTGTACTGTTTAGAATGGCTTCCGAGCATTGGTAGTGTTGAGTGCTCTCCAGTGATCCTCAGCACAAGAGACTACAATGTGCCCTATGAAGAAAATATGTGTTAGGTGCTTCATTCAAGCATAGTTTTCATGTTGATAGCCATGAGTTTAATGGTAATGAATCAATATATAAAAAATAAGGTATCTGTACAGGGAAACACACATAAAACAAGGTTATATATTGTTTGGTTAACAAAAATGCTATTACCAGAGGTTCATAGGAAACGAACCCTATATTTCTCCTAGGAACAATGGCTCAGTATTCACTAATTCAGTGTTTGTGGTGACTTTTTAAACACACCTACAATGAATAGTGAGAATCACCTCTATCTAACGAGAAGCTAAGTATTGAGGGCTTTATTTTCCAAGCAGTGAAGACTGCTGAAGAATTTTTAGCTAAGAGACAAGTTAGGAAAACAGGTGCTCCATTTTTTTTAGATGTGTATATGTGTCTGGCTTATTTCACTTGATGTCCCCAGCTCCATCCATGTTGTGGCTAAAGGCAGGACTGTCTCCTTTTTTAAGGCTGAATAATATTCCACTACATACATACACACACACACACACACACACACACACACACACACATATATACACCACTGTTTTTTATCCATTTGTCCATTGGTTGGCGAACACCTGGGTTGTTTCCATAGCCTAGCTATTGTGAATAACGCTGCAGTGTACATGCAGAGATCTTTACAAGGTAGTGATTTCATTTTCTTTGGATGTAGACCCAGAAGAGGGATTGCTGGGTCATAACACAGCTCCATTTTTAATTTCTTTAGGAATTTTTATATTGTATTAGGAATTTGTGTTAAATACGTAGATTTCAGGTGTTCTTATTACACACAAAAAAGCAACTATGTGAGATGATAGATAGGTTAAACTGCCTCACTATAGTAATCATTGTACTATCTCTCAATCTGTGTACATATACATATATACACAGATTTGTATATATGTATATATACACAGATATATGTATATAGATATGTATATATACGTATATGTATATATGTATATATACACATATACAGAGAGAGAGAGAGAGTAAGCACTGCAATCCTAATGTTACATCAGTTAGTAAAACTGAAATATACACAACAAATTATTTTAAAAGAAAGAGAAGTGTGTATTCAAAAACAGAATATAGAATTACTCTAAAAAAATACAATGGAGGGGAAGGGAAGAAATGATTACACAAAGGAAGAAACAGTAGAAAATGATTGCAGTGAATACAAAGGCAGTCATTATAATAAACACAGTAAATGCATATTTGAGACCTGGATATTGACTGTGTCCAGAGATGCTCCGAGTTTTCAAGCCATTAGATGTGACACCAAACACCTTTCCCCCAACAATTGTAATGTCGTGGGAAATGATGATTTACAGTTTTGCTTAAAGATTAAATTGTAAGGTGATCTGACTTGTATTTACATGTGGAGAATTTGAATTAAGAGACAGTGAAGGCCTTTCAGAAAGTTGAAAGGCCACACAATTCTGAAGGATCAGTGGGAATGCAAGAGGACGTAATTGTGAAGAGTGGTGAAGATATTCCAGGACCATCTCGCAGAGCCAAGCACTTCACTCACACCTGCAAGAGGGTCAGAGAGACCATGGAGATGTTAATGTAAATACTTTCTTGATGAACTCACATGATATAGTTGGAGGTTGCACAACATACTTGAAGAAAATAATGATGGTTTGTTATTTGGAAATAGAACTCCTGGACCTTTTTATTATCTACAAGGTTCAAATGAATAAACAATTCAAACCAAGGCCTCTCTTTGGTTTAAATTTTCCTACTACTTGTGAGATTTGAGCTGACCTCTCATAATCTGAGTCCAAGCTTTATGGTGTCAGGACCCGTAGTTTTATTTTAGCCCTAATTCCAATAACTAGCTGGCCCATCTTGCTTAATCATTTAGCCTTTCTGTACTATATAAGTAAAAGTGATTCTAAAAGCTCCTTTACTTACCACTACAAATTATTGTCTGTCCCAAATGCACTAATTCATATGAAAGTGCTTTGAAAACCTAAATGTAATTTGTAAAGTAATTTTTGTAATTTATACAGTGACTTGAGGATCGCTGTAGTGACCTGTCTTTCTTCCCCAGATGTCACCTATTTTTTCAGCCTGACATCCCCAAAATAGATGGGTTTCTGGGGATTTAGTTTTTCTTCTAGAATCCCAGTTAAATTCAAGTATCTTACCTGGGAGGAGTGATACATAAGCAGTTCTTATATGGAGATTCTTGCAACAGAGTGTTTTGTGAGTAGTGGAGGAAACTATTATTCTTATATCATGAGGCAAAAAAAAAAAATACTATTGGAAAGTCTGCATGTTTTATAGGCCTTGGCAATTTCTGAGCATGAGGGACTATAAACTCTAAAGTTCAGCACAAGCTCCCTTGAGGAGGGACCACAGGGTCACAAGGAAGAGGAGCAGACAGAGAGGGGCAGGGCTGGGTTACAGTGCTGTCAACAACAAAACGTTGTCTTTTCTTACTCCAATTGAAGCAACCTGTAAAAATTACCCCAGACTGACAGATTCAATGTTCAGATGGAATGAGATGCACTATGTAGTCTAAACATTTATGCTCCCCGCTAAAATTCATACGTTGATACCTAATTGGCAGTGTGACGGTCATAGGGGGTGGGGCCTTTGGGAGGTGATTAGGTCATGAGGGTGGAGCCCTCATGAATGGAATTAGTGACCTTATAACAGAGGCCCCAGGGAGGTCTCTCAGCCCTTACTCTGTGTGAGGACACAGTGAGAAGACAGATGCTTGTGAACCAGGAAGCAGTAAGTCACCCTGCCTATGATATTCTGTTATACCAGTCTGAATGGACTAAGACAGGATAGCAAAGTTTGTCTATTACTTCGGATATGTTTGGAAGCGAACAGTGAAGGTCTGATGTCTCTAGACCTATTATTATATGCGAAGATAGTAGACATTCTTTGTGAGACTATTTGAAAAAACTTACTAGAAGGAATGAAAAAAATGTGAGAAATTATTATTATTTTTTTTTTGAGATGGAGTCTCGCTCTGTCACCCAGGCTGGAGTGCAGGGACGCGATCTCGGCTCACTGCAAGCTCCGCCTCCTGGGTTCACGCCATTCTCCTGACTCAGCCTCCTGAGTAGCCGGGACTACAGGCGCCCGCCACCACGCCCGGCTAATTTTTTGTATTTTTAGTAGAGATGGGGTTTCACTGTGTTAGCCAGGATGGTCTCGATCTCGTGACCTCATGATCCACCTGCCTCAGCCTCCCAAAGTGCTGGGATTACAGGCGTGAGCCACCGCACCCGGCCGAGAAATTTTTTAAAAAAGAAACCAAGGCACAAGTATCTACCATCTAAAATTAACAGCATTAAAAAAACAATGGGAATGAAATGGAAAGGAAAGGATGAACACCAGTCACACTGCAAGAGAAACATTTTGAAAAAGTATTGATTAACTCCTAGAAGGAAATTTGTTTTTCCCTTTATCCGAGAAATTCTGCTTTGACTTGAACTTGGAGAACAGGAACACCTGCTAAACAAGGAAAATTTTGTGTGCTATTGCAAAAGTAAATAAGAAAATGATAACTTCCAAGAATATTTATTTGGTGCTAGTCAGTCCTGGCAGGGAGTTAGGCAGCAGGGAGATTAGCTTAAAGGGTTTAAAAGGCTGTATTTCAGCGTGAAGGGTGCTTGTTAGAAACCCATAGAGAGTTAAGCAATTATCCGAGATGATGTTGCAGTGCTTACGGGGTGCAGGGATGTGGACGGCTGTCTTTGAAAGAGATCAGCTAGGAAAAACTGTTCAATCACTTCTAGAATGGGTGTGCTAAGCGATGTTCCTAAATGGATATCAACTCAGTAGATTTGACAGCTGGGAACATTAAACATCCGTGTGTCTGTGTTTGTGTTTAAAGATGCAGTAAATTCATTGAAGACAAGTCTATGGTATTACCTGGTTTCTCCAAAGAGATGCTATTTGGGGAATTAAGAGAGAGGTTTTTTTCGGCTTGCCTTTGCAACTCAAGCTTGTCCCATAGTGCTCACATTTTTTATGCCGGCTGTGCGCACACAGGCAGATAATCAGAAGATGAGTCACAATCCTGGTTACATCACTGATTAGTCATGAAACGTCAGAAAAGCAGCTAACTTATCCATTTTCCTGACTTCATTTATTCAACGGAAGAAAGTAGAGAGCTGCCTCTTTGATGAGTGTACCCGTGGTCCTAACAAACTTGGCATGCTTTCAAACTACATAGGCTATCGTATAAACATTCACACAATCATGTATAGAGTAGAGCTGAAGGGAGACAGAATGCATTTTAGTTTAGGTGCACTCTCAATTACTGTAACATCTGCCATATTTTGCAGAGGCTACCCTAGAGATATACCTGAACAAAAACACTAACCTGTGAGGAAATGCAAGCAGATTACAGACCAGATTATTGAGGAGAGAGAATAACAATTCATTCCTGAATAAGATACCAGCTCTTTATCAATTTTATGACATTAATTAAAAAAATCCTACGTGAAAGTGAAATATGTCATTACTTACTTTTTCACTGAGGCAATGCTGTCCTTCCCACAAATCATAGAAAGATGTTGCCCCTCTGCATAAAAGAATATTCATCCTCTTTACTCTGTTGAAACCAAGGGACTATACATAATTTTCTGATTTATATATTTTATATCTGACATAATAATTTATTTTTCTTAGAAAGAAACAGAAATTTCTTAATTTCTTTATGCTATGTATAGCATAAAGAAATAAAATAAATTCTAATGGTAAGCAGAATTCTGAGATGGCTGTCGAGGTTTCCACCTACTGGTGTACATGCCACGTTTAATCCCCTCCCCTTCAGCGGATCTGATGATTAGGTTACCTTATAGGAGCCAGGCGGTGGCATAGTGCCTCTCATGTTGACATTATATTATATAAGACAAGGTGACAGAGGACTAGAAAGAAATTCTCCTGCTGAACTTTAAGAGCAAAAAGAGGGCCTTGTGGGTCCTGTAGGAGCTAAAAACAACCCCCACACTGACAAGAAAGTAGGACTTTAGTCCTGTAACTGTGGTACAGTTTGGATGTGAAATGGAATTCTGAATATTGGAGGTGGGGCCTGGTAGGAGGTGACTGGATCATGAGGGTGGGTTTCTCATGAATTATTTAGCACCATTCCCCTTGGTACTCTCCTCATGATAGTGAGTTCTTATAAGATCTGGTCATTTAAGTGTGTGGCACCTCCCTCCTCTCTCTCTTGATCCTGCTCTAGCCATGTGACATGTCTGTTCCCCCTTCACCTTCTGCTAGGATTGTAAGCTTCCTGAGGCCTCACCAAAAGCCAAGCCGATTCTGGCACCATGCTTCCTGTACAGCCTGCAGAACCATGAATCGATTAAACCCCTTTTCTTATAATTACCCATCCTCAGGTATTTCTTTATAGTAATGTGAGAATGACCCAATACAAACTTCAAAGAACAAAATTATTTCAGCAATGTGAATGAGCTTGGGAGGAGATCCTGAACCTCAGGTGAGATGGCAGCAAGAGCAGACACCTCGACTGCAGTCGAATGAGCCCTTGCAGAGGCCCAGCTAACCCAGGCCCAGACACCTGACCTTGGGGAGTTGTGAGATGATAAATTTGTGTTGTTTTAAAATGAAATTTGTCATGCAGCAATAGAAAAGTAACACTGGTACCAAGCATGTGTTGAGGGAAGCTACTTTTAGCAGATACTTTGAAATCTCGATGGGTGGGGGGTGGGGGTGGGGAGATGGGGCAGCGATTGGTTGGAATTCCCAAAGCAGGAGGGATCTGCTGTTCAGCATAAATGCTAGAGCTGGAAGAGAAAAGTACAACTGCACGTATTGCAGTTGCATTTGAAGAAAAAATTGCAGTGACACAGAGAGTATTTGGTTCCAAAGCATGCTAAAGAAATGTCATAATAGTGTCATAAAAGACTACAGTAATGAATGCCCTGATATCCTTAAATAGTTTTGTGTCTATCATAGACTAAGAATTACAGAGATAAAATCTGTAAAAACCAACCAGTGGTAATGAATGTGCTACTTCCCCTGCCATTGTGTAGTTTTTGACTATGCATGCATAATGTAACAAAAATTCACTTTTACATTGTGCTTTTCATTCTAGATAGTTATATCAACATCTTTCTTTTCCCAGTTGCCATCCAGTTTTTAAATTAGTATTTTGAAAATATTGTAGAGGTTGTATGTTTATTTGATATAAGTCATAATTATTTCTCTCTGTTGAGCATCTAGGTGTTTTGAAATGTTCATTACTGCAGTAAACACAGTAATCAATACTGCAATAAACACCTTTGTACATGTACTATTGTAATGTTTTTGGATTTTTTCTCATGATAAATTGTGAAAAGGGGGGTTGTTATAACATTCACGACACACCATGGAAGCTATCCTAAAAGAAATAACGAGAAGATTGACTTGCCTATAAAAGCACCTCAGCAGATATTTTTAGAACCACACTCAGTAAATAACAAATATTTCACTGTCCAAAAAGTTTAATTGCTCATTCACAAAGCATGTCATTTCATCTAATTACCCACAATAGTTGATAAACAACATTACTGTGTACCTATGTCTATGCATAGAAGGAACAAAGATGTTAAATGTTAACTATTCTAACATGATTCTCAAGAATAATAATAGAATTATATTTAAGAATGCTTAATAATATTAAATAATAGAGACTTAAATATGCTTATATATGCATGTGTACATTTAGATGTGTAGTTTATCTACATATCTATCTACATATATAAATATACATATGCATATGCATATATAAACATAGATAAGTCTTACTTACTAAAGTGTTACTAAAAATGTCAGAGGCTATAATGAGAAGACCAAAAAGTGAATTCAATCCTATTAAGTATATATTAAAGTAGATTTTGAATTTGGTGGTAAATTGGTCACAGGCCCTTGAAACATATGTACACGATATGTTTCTCACAGGCCCTTGAACCTCCTGTTCAGCATAAATTCTATAGCATATATGTACACTGTATGTTTCAAGGCCCTGTGACCAAACATATATACACTATATGTTTCTACTTTCTCTACACTACAGAGAGGCTGTGTGTACGTGTGTGTGTGTGTGTGTGTATATATAATGTATATACAGCCTCTCTACACTATAGATTAGAAAATGCAAATTTTGTGGCCAGGTGCAGTGGCTCATGCCTACAATTCCAGCACTTTGGGAGGCCGAGGTGGGCAGATCACAAGGTCAAGAGTTCAAGACCAGCCTGACCAACATGGTGAAACCCTGTCTCTACTCAAAAATACAAAAATTAGCTGGGCCTGGTGGTGCACGCCTGTAGTCCCAGCTACTCAGGAGGCTAAGGCAGGTGAATTGCTTGAACCCGGGAGGCGGAGGTTACAGTGAGTGGAGATTGCACCACAGCACTCCAGCCTGGAGACAGAGCGAGACTCCATCTAAAAAAAAAAAAAAAAGTTGTAGCATAATTGTAAATATTTTGTCCTGTATATAAGATTACATCTGACAGGTTGCTATTTTTACCCTAATCAAATAAAAATAATTTCTTTCATTGGTCTATAATAATGGCATCCTCTTTTTTTTTTCTGAATAGAGAATCAAGTAGAACTTCTATTATTTCTAAGAAATTGTGGACAAACCTTGTCATTTTGCATCTACCATTCCCATGTTGCTTGTCAAATGAGGATCCTGAACACAGTTTCTAGGATGATGAGGACTTTGTAGTTCTCCTATTATTCTGCTGATGGAATTAGTGTTCAGGGTGGTGCATTCTGGGATGACTGCATCTGTCCTATGCTATGAATAGTGCTAGCCTAGTACTGAAGGTAGGTCAGTGTATCATGCACTTGAGGTATTTGCCTGTTCATTTTTAGTGTTGAATTTAGCATAATGCACAGCATTGGAGAAGACAGAAGAAGAAGAAAACCATTTAGATTTGCTCAGGTACCAAAATTATGGCAAAGTGTATGGCTTTTAGGGATGTGTTTATTCCTGTCCAAGCCTATCAACATTGTTTCTCAAGACTATGAATTTACAGTCATGGAGAAGGTCTTCCCATTGGCTTCCTCTTGATGCCTTCTAAGTACTTAAACACATAACAATAAACCATAAGAATAGCAGAAATGTGCACATAACTGGTGCCAACTCTGCTGGCATAAATCCGACACTTTTATTTGGGCCACAACAGGACATGAAAGGGTGAGATATTATACTGACATGGGGTGTAGAATTTCTTCTCTGACTTCTCACTCCAGTGTGCTTCCAGGAATTAGTGTTAATTACTACCAAGGAAGCTGTGATAGATAATTCTGATCGCTTCTTATTTTAGTTATATATGAATAATTCAGGAAAAGCCAACCTCTCCACCCTATCAAAAACACTCCCCACTTTCAAACTTTCTCTGAGAACTGTGCATAGCTAGTAAATCAATTTGATGATTATTCTATTCCAAAGAGCATGCAATGATTTACATTTATATGCCACAAATTTCCTTCCTGTTGCCCCAGCAAGAGCTAGAGCATGATTGATAATGATGCGAAAGTGCTGGCACAGACGTTCCGCGGCCTCAGCATGCTTGCGTTGCCCAGTGTGACAAGCTCCTCCCTGTATGCACAATGCTCTCATGCAGGTAGCATGTGACGCAAGGCCGAGAGTGCCAGCAGATTCTTGATTGTTTTAGTACAGGACAAGTACTGACCCCTATGACAATAAATGTGTTTGGCATTTATCTTCTTAGCAGGTCAATACTGAATGTCATCCTTAGGGGAGGGGTGCTGTTTAGCTTCTTGTAATTAGTTTAGTTGCCTCTGTTGAATCCCTAATGGACTCCTGTATCATAAAAAACATTCTTTTCTGGAATGGTTGTCAGTTTCATTGTGTCTGCTCCCTCCTTCCAAGCCTCCCCTCCCCACTTTATTCTCTTCCTGGGAAAAAGAAAAAATAAATAAACACAAGTTTGAAAGATTAAAGTGATACCAAAGACAAAAATTTTTCCCTCTTTATTCTACTAATTTACAAATTCTATAATCAGAATTAAAGGAAAGATACATCTTGAATTTTGTTAGACTTACAACGTTCATATCATTATGAAATTATTTCTTTTGAAAACTTTAAATAACACTCAGTTTTTGGGTATTATGCCTTTCTCAGAAAATAATCTCTGGAGATCCTACTGTTCTGCTGTCAAGGTGAAAGTGGTCACTACAACTCATGTTGCTTCCCAGGATGATATGATTGTTATTATTTCTTATTAACTGAACAAGATGACAATCACAGATAGGCAGTTTTTTACCCCTTAGTGTTGTAGCTCTTTTAACTTCCCATGGACAATACAATCAAATCTATAAAAAGTATCCATACCAAAAATATAGGGCAATCTAGGTTGGAAATGTATTTCATTCAGCGAAGTGAAATTTAATATTGTAGGATTTAAGTTTTGGTTAGATATCAGATACTCTTAATGAAGATATTTAAAACTATGGCAAAGTGTTTCTCAAATTTTAGCTTAGCTAAAGATCAATCAGGATGCTTGTTAAAAACACACTTACAGGCATCATCATAGAGATTTTGATTCAGTAGGTATGCCAAAAAAAAAAAAAATCAGCATTTCAAAAGTGCCCCCACGTAATTACAGTAAGGTAGTTTCTGGAATCATCTGGAAAAACAGCTGTGGGTTTTTTAAAGTAGTGTTTTTTTTTCTTTAGGCTAATAAAATATAGGTTGACTCTCATCTGCAGATTGTAGTCAATTTTTCTGAGATTATGAGTCCTATTAAATTTTCAAATGGGATCACGCAAAGAATACACTGTCCTGCATTCCATCATAGCCCCATTCAGTATTTTTAATTGCAATATTTCTTATAAAAGTGACTTTTGGAGTATTTTTGTTTGTCTTCTTTTTTAGTAAACATAATTTCCTTTGGTTTAATATCTGCATTTTATTTTAATAAGTAAATATTTTTGGAGTTTGAGTGCAAATCTAAGAAATTAGAAATAATATACTTCTATGTTTCGCTTTATCTGGGGATCCATAAGTGGGTTTCAAGGACAAAATATGTGTGCAACTATCTGTTAGGTTTTTCAAGCATTCATTTATTTACTGGAGCTTCCATGACTCCCAAAGAGGTCCATGTCTCAAGAAACATTAAAATTTAATATAGGAAAATTAGAAGGAGAGTCATAGAAATGCAAAACCCCATTTACCAACAAGTTGTTAAAGAAATGACTGGCCATCTTTTTGTTAGTAATGTGTCCCCTTTAAAGGGGATTAATAGGGTCTAATAGGAAAGCATCATTTCTTTGTTCTCTTCTCAGCCTGGTGAGATAGGGTTTTACAAAGTGGTTGCTTAGTAACTTGCCCAGTATGACTATTTTTCCTCTCCCCATATGCAGACATAGTTAATTGCGAGATTTTGAATTATTACAGTAATTTTCTATTTCAGTGACCTTATTGATAGAAGAGAGAATTACAGAATTTCTGAAGTCAAATTTTTTGATCTAGGGCAGCATATGGTAATGACACTGTATTCTTGATATATGTAAACTACTCATTAGAAATGAAAACAAAAGTCTCAGAAAAGAAGTGTTGACTTGATCAAAGTCCCTAAGATAGTAAATAATTGAGTCTAGGAGACTTAAAACCAGATGTATCTTATGCCAAAGCCCATGGCATGCTTTCCCATCCCAACTCGATCCTATCTCAGTTTTGTTTGGCTCTAATAATCATTAATATATTTCCTTGGTAACCAAGAGTTAAAATGACATGGACAGTCTCCCTTATGTTTCCCATTAGTTCAAATTATTAAATGATGCTTAGAACTAAATTGAGTGTAAGGGTTTCCTTATTATTCTTCAACTTCCTGATTCATGAAACTGAAGAAAAAATAAGAATGTTTTAGGTGTTCTACTTTTAGAAAAATGAAAAGAAACAGTGACCCAACAGTTGAATTCTACTGTGACCATAAATTGCCTTTATGCCAGATTTTCATCTGTATTAGGAAAATATTACCCATAATCTCATTTGACAAGATAATCTCTGAGCTACCTCCATACCAAAATCATTTGTATTGTCTTTTGATCTTTTGATCTTTACCCCATTGCCTTTTAATGTGCATTCTATGTTAAATGATTTTACATAAATGATTATAATTTCTTGACATAGGGATTTTTTCTGCTTTCAGGTCTATTTATTCTCTTTTCTTCAAATAAGGCATTTTTTTTTCTGTCATCAGCCATAGTTCATCCTTATCTTATCTCATCTGAAGTATTCTGGGGTCTTGTTCAGCTTTTTCCACTAAAATTCAAAATAACTTATTTATTCTCTATGAATTTATATAGACACTTTCTATAGTGTTAGGTATGAATCCCAATTCTTAACCTTCATGATCCTTGGAAAATTTCTGTGTATTCTCTACGTACTTCTTTGCCTTAAAGGTTTCTCAGGAAGGGTAGTGCACACCTGTAATCCCAGCTACTCTGGAGGCTGAGGCAGGTGAATCACTTGAACCCAGGAGGCGGAGGCTGCAGTGAGCTGAGATCGTGCCACTTCATTCCAGCCTGGGTGACAGAGTGAGACTCACTCTGTTGGCCAGGATGATCTTGAACTCTTGACCTCAAGTGATCCACCTGCCTCGGACTTCCAAAGTGCTGGGATTACAGGCATAAGCCACTGTGCCCGGCCCAGTCCTCTTTTATATATGTATTAATATATACATTCTTCGTATTGACTACAAATTAATCTTTTTTAAAAAGTTCTGTCTTGGACCATTTTCTCAATCCTTGCCAAGAATTCTTCATTCTCTCTAACAGTTCAAGATATAGAGAGACTCATTGTATGAGTCTGTTCTCACACTGCTCTAAAGAACTGCCCAAGACTGGGTAATTTATTATTTTCTTTCTTTTTTTTTTTTGAGACGGAGTCTCGCTCTGTCGCTGAGGCTGGAGTGCAGTGGCACGATCTCGGCTCACTGCAAGCTCCGCCTCCTGGGTTCACGCCATTCTCCTGCCTCAGCCTCCTGAGTAGCTGGGACTACAGGCGCCGCCACCGCCCCTGGCTAATTTTTTGTATTTTTAGTAGAGACGGGGTTTCACCGTGTTAGCCAGGATGGTCTTGATCTCCTGACCTTGTGATCTGCCAGCCTCGGTCTCCCAAAGTGCTGGGATTACAGGCTTGAGCCACCGCTCCCGGCCTAGACTGGGTAATTTATAAAGAAAAAATTTCCTGAGGCCTCCATATCGCTGAGAAGACCTCAGGAAACTTACAATCATGGAAGAAGGGGAAGCAGGCATGTCTTACATGGCAGCAGGTGAGAGAGAGCAAGAAGAGGGAACTTAAAACCATCAGCTCTCATGAGAACTCCCTCAATATCACCAGAACAGCCTGGGGGAAACCACCCCCATTATCCAATCACCTCCCACCAGGTCCCTTCCTTGACACATGGGAATTATGAGGATTACAATTGGAGATGAGATTTGGGTGGGGACACAGAGCCAAACCATATCACTCTTGTCTCAAATCCTTCTCCTTCAACAGGAAAACTCCCTTAATTTCACTATGCATGTACCTGAAAGACAACCAAAGTATGTTCCTTGCTTGCAGTAACTGCAAAACTAGATTCCTTGCCGTGCCAGGAATCTAGTTTTAGTATTCCAGCTTTTAAAAGATAAAGACAGATTCTAATTCCTTTTAGCTCTATCTGAAAGCTTCTCCTTGCAGCTATCACTTACTTCTGGGCAACTATTCAGTGTGGAGACCCCTAAGATGTCTGTCTCAATGCCAGCTATTCTGCTCCCTAATAGTCCTGGCTTCTGTGCTAAAGTGTTAGATTTTACCACTGATCAGTTCATCAACACTGAGTGTTTCAATCTAGTGTCCATGTATCGAGACACCATGGAGACGTGTGCCTAAAATGCTTACTGTTACCATTGGAAAAAGAGCAAAAGAAAGGAAGATTCTATCTGTATTTAGAGGCTCTTGGCATTTCAACACAACAAGGAGTGCCTGTGGAAAGCCTGCCGTTGCATTCTTCCTGTCAATATTTATGTAATGCCAAGGTTCAGCCTTATAGAGAGGAACTCTCTTGTGCAATTCAAGATAGAAAGGGCCATGAAGAGCTTCCCTAAAGGCTCTCTTAACTTTCTATTCTGTGGTATAAACACAAGCCTTAGGATATTTTTATTCTACTATTTTCAAAACTTCTCACCCAAGGGAGCCAGCCAGGCCTGCAGTGACAGGGGAGTATGGGTGGTGACAGCCTAGGGTTATCATTTCCGTGGTACTATTTGGGCTACTTGACAGCACAGTTGGGGACCAGAGACAACCTTGTTGAATTTATGGGTTCTGTTTTGGTTTTGACCAAAAGTTAAAAACCACAGGGCTGTGTGTGTGTGTGTGTGTGTGTGTGTACATCTGTGTGTGTAAAACATGAATCATTGAGAATGGTGAAACAATCCGGAGTAGAATGTTCCAGTTGTTTGCATATCTATTTTTCATAAAAACCACAGACATTTTGATGTGTATATCTTGAATTAATGGCAGAAACCAATGGCCTACATGTGAAGACACCAGCTCCAGAGAAGAGATTCACATTTGGCATATGGTGGATGGAAGGAAGGACTGTGATGACAAAGGGACCAGGAGATATTTCTTATTCTTTCAGCATAATCTGTAAACCAGAAGCTTATTCCCATAGAATTTTCCAGTGAGGAAGGGTTAAGAATTCTTGGGAAAATAAGGGTAAAAGATGAGCTAAATATTACCTTGTAGAAACAGTTCTTTGGGAATAGTTTATGAAGAAAATATCTTTCAATCTCGAATCATTCCATGTAGATAGTTATCGATTTATCAACTTTTTCTGTTAATGATGTTACTAATGATATAATTTAAAGACCTGAAGTTAATGGTGATATAATTTAAAGTCATGCTTTTATTTAAGTGAAATCAATTTTTATCAGGATGAGAAGAAAGTCTTTAATAAAATGTATACTATGGGGTAAAATGACAAAATGACAATTTATTTTTCTCTCTTCTCTCTTTCTTTCCTGGATAGCCTGTGCCTGGGCCCCTACTTAGCACCAAATAAAGCCAGGGCTCAGATAACCCTATAATTTTCATGACCTCTGCTGTTTTTTGCATGTCCCCTCCAGGGCCCATATTGAAATTTAATTGCCATTGTGATGGTAGTAAGAGGTGGGCCCATTATGGGATGATTAGAACATGCGGGCTCCATCCTCATGATGGATTAATGTCATCACTGAGGGAGTGAGTTAGTTATCTCGGGAGGGGGTTCCTGAGTAAAAGTGAGTTAGCCCTCTCATGCCCATTCTTGCTCTTCTGCTCTCTTGTCCTTCCACCTCCTACCATGGGATGATGTAGTAAGGAGGCCCTCGCCAGATGCCGCTCTTTGACCTTGGGCTTCCCAGCCTTCAGAAGTGGAAAAAATTAAATTTATTTTCCCTATAAATGACCCAGTCTGTGGTATTCTGTTACTGCAGCACAAAGTGAACTAAGACAGCCTCTATTCTCAGTCTACTCACATGTGCCGCTCACACCTCATCATCTCACCTATTCAAGCTCTTCCTGCCTTCACACCTTGCAAAGCCTTTATTTAATCCACGGTTTGGCTTCACCCTCAGACTTAATACAGAGACAGTTATTGTATTTGTCTTTGACTTCAGTCTCCTTCCTTTCAAGCCTGGCTGAAGCTTAACGTCTATCATTCTGGTGCCCTGAGTATGGAGCTCACTTATTGTAGCCCAGGTTATTGTAACCATCAAATATGCATGCTCATTTGGTTTGCTCCAGGAGCTAGTGGAGAATCTAAACAAAATTCTTCTGATACAGCAGGAGCAAACTTGGAACAAGAGCATTGAGGTCCTGCAAGGTATCCTCGTTATTCAAGTATTTTCAGCTACTGCAATCAATTCACCAGTTTATTCTTTCTTGGTAACCTTTGGTCTCCAAATGTTTATATAGCCTTTCTGCAGACAATGCTGAACATCTAAATTTGATTGAGCCTAAACATATTTTCAGAGATTCTATTCCTTTCTCCCTCATGAAAATCTTCACCATGTTCCCTGGAAGGTTGGTGTCCTTGGGCAGGGTGCAGTAAACCATGGGAGCCTCTTAAAAGTGTTACTCATGAAATCATCATTGCCTTTGCTGTTTTGGCCCAAGAACCCAGTTTAGTGTTCCCCAAAGACCCTGCTCTGTTCTTTCCTCTTTACCTATTCATAATCTTTTTTAACTTTCACAGGCTAGATCTTATGAAAAATAAGTCTTTCCCTGGTTGCTTCTTCCTCTGAGTTTCTGCATTTCTGCTAGTTGGCTTTACATGTTAATATTCATCACATATAACTTAATATTGCCTTCTGTTGTTTCAGCATATATATTATTTCCCCAACTAAATTTTAAGCTCCCTGAAGGAAAGAATTGTGCCTTTTTATTTTTTAGACATTCTTTACAGTAACTTACGCTGTAGCACACATACATTACCAAATAGCAAAATATCATCAGTGAGTATAAATTATGATATTAGGAATAGACTTAAAACCACCATATAAGCAGTTTTAGGGAAAAAATACATAATTGGGGTATTCATGCATTTTGAAGCCTATTAAAATATAAATGCAGAATGTAGTCAGTCAATCATGGTATTCTCTATAAAGCACACTTAGGAAAGGGAAAATTCATAGCAGGAATAGTGATGTGTTTAACAAACAGGCATCAGTGTATTGAATGCTGCCAAACCCAATCCATTGCTCAACAAAATGACTATAAATAAGACAGTACAGAGGAGGAGAGTTAGAGATGAAATGGGCAATGAGGTGGAAGGAGTCACAGCTGTTTCTTTTCATTCATTCATTGAATTCTCTGTAAATATTGGTATGGCTTGCAAAGTGGTAAACAGCATTTCTGTAAATTAGAATGACTGCTCATATCCTGGCAAGAATATCAGGGGTCTGAATGTCAGGCAAAGCAGACGATGACATCATACACAGCATGAGCTTCCCCTTGGCTTCTCCAAATGCTCCTAATTCATTTGCTCTGTAATATTTGAATATATATTTTAGCTGAGCCAACTCTTTTACCAGGAAAGTATTCAGTGCTTGTTTTAGATTCATTTTCCTGCAGCTTGCATTTTGCCATGTGCATTGGGACTTGTTTACACTTTTATTTTAAGGTTTGTTTTGTTTCTGATTTTGTTTTTCACTGAAGTTCCGAATAGACAGATGTCTATTAGAAGAATTGAAATGACATATCAGAGTTTTAATGCCGTTGTTCTTGTATTCGCATATTTAATTACTTGCATCACATTTTATTAGTATATTTTCTGATGAGGAATTCTCACTAATTAATTTCACCTGGAATGGTATGCGGGTGTATGAAAAATTACACTTGGCCACTTGCAGAGACCAGCTGTGTATTAGAAATATCTGATCCCCATCTGCAGGATTAAAAAAAGTGAGAGAAAACAGCTGATTGTAAAAAACAGTCACTTTACCTTGTGCCCTGAAGGTATTATTATTATTGGCAGATATCCTTTATTACTCAGCCTATATTCTGGACATTAACTCGGAAGTTTACTCTGAGCATCATTCAGTGAGATGACTTGACTTTGCATCATTTTGGTTTTAATTTGTAGTCCTTCTAATGTGATTGGGTTCCACCCGTATGCATGCACTCGCTGCCTTCAATTCCAGCCTGACTCACACACAGCCAACTTCATTTGGACCACAAATTGTTTTGGCCTTGCTGGCAGCGGAAACCCAAAACAAAAATCTGGGAGAGTAGGGATATCATGTTAAAAGATAACCCTCAGGGTCAAACGTGGCCTCTTAGAAATGCAACCAAATCCTGCAGCAGCGCTCCAATACACACATGCATGTTTTTATTTTCTCTTTTTCTCTCTGTCTTGCTGTGTATTTCTATGTGGATTCTTTGTCTGCCCTGACAACAGATGGTGTTTTAATAAAGTCCAGTAGGAATATTACTGTGAGTAAACAATGCAGCGCATGCCAATTCCATAATTGCTGGGTACTGATTCAGCCTCTTACCTGCTGCATCCAAATTGGGAGGGAACCAACTGTGCTTGCACCTACCGGCAGCAGCCCGCTCGCCCGCAGCTGTGGTGTGCTTCAGCAGCTAGCCTCACCACGGAAGGTAAATTGCGGCTCCTGTCATGCGTCTTGGCACTGGGTCTAGAGAATGCTGCCATCTGGCTTGTCATCAAACATGGTCATTGAATCTCTCAGAGATAAAATGGCTTTTTAAAAATCTTGCTGTTTTTTTAAAAATTGACACACATAAAATTTATTATCTTTCTCTTTACAGGCACGGTATATTCTAAAATAAGTGAGCTTATGTGAGCAATAGCTTCCAGAGTGTTGTTTTTCCTCACTGATTCCCACGCTCAAAGGGATTTATAGTCTAAACCTATTATATGTTAATGGAAAATTTAAATTCATCGGATCTGGCCAAGAAATGCAAGCTCTCGTTTGTATGTCTCATTGGGGAAGGGCAAAAAGTTAGGTTAACTCTCTGAATAATTTTAGTTCATTTTTCATTGTATAGAAACATGTCCTTAACTCTTTTACTCAAAAAAGAGGGCAGGTGAAGCAAATAAAGATTGTAATCCAAATGTACGATATTTGTCCCCTCCCCATAGTCCCCTCAAACTACCTGCTAAATAGAAGTCTCCAGGAAAATCAAAGTGGCTTTGGCAGCCAGAAAGAGAAAGTCAGTGCTTACTCGTTTTGTAAGAAGGCCAGCAGCATGTGATGTTTATACAAGGATCATATTTTAAGTGACATCCAGTTTCTTCAAATACTGCCATTTTCAACAGAGTGCTCTAAACACTTTTGGTAGTGCCTACAATTACAAAAGCAAACAAAAAGCAAAATGAACTGCAGAAACAGCAGAGTAGCCTTCACAGTAGAGAAAGGTTAACGTCTGCTGGCTGACGTATTCAGAGAAGAGCCTCTTGTTGCCCGGTTTGTCTGTTCAGGTAAATAAAATATATTAAACTGATAGGACACCAAACTGCTAGAGTTCATGCCAATTTTTTCTTTTCAGTAAAGGCTGCCAACTCCCCAGCTAGCCTGATGGTTACATGAAATGCTAGTATTGCATCATTTTCCCTTCCATCGATTTTTAGATAGAATGATCCTGTTTTTGAATATTTTGAGAAGAATCTGAAACAAATGCAAAAACAGACAAAAATAATACACTGAAAACTCTTACACGTTACCCATTCCTAACAAGTGCTCATCCAAAGTTCCCCATCCATACCTCCTTCCTGGTTTGTTTGAAACAAATTCTACCCATCCTGTCAATTTAACTGTAAACATTTCTTTGTCTTTTTTTTAAAAGTCACAGATCTTTTTTGTCCCTTTCTGTAACTTTTTGTTTTAGCATTACTTCAAAGAAAATGTGTAATAGTATGAGGAACACCCTTTTAACCAAAATTTGCTAATGTTTTATATCTGCTTTGTCAGTTTTTGTATTTTTGTCTCTTTATATATAGTTTCAAACAAATGCATACTTTTTCAGACTCATTTGAGTGTATAGTAGGTTTCTGTTGCTACAGTAACACATAACTCAGAAACTCAAATACTGCATGCTTTCACTTATAAGTGGGAGCTAAGCAATGGCTACACGTGGACATAAAAATGGCAAAAATAGATCTTGGGAACTCCAAAAGTGGGGAGCATGGGAGAGGCCGAGGGTTAAAAAAATTATGTAGTTGGTACAATGTTCACTATTTGGGTGATGGGTGTGCTAGAAACCCAAACTTCACCATTATGTAATATATCCATGTAACAAGCCTGCACATGTACCTCTGAATCTAAAATTTTAAAAAACTAAAAATAAAATGTACATGGAAAGGAAAGTAAAAAAAAACACCACAAATTCCTTATCTTAACATTCTAGAATTCAGAAATCTGAAATGAGATTTCTGGGGCTAAAAAAATGTATCAGCAGGTCTTCTGGAGAGTCTGGGAGAATCTGCTCCCTGCCCCTTCCACGTTCTAGAGGCTGCCTCAATCCTCTGGTTTCTCAAGGTTGCCTGGATTCCTTGACTTGCAGCCCCTTCCATCTTCCAAGCCAGCATTTGCATCACTTTGAAATCAGCCTCTGCTCTAATCTCCTAGTCTCTGCCTCTGCTTCTCTTGCTTCCCTCTTGCTTTTTTTCTAAGAACCTTGTGATTACATTGGGCCCACCGTGATAATCAAGGATAATTTCTTCATTTTTCGATTTTTAATTGCATCTGCAAAGTCCCTTTTGCAAACATAGAAAATATGTTTGCAGGTTCCAGGATTCAGATATCTTCCAGGGAGAAGGAGATACTGTGCACACTCCATCTCTAGTGTTTCCGAGAGTGCTTCCTAAGAATGATGACTTTCTCTTACACAACCACAGCAAAATAAGTCAAAATTAGAAAATTACCTAACCTGCACTGCATAATCTAATTTCATCAATTATCTCAGGAACTTTTTTTATCCAACACCACTCAAAATCCAGGATCCTAGATTATGTTTAATTGTCATGTTTCTTTGGTCTACTTTAATCTAAATGAGATTCTTAGTCTTCTTTTTGTCATTTATTTTGACATTTAGAAGGCAATAGGCCTGTTAGTTCATAAAATGTTCCACCATATCTATTTGTCTATTTTTTATGATTGAATTCAGATTATGAATTTTTGGCAGATGGGATGGTTAAATTTTATGTGTCAACTTGGCTAGGCTATGGTCCACATTTGTCAGGTCAAATGCTAATCTAGAGGTTGCTGTGAAAATAGTATGTAGATGTGGTGAACATCTAGAATCAGTTGATTTTTCGACAAAGTGAGAACCCTCAATAATATGAGTGGACCTCATCCAAACAGTGAAGGCCTAAAAGCAAAAGGATTCCCTAAGGATTCTCTTAAAACTGTAATGTAGAAACCCTACCTGAGTTTCCAGCCTGCCAGCGTGCCCTACAGATTTGGATTTTCCAGCCCCACAACCACATAAGCCAGTTCCTTAAAATACATCTCTTTGTATAAATATATCCTGTTGGTCCTGTTTCTCTGGAGAACCCTGAATGATGCAGTAGGTATGACAGAGAAGTGACACTGGCCCTAATCAGTGCATTCTAATAGGAGGTACATAATGTCAGTTTGTCTCAGTACTGAAGATATTGACCTTGATTACTTGGTTATATAGTCTAAGCCGTACGTGTTGGAAATGGAAACTAATAAAGCAAATGGCATCTTTACTGTGAAGTTACACAAATGTTCTTTTTGGTAAATACTAAGTAATTTTAGAGTGATTTTTTTCTTTTCAGATTGTGTACATCTAGAGCTCTTTGTTAAAACTTTCCTTGCTAGTTTTGGCATCCATTGATTATTTTCAACTCCATCATTTCTTCCACGTTAGTTGAAATTTCACCATAAGCAAGAGCTTTCCCTTCTCCTCCATTAAGTAATTTAATCATTTATTGATAATATGTATAAATTTATGTATCCTTATTTTTTTCTATAGTTATAATTGATGTCTTATGGCAAGCTCACTTACTCATGAGAACCACGTTTAGGCAACTCTTCTTAAATCTGTGTGAATTGGCATAATGTTGGTAGCTTAAAATCAACCATAATGGAGTATTTACAATATAGAAATAGCAAATACTGCCAACCAAAGCTTCTTTATTTTTCCATTATGGAGAGCCAGTTTACTAGCATACCATAGGATATAATCCATTACTATCAATATTTATTTATTTATTTTTTTGTGACAGTCTTGCTCTGTCGCCCAGGCTGGAGTGCAGTGGTGCGATCTTGGCTCACTGCAAGCTCTGCCCCTCCAGGTTTTAAGCAATTCTCTGCCTCAGCCTCTGGAGAAGCTGGGATTACAGGTGCCCACCACCACGCCCAGCTACTTTTTTTGTATTTTTAGTAGAGATGGGGTTTCACCATCTTGGCCAGGCTGGTCTTGAACTCCTGACCTCGTGGTCCACATGCCTCGGCCTACCAAAGTGCTGGGATTACGGGCGTGAGCCACTGCGCCCGACCCGATATTTATTTTTATGAGCAAAATGTTTGAGATTTGATCAGTAGGAACTCCATCAAACTGTATCCTATGTCATCTTGACATAGCTGCATCATTCATCATTCTTTGAGCACTTTGTGATTTTCTGGCTCAATATGATGTTCTAGGATGATCTTGTACTTTCCCCATACTAGCTCTAAAATCATTTCTTATTCCAAGGAAACCTGTTTTCTTTTCATGGAGAATCATGTTTAGAAACCACGGTGAGTGCTAGATCTTTGTCAATGACATTGATATGTCATTGCTTCTTCAGCCATAGACAGTGGATATGCGGATTATTCCTATATTGATTCCTATATTTGAAACCATAGATTTTCTCTGATACTTATGATTATAATCTAATACCATAGGGTAGAATTTAGTCTCCCTCTTTTCCATACTTGCAACTTAATTCTCCAACAGTGAGAAATCTAGCTCCCTTTATTCTCAATATAGTTAATAATGAGGGCAAGCCTAGACTATACAGAAATGTACATAAACTATAGTAAGTAATTTTAGAATGCTAGTTCCTCTCACTGTGAAAAACAATCCTAATAACTAAAAGTTATTACCCATTTATAGTGATTTACAGGGAAAGTTTATATGAAATAAAATATACATTTAAATTCAAAGTTTGCTGAGTTTTTACATATGCATAAACTCATAAGTCCCCCCTCTATAAAGATAGAAAACATTGTATCACACAAGAACATTCTCTTTTATTACTTTTCACTGAATCTCCACGGAGACAATCATTTTCTAATTCTTTTTCACTATGACTTAATTTTGTCTGCTTTTGAACTTCATGTAAATGCAATCAGGTTAGGTAGTAATCTAATTTGTATCCTGCTTCACTCAGCATAATATCTGTGAGATTCATTCTTGTTGCTATGTATGTCAGTAAGTTATTCCTTTTTATTGTTGAGTAATATTCCTTGTATTAAAATCCCACAATTTGTTTATATATTTTTATGTTGATTGCAATTTGAGTAGTTTCCAGCTTTGGGCTATTATGAATGAAGCTGTCATGAAAATTTTCATACAAGTGTTTTTATGAGCATGTGTTCTCATTTGTCTTGAAAAGATTCCTAGGAGTGGTATTGCTGGGTCATAGTGTTTGAATAGATTTAGCTTTAAATGAGCAATTTTTTCCAAAAGTAGCTGTACCATATTCTCTCTTCTGGTCCATATAAAATAATAGGGACTGGATGTATCCTCAGATACTGAACAACAAGCTAAATTGGACAAAGTATGTGAAATGAGGGATTAAAACATTGGACAGCTGGTAGTACAGGTTGGTGATGCCTGAAAGAAAGAAAACAAGTAAGAATGATGATCTCTACTCATCAGATTACTGTCTAAAGGATAGGTATCTAAAGGCATCCTTAAGTACTAATGCAATATGGGAGCAGCAGAAGAGTTGAGCTGAGAGAATTCAGCACCAGAAGACTGGGCTGAAGGCCTCACTGGGTTGAGGAGGAGATCAGAGTGTAAGATAAAGCACCTGAAAGGAGGGCACTGTACAGAGAGAAACCTTCAATGACATGCAAAGAGATCCTCAGAGTCTTTGCTGAACACTGATGTACATACATGTGTGAGGAAACAATCTGAGTCTGAGAAAAGAACCACCAAAGGAGAGAATGCTGAACAGCCTCTGTGGCTCACACAGGACTGTGAAGAGTTTGTATTCCCATCAGTCGGAGTGAAAAGACCTCGTCACACATGGGGTTTCAGGTGGAATTCTCACAAGCTTATCAATAATAAATAAATAAATAAATAATAAAGTTATTATTTTAGCAGTGTGGCTAAATTACCCTCGATAAAGACTTCTCTGAACGTACCTTAACGATGCTTAAAAATAAAGCTTTGAAAGGATTTAACTAGTGCAAAATAATTTAACTGCACGCTAAAACAAGATCCAACATTTCTTAAAGGAATGTAACAAAACCCAGTACCTTGCAATGTAAAATGTAAAATGTCCAACATCCAATAAAAAATTACTTGGAATGTGTGATGGTTAATACTGAATGTCAACTTGATTGGATTGAAGGGTGCAATATTGATCCTGGGTGTGTCTGTAAGGGTGTTGCCAAAGGAGATTAACATTTCAGTCAGTGGGCTTGGGACAGCAGTCCCATCCTTAATTGGGTGGGCACCATCTAATCAGCCACCTGGGAATATAAAGCAAGCAGAAAAATGGGAAGCAATGAGACTGGCCTAGCCTCCCAGCCTGCATCTTTCTCCCTTGCTGGATGCTTCCTGCCCTAAAACATTGGACTCCAAGTTCTTCAGTTTTGGGACTCAGACTGGCTCTCGTTGCTCCTCAGTTTGCAGACAGCCTATTGTGGGCTCTTGTGATCATGTAAGTTAATACTTACTAAACTCCCCTTTATATAGATAGATATAGATATATATCTATAGATAGAGATATAGATATATATCTATAGATAGAGATATAGATATATATCTATAGATAGAGAGATATATATCTATAGATGGAGATAGAGATATATATCTATAGATGGAGATAGAGATATATATCTATAGATGGAGATAGAGATATATATCTATAGATGGAGATAGAGATATATATCTATAGATGGAGATAGAGATCTATAGATAGAGATATAGATATAGATCTATAGATAGAGATATAGATCTATAGATAGAGATATAGATCTATAGAGATATAGATCTATAGATAGAGATAGATGTAGATATAGATACATATCCATCCTCTTAGTTCTGTCCCTCTAGAAAACCAACTAATACATATTTTGGTACAAGGAGTGGTTCCAGAGGAACAGAATATTAAGGATGGAGTTCTTCCGTTGGTTTCGGGGTTTCTAGAGTTGGCTGCTTGATATGATTAGACCCAAAAATGCTAAGAACTGTACTTCCAATAGTATGGAGAACTCTGGTATTCCTTGGTGTGAACTGTTTAGAGAGTTATGCAAAATTAATGCATTTGACACTCCTAATTCACTGCTCATGAGAGGCAAGAAGTTTAGTGACTCTATACATAATACCTTTGACCATATATGGAGAACCAAAGAACATAATGAAGCTGGTTGGTTGCTCCTAACTTCAGTGGACAAAGGGATGAAAGAAAATGATGAACTTAGGGATTCTGTCTCCTGGCTTCAGAAGCAGATACTGAGCCTCAAATCTGCCAAGATTACCCTGAGTTAGAGTCTTATCTCCTGTAGAGAAAGAGCTGAAATTGTGGGAAAACAGACACAGCTCTTATCATGCAAGTGGCTGACCTGCAACAAAAGGTGCATGCACAGCCTCGCCAGGTGTCTACTGTTAAAGTGAGGGCATTGATTGGAAGAGAATGGGACTCTGCAACTTGGAATGGGGATGTATGGGAGGACCTGATGAAGCTGGGGACACTGAGTTTGTAAACTCTGATGAAACTTTTTTGCCAGAAGGAACAGCTTTCCCATTCACAGTAATGACAACATCCCCTCCCCAACCCATGCTACCATCAGCCTTTCCACCTTTTCTGAGGAGACAAACCCTGTGCTGCCTGAGTCAACAGTGATGACCTGCCCTGAGGCAGTTGCCAAGCAAGATAATGTTGTTTCTCCTTAGGAGCCACCCCCAACACCCCTGTTTGCTTCTAGACTTATAACTAGAATAAAGTCCCAGTGGGTCCCTAGAGGTGAGGTTGAGAGTGTGATTCATGAGGAGGTGTGCTACACTTGAAGAAAATTGTTTGAGTTCTCTAATTTATATAAACAGAAATCTGGAGAACAGGCATGGGAATGGATATTAAGGGTATGGGATAATGGTGGAAGGAACAGAATTGGATCAGGCTGAATTTACTGATTTGGGTCCACTAAGAAAGAACTCTGTTATTAATTTTGCAGCTTGGGGAGTTTAAAAAGGTTCTAATAGTTTATTTGCTTGGTTAGCTGAAATATGAATTAAAAGATGGCCCACTGTGAGTAAGCTGGTAATGCCTGATCTCCCTTGGTTTAATGTAGAGGAAGGGATCCAAAGGCTTAGGGAGATTGGGATGGTGAAGTGGATTAGTCATCTTAGACCTACTCATCCCAGCTGGGAGGGTCCAGAAAATATACCCTTGACCAATGCCTTGCAAAATAGATTTGTAAGGGCAGCACCTGCATCTTTGATGACCCCTGTAATTGCTCTTCTCTGTATGTCAGATCTAACAGTGGGAAATGCAGCCTCTCAACTACAAAATTTAAATACAATGGGAATAATTGGTTTCTGGGATGGCAAAATTTAAATACAATGGGAACAATTGGTTCTGGCAGGGGCCAAGTGGCAGCACTCAACCATCAAAGGCCAGGTGGGTGTAACTACCGTAATGGACAGCAGAGGCAAAGCAGCAATCAGAATAGTCTGATTCATGTAGAGCTCTGGCATTGGGTAATTATTTATGGTGTTCCTAGAACTGAAATTGATAGGAAGCCTACTGCATTCCTACTTAATTTATACAAGCAGAAAACTTTTAGGTCGAATGGACAAAAGACTAATTTGAATTATAAAAACAGAGAATCACAGACTCTCAACTTCCAGACTCGAGCCAGTTTACAGACCCAGAACCCCTTGAATAAGTGGGAGGCTGGGTCCCATTGAAGAAGGACTCCACTACATTACCCACAGTTTATGTGGTGAGTCTTCTGCCATCCTTCCCCAAGGAGACCTCAAGCCTTTTACCAGGGTAACTGTCACTGGGGAAAGGGAAATGATCAGACATTTCAGGGACTACTGGACACTGGCTGTGAGCTGACATTGATTCCAGGGGACCCAAAACATCATTGTGGTCCTCCAGTTAAAGTAGGGGCTTATGGAGGTCAGGTAATTAACGGAGCTTTAGCTCAAGTTTGACTTAGAGTGGGTCCAGTGGGTCTCTGGACTCAACCTGTGGTCATTTCCCCAATGCATAATTGGCATAGACATACTTAGCAACTGGCACACATTGGTTCCCTGGCTGGTAGGGTGATGGCTATTATGGTGGGAAAGGCCAAATGGAAGCCAATAGAGCTGCCTCTACCTAGAAAAATAGGAAATCAAAAGCAATATCACATCCCTGGAGGGATTGCAGAGATTAGTGCCACCATAAAGGACTTGAAAGATGCAGGGGTGATGATTCCCACCACATCCTCATTCAAATCTCCTATTTGGCCTGTGCAGAAGACAGCTGGATCTTGGAGAATGACAGTGGATTATCGTAAGCTTAACCAAGTGGTGGCTGTAATTACAGCTGCTATGCCAGATGTGGTTTCATTGCTTATGCAAATTAACACATCTCCTGGTACCTGTTAGGCAGGCATTGACTTGGCAAATGCCTTTTTCTCCATTCCTGTCCATAAGGCCCA
The DNA here is from genome assembly GCF_029289425.2 of Pan paniscus. Taxonomy (NCBI): domain Eukaryota; kingdom Metazoa; phylum Chordata; class Mammalia; order Primates; family Hominidae; genus Pan; species Pan paniscus. The sequence continues at coordinate 23,781,242 of NC_073254.2, forward strand.
CCAGAAGCAATTTGTCTTCAGCTGGAAAAGCCAGGAATATACCTTTACTGTCCTACCTCAGAGGTATATCAACTCTCCGGCTTTGTCTCATAATCTTATTCGGAGAGAACTTGATCACTTTTCACTTCTACAAGATATCACACTAGTCCGTTACATTGGTGATATTATGCTGATTGGATCCAGTGAGCAAGAAGTAGTAAACACATTGGACTTATTGGTGAGACATTTGCGTGCCAGAGGGTAGGAAATAAATCTGACGAAGATTCAGGGACTTTCTACCTCGGTAAAATTTCTAGGGATCCAGTGGTGTGAGGCCTGTTGAGGTATACTCCTTGTAAGGTGAAGGATAAGTTGCTGCATTTGGCTCCTCATACAACCAAGAAAGAGAAACAATGCCTAGTAGGCCTGTTTGGATTTGGGAGGCAACACCTTCCTCATTTGGGTGTGTTACTCTCGCCCGTTTATTGAGTGAACTGAAGGGCTGCCAGTTTTGAGTGGGGTCCAGAACAGTAGAAGGCTCTGCAATAGGTCCAGGCTGCTGTGCTAGCTGCTTTGCAACTTGGGCCATATGACCCAGCAGATTCAATGGTGCTTGAGGTGTCAGTGTCAGATAGGGATGCTGTTTGGCACCTTTGGCGGGCACCCATAGGTGAATCACAACGGAGATCTCTAGGATTTTAGAGCAAGGTTCTGCCATATTCTGCAGATAACTACTTTCCTTTTGAGAGACAGCTCTTGGCCTGTTACTGGGCTTTGTTGGAAACTGACCGTTTGACTGTGGGTCATCAAGTCACCATGCGACCTGAACTGTCTATCATGAACTGGGTACTTTCTGACCCATCTAGCCATAAAGTGGGTCATGTACACCAGCATTCCATCATCAAATGGAAGTGGTATATACGTGATCAGACTCGAGCAGGTCCTGAAGGCACAAGTAAGTTACATGAGGAAGTGGCTCAAATGCCCATGGTCTCCACCCCACCACCCTGCCTTCTCTTCCCCAGCCTGCACCAGTGGCCTCATGGGGAGTTCCCTATCATCAGTTGACAGAGGAAGAGAAGACTAGGGCCTGGTTTACAGATGATTCTGCATGATATGCAGGCACCCCCTAAGTGTGGACAGCTGTAGCACTACAGCCCCTTTCTAGGACATCCCTGACAGACAGCAGTGAAGGGAAATCTCAGTGGGCAGAACTTTGAGCAGTGCACCTGGTTGTGCACTTTGCATGGAAGGAAAAATGGCCAGATGTGCAATTATATACTGATTCATGGGCTGTAGCCAACGGTTTGGCTGGATGGTCAGGGACTTGGAAGAAGCATGATTGGAAAATTGATGACAAAGAAATTTGGGGAAGAGGTATGTGGAGGGACCTCTCTGAGTGGTCAAAAACTGTGAAGATATTTGTATCCTACGTGAGTGCTCAACGACGGGTGACCTCAGTGGAGGAGGTGTTTAATAATCAAGTGGATAGGATGACCCGTTCTGTGGACAGACACCACTCAGCTTCTTTCCCCAGCCACCCCTGTCATCGCCCAATGGATGCCCATGAACAAAGTGGCCTTAGTGGCAGGGATGGAGGGTACGCATGGGCTCAGCAACATGGACTTCCAGTCACCAAGGCTGACCTGGCTATGGCCACTGCTGAGTGCCCAATTTGCCAGCAGCAGAGACCAACACTGAGCCCTAGATATAGCATCATTCCTCGGGGTGATCAGCCAGCTACCTGGTGGCAGGTTGATTATATTTGACCTCTTCCATCGTGGAAAGGGCAGACGTTTGTACTGACTGGAGTAGATACTTACTCTGGATATTCGTTTGCCTATCCTGCACACAATGCTTCTGCCAAGACTACCATCTATGGACTCACAGAATGCCTTATCCATTGTCATGGTATTCCACACAGCATTGCCTCTGACCAAGGCACTCTCTTTATGGCTAAAGAAGTGTGGCAGTGGGCTCATGCTCATGGAATTCACTGGTCTTACCATATTCCCCATCATCCTATAGCAGCTGGATTGATAGAATGGTGGAATGGCCTTTTGAAGTCACAATTACAATGCCAACTAGGTGACAATACTTTGCAGGGCTGGGGCAAAGATCTCCAGAAGGCCACGTATTCTCTGAATCAGCGTCTGATATATAGTACTGTTTCTCCCATATCCAGGATTCATGGGTCCAGGAATCAAAGGGTGGAAGTGGAAGTGGCACCACTCACCATCACCCTTAGTGATCCACTAGCAAAATTTTTGCTTCCTGTTGCCATGACATTACGTTCTGCTTGCCTAGAGGCAAGGAAGGCTGCCGTCCGGAGACACAACAATGATTCCATTAAACTGGAAGTTGAGATTGCCACCTGGACACTTTAGGCTTCTCCTACCTTTAAGTCAACAGGCTAAGAAAGGAGTTACAATGTTGACTGGGGTGATTGACCTGGACTGTCAAGATGAAATCAGTCTACTACTACATAACAGAGGTAAGGAAGAGTACTCATGGAATACAGGAGATCCATTAGGGTATCTCTTAGTATTACCATGCCCTGTGATTAAGATCTATGGGAAACTACAAAGGCCCAATCCAGGCAGGACTACAAATGATCCAGACCCTTCAGGAATGAAGGTTTGGGTCACTCCACTAGGAAAAAACCCACGATCTGCTGAGGTGCTTGCTGAAGGCAAAGGGAATACAGAATGGATAGTAGAAGTCATCAATGCCAGCTATGACCACGTGGCCAGCTGCAGAAATGAGAACTGTAATTGTCAGGAGTATTTCCTCCTTGTTTTGTTAAAAATATGTTCGTGCATGCGTACACTTGTACTAAGAAAATATCTTCATTTTATTTCCTTTTTCTTTATCACGTGACATAAGATTTATTGACTTCATATCAGCATTTAAGTATTGTTAACTTTATGTAATAGTATTTGGGTTGGGGATTGGTGCATTTCTGGTTGTATGAAGGATAGTTATGTTAGGCATAATTATGACCTTATTATTGGCTTTATTTGAAGACTATGGATGATCTCAGGAGATGTGTATGGGTTCAAGTTGACAAGGGGTGGACTTAAGATGGTTAATACTGATTGTCGACTTGATTGGATCGAAGGATGCAATATTGATTCTGGGTATTTCCGTGAGGGTGTTGCCAAAGGAGATTAACATTTAAGTCAGTGGGCTGGGAGGGCAGACCCATCCTTAACTGAGTGGGCACCATCCAATCAGCCGCCACCAAATATAAAGCAGGCAGAAAAATGTGAAGTGGCAAGACTGGCCTAGCCTCTCAGCCTACATCTTTCTCCCATGCTGGTTGCTTCCTGCTCTGGAATATCAGACTCCAAGTTCTTCAGTTTTGGGACTCAGACTGGATCTCGTTTCTTCTCAGCTTGCAGACAGCCTATTTTGGGACCTTGTGATCATGTAAGTTAATACTTAATAAACTCATATATATATGAGTTTATATATGATGTATATATCTTATATATATTGACTTCATATCAGTATTTAAGTATTGTTATACTTAATAATAAACTCATATATATGACTTTATATATGATATATATATCTTATATACATATATTGACTTCATATCAGCATTTAAGTATTAAGATAAGATATATATGTATATATATATCTTTCCTATTAGTTCTGTCCCTCCAGAGAACCCTGACTAATACAGTATGCAAATAAGCAGAAAACTATTAATATGACTCATAAAGAGGGAGTAAAATTAGTCAATAAAATCAAACCAAGGTTTGGCAGTGATAATCAAAGCAGCAGACAAGGACATTAAAATGAATCTTGTGAATAGTTCAAAAAGGTTGAGGAAAACATGACTATGGTGAAGAGAGAAATGGGAGATGGAAAAATTACTCAAATGAAACTTCTAGATATGGCAAAAATTATATATGAAATGGAAAACACTGCAAGAGAGGAACAGCATATTAAGGCACTGTAGAGAAAAAGACATGGGAGTAGAAATTACTCAAATGAAGGAGAGAGGGAGAGAGACAGAAAAAGAGAAGGAGAGATGGAGTGAAACTAAAAATCCCCCAAAGCATTGGTAATCTGTATGACATTAGCAGGGAACCTAATGTGCGTATCTAGAGTACCAGAATAAGAGAAGAGAGGAGGGGAGGCAAAACAATATTTAAAAAATAATGACCAAAAATGTTCCAAATTTAGTGAGAACTGCAAACCTGCAAATCAAAGAATCTCAAAAATTCTTAAGCATAATAGACATAAAGAAAAATACACGGCCAGGTGCAGTGGCTCCAGCCTGTAATCCCAGCACTTTGGGAGGCCAAGGCAGGCAGATTGCCTGAGGTCAGGAGTTTGAGACCAGCCTGGCCAACATGGTGAAACCCTGTCTCTGTTAAAAATACAAAAATTAGCTGAGTGTCATGGAGGGCACCTGTAATCCCAGCTACTTGGGAGGCTGAGACAGGAGAATCACTTGAACCTGGGAGGCGGATGTTGCAGTGAGCCGAGATCAGGTCACTGCACTCCAGCCTGGGCAACCAGAACAAGACTCCATCTCAAAAAACAAAAACAAAAACAAAAGAAAAATACACCAAGGCACAATGAATCAATTTTTCAAAAAACACAGAGAACAAAAGAAGTTACCAGTGGCATAAGAATAAAGATACAGTGTGTGCAGAGGAACACAGATAAGAAAAGGAGATTTTGCTTGAAATTATGCAAACCAGAAAGTAGAGCCATTTTTATTTTAAGGGTTATATTATTAACTTAGATTATTTTATCCAGAAAGAAAAATATCTTTCAAAACTGAATGGGAAATAAAGACTATTTCAGGCATACAAAAGGTGAAAGAAATCATTGCCAGAGTCCCTACACTACAAGAAATGTTAAAGGAAGTTCTTTATGGGAAAGGATAATAGAAGTTTGGATCAGAAGAAAATGGAAAGCATCAGCAATGATAAATACATGGATGACTATAACATTTTTAAATTTATTATACCTTTAAGCAATAATTGACTACACAAAAATAACATAGAGTAAGGGTGGAAGAACAGGAGGGAACAAAATGCATGACAACAATATCAAGAAAGATACATGCGGTGGTACAATATTATTTGAAGGTAAATTGTGTTAAGTTAAAGATACATAAGACAGCAAACATGAAGAAAAGGTATGAAATTGAAATTTTATGAAGTATGTTTTCTGATCACAATAGAACTAAAAGTAAATAAGAAATCAATAATAACAATAAACTGAGATATGTATAAATTAGCACACTTCTAAGTAACCCAAGAATTATATAAGGTATCGAATAAAAACACAGCAATTAAAAAAATTAACAACATTGTGGGCTGCAGCTAAAAAGGTATATCATTTTAACACCTTTAGATTTATTGTTCAAGTTCTGGTGTTGCTTATTACATTATGGATTCTTGTGTCTTTCTTTTGGAGAACAATATTCAGAAACCAAGGTATAGATGCTAGATAAAGTCATTGCTAATGGGATGTTATTATGTATAGGTCCCTCAGTGAACAGAGCTAAGAAATTAATAACATAGATATATACATACAACATACATACATTTGTGTAGATGTATACTTCACCATATACATAGCCGTATGCATATATATCTGTATCCATTTATCTATCATATGTCTACATTAAAATCCATGCTTTCACACTGATGCTTTAGTTTCAGTAACTTCCCATTTAATTTCTTACTCCTTATTTTGAAAGTCAGAAAACTGGCTCTCACTATCCACAGTATATTTATTTATATGCTTAGTCCTAGAATACACATAAAGTAGTTTTAGAATTGCTAATCCACAACTCTGTGAAAAATAAATCTGCTACTAATAATTTATTATTTGTTCACAGTTCTTTTTGCCTTTAGCGTGAGGACATGGTCCAAATACTGTATTAAGTTGAAAAAAGTTACTTTGGTTAGTCTGTCCTCCCACTCCCTTAATTGTGGTAATATTATTAATTTGAAATATAGTTCAGTTCATTTATTTCTGTTTGTACAAAATTTTACGATTTTTTCCCATATTTGTCTGCCAAGAATTCTGAAGGATCTGAAATTTTACCCTACTTGCAAGCTAATAAATTATCTTTTTATTATCCAAAAAAATATATATCTTTCAAAACTGAATGGGAAATAAAGACTTTTTCAGGCATACAAAAGGTGAAAGAAATTATTGCCAGACTCCCTACACTACAAGAATTGTTAAAGGAAGTTCTTTATGGGATGTCATTTATTGGATGGTAGTGGAATAAACAACATTCTTGGTTCCAAAAAAAGAAAGAAAAAGAAAGAAGGAAAGAAGGAAGGAAAGGGAAGGGAAGGGGGGGGAGAGGAGGGGAGGGGAGGGAGGGAGAGAGAGAGAAAAAGAGAGAGAGATACAGAAAGAAAGAAAGAAAGAAAGAAGGAAAGAAAGAAAAAAAGAAAAAGAAAGAAAAATTCACCACTCACAGTGTGGCAAGAAAGCTGAGCATCATGTTTGAGTCAGTTCTCCGAATTCTCCAAGTCACATGCAGCAATGCAGAGGGAACCTGGTGGCTGCTGCACACGTGGTGGGTTTGCATTACAGCTAAGAAACCTTGAGCCTTGAAAAGTTGAGCCTTTTTTTAGTGAGTTACAAGCAAACATGCCTGAACTTAGCTGTGAAATAAGACATTATTTTTGTTACATTGTCTTCTAAGGCCATTTGATATACAGACATCCAGAACAAAAGGACCATTATTACATCTGCTCTCAAGATGTGCAGAAATGTGGAGATCTTTTGAGAACTGTCTCTCAACAATAGCTACCCCTCATTTTTACAAGCTTTGCCTTCTGGCAAATGTACACACGAGTGTACCACTCCAGCAGCCGTTCTGATTAATCTAACCCGTGGAAGCTAGAACCAAATCCATTCAGTTATCTTAATTAAGGCTATAATCAACAGAAGGATGAGGCCACCCTGAAGTATTGACTTCAGCCATACTCTGGAGGGTCCAGACCCTGTCAATTGAATGAATCCCATGACCCGTCAGTGTCCATGTTTAAGTCAGGTGAATTTCTCTTTACATTCCTGTACTGACTTTTCCACTTGAACCAAAGCGTCGAACCAGGTAAAGCAGAATGTATTAGCAATTTCACAGACTCCACCTTGATGGGTGAGGAATTATCGGCCAATGCTATCATCAGTAACAGCCATAGTCTTTGAGTTGAGGCTGACCTCTATACCTTGCAGGGATGAGGTGTTATAATTGATCTCTTCAGCTAATGAACAAGTTTCGTACTATCTATTCTAATGAGATAACTCCAACCGGAAGGAAATTGTCCACAGAATAAACATAAATAATAAATCAGTTGTATTCCAAGAAGTATCCTAAGTAACAAGGGTAAGGTGAATTTGGAGAAAATTCTGTAAAACTAATATGTATTATAATAAAAATACATATGCATATGTTCCTATTCATATATATTATATTCATATTCATTTTAAGAAAATGGTCTTTAATTACTATTTTTAAAATTATTTCATAAGTAGATCTTGAAATTTGTAAAAGTTTCTCAGCATCTATAGAAATAATCATATTATTTTTCTCCTTAAGTGTATTAATATGCTTGATTATAATAATGTACTTACTAATGATGTATCAACCTTCATTCTTGGAAATCCACTTACATATAATGTAATAGCTGATGCTGTTGAATTTCAACATATACCATTTTGCTATTTGTATTCTTTTTGTCTCATCCCTTTTTTGTTGTTACTGTTCTTCCTGTGTTCCTAGTTTCCTCTCTAATTTGAGGCAAATAAAAATCTTTTCATTCAAGTTTATCTTTATATTACTTTTTGAGTTATATTTCTGCCTTTTTTAGTTGTTCATTTTTATACTACACCATATATCTTTAATTCTCTCTCTTCTCCTTTTGGGACTTCACTTGATATTGTCACTGCAGTCCATTAATCTTTTAAATCGTTTTTAATCTGTGTTTTCACGTTGGGTTATTTTTATTCATGTGTGTCCACTCACTGACAACTTTTCCTTTTTGCTCTAATCTGCTGTTAATTCCATGCAATACATATTTTCAAATTAAAGGCATTTTTTATTAAAGGCATTTTTTATTAAGGCATTATAATTTCCATTATAGATTTTTCACCTTTATCATTTTTAATAGTTTCAATTTATTTGGTGACACTCCATCTGTTCATTCATTATGACAATGTTTTTCTTAAAGTTCCTGAATATACTTATAATATCTATTTTAACATCCTTGTCTTCTAATTTTACTATGTAGATCATCTTGGGGCCTTTTCTGTTAATCCTTTTTCGTCTTGACTATGAATAATATTTAATATTCCTTCATTCTCTGGTAACTTTTATTTTAGGCTGGAGATTGTAATAATATTTAGCAAGAAGTTTGGATTATAATGTTTCCATTTAAAGAGTGTAGAATTTTGTTTTGGTAGGCAACTAAATTATTGCACAATTACTTAATACCTGTTATCTATTTTGTATTTTTATTTTTTAGAGTGGATCTATTTTAAACTTTAGCTTAGTTCTACAGCATGCCGCTTATAGATTATGGCTCTTACTTCTTAGGCATGGCTTTTTTTGTTTCAACAGATTATTCATGATGCTTGTTGGGATCTTTGCTCTGGAACGGGTAGAATTTCAAAATCTCCCAGCTCTTCATAATCTCTGGTATCATTCTGAGATCTCTTCTAGGCCTTGTGGAAGTTTGTCATATGAGCTCTCAGCCATGTGAATCCCCATGCAGATTTCTAGGGGCTTCTGTCTTCATAGTCGCCTTTTCTAAAGTCCTCATGGTCCAAGTTCTAACCACTTCAGCAGTCTACAACTCTGACATCTGTCTCTTCAATTCAGTAAAGTTGCCGCTAGCTTGGACGACTCTTCTGTGTTCTGTGGCAGGAGAATTACCCTATGCAGAAACTTGGGGTGATGGTGGGTTTGTTCGGGGGCTCAGATCACTTACTTACCTTGTTCTCAATTATCACAGACCCAAGATGCTTGTTGTACAATGTCTGAAAAGAGATGTCTTTTCTCTACTGTATTTTATCCACTTCTACTGCTGTTTTTGGTGTGAGGCAAGTCCAGTACCAGTTACTCAGTCATGGACAGAAGTGGAACTCACATGGTTCTCTTCAACGAAAGAGCAACAGATGACAAAATAACTAGTTTATTTTGACTAATTGATGTGAAATCTTGGGCAACTTGCTTATTCTTTACCTCAATTTTGCACACAGAAAGAAGAATTTGGTGTATGATAGCTGAAGCCACCTTCTAACTTTAAGATTTAGCACTTAACAAAATTTGTCAACCTTGTATTAAAAGTATAGAAAAAGTTTATAAAATTAGTGTAATGAGACATATTGCAAAGATTGTTTATTTTAGTTACAAAAATGTGAGTTGTTTTGGACAATGCTATTTATTTCGTAGTTTAAAACCATTAATTAAATGGAGATCGACTGGTGGATATCTTCCCTTAGATTAAAAAACATATCAGAATAATTGGGTGAATAGAATCTACTGCTATTAATATAACATCCATCAGTTATGCTGGGATAGGAAAAACAATTCAATATGATTATACGAAACAACTTCAAAATAAGAATTTTCATCTAATCATGAACTTAGAGTGATTCAAATAGTATCAAGAGTCACTACAGAGTTCTATTAATTATATTGCTTGGCAATATAATTAGATATTTCTTGAAGTTGTGTGTTCTAACTATATTGTTATTCATTGAGATAAAGCTGGCCATTTCCTTGTTTTGGGTAGTAGCATTCTGAAAATTCTCAGTGTAGTCTTGTGATTTCTGGTCTCCTCGAGAATAGAATTTCATGTGATCATACCACTATCCGTGTCTTTTGACAGTTACAGTAATGATATGTCAACATTTTATGAATAGCTTTGAAAAATACTCATATGCCAAGATGTGGATTTTTTAAACAATTTAATGTGCTGCCATCTGACAGCAACATAGACCTTTGTAGAAAAATGTTTTCTTTCTTCTGTATTGGCCTATAGTGAAACGAAGATTTCACCAATATGGAATTTCTGATAACTGACACCTTACTCACAGAAATAGAAAGCTATTTAGCTTTCTCTTTCTTTCTTTCTTTCTTTCCTTTCTTTCTTTTCTTTCTTTCTTTCTTTTCTTTCTTTCTTTCTTTCTTTCTTTCTTTCTTTCTCTCTTTCTCTCTTTCTCTTTCTCTCTCTTTCAAATACTTGGTTGCTGGAATTCAATGATGAATTATAGTTCATTCTTAACTTAGGGCTTTGAAATCTGTTCAGTCCTAAAGACCAGAATTTAAGACTTTAAAACCTTTCAACAAAGTTGAATTATAATCCATTCTTGATTTAGGGTTTTGGAAACCTTTAACAAAGACATAGATTTCAGACTTTGAAACTTTTTAACAAAATTACTTACCATAGCCATTGTTATTCTCTTGTATCTATTATTGGAATTTTTAGAAATTTTCACCATCATTTCTGGAACTGAATAACAGCAGTAACGTTTTTTTTCTATTTGGATTCTCTTTCTAAAATTACATTTACTATTATAGCTTGGTGTCTGCCACAGCCTTAATTAAGTACCATTTGTGAGTATAACAATCCCTTTTTTCAATCTTATTTAGCTTTCTATTTATTCTTTGACTATTGCTTTTATTTTGAATGACAGGAAAGGGAAAATGTGTGGCCTAATTAACAAAATGTTACCAGCTATTCTTGGCTGTACATGGGCAAAGATACTGAATCTAACAGTTAAACTGCAGACTACTGAGTGTTCTGTTCTTTTTTCTCAGACTATATCTATTCTTGATGAGATGAATATAGGCTGTTTATATATTGAAATTATGTAAATCCTCAGATCCTACCCAAATGGTGTGTAGCTCTTTCTCTTAAAAAGTAATTCTTCCTCTCAAAAGAAGACATTTATGTGGGCAACAAACATATGAAAAAAAGCTCATCATCACTGGTCATTAGAGAAATGCAAATCAAAGCCACAATGAGATACCATCTCATGCCAGTTAGAATGGCGATTATTAGAAAGTCAGGAAACAACAGATGCTGGAGAGGATGTAGAGAAAAAGGAACGCTTTTACACTGTTGGTGGGAGTATAAAGTAGTTCAACCATTGTGGAAGACAGTGTGGTGATTCCTCAAGGATCTAGAACCAGAAATACCATTTGACCCAGTAATCCCATTACTGGGTATATACCCAAAGGATTATAAATCATTCTACTATAAAGACACATGCACACGTATGTTTATTCCAGCACTATTCACAATAGCAAAGACTTGGAACCAACCCAAATGTCCATTAATGATAGACTGGATAAAGAAAATGTGGCACATATATACCATAGAATACTATGCAGCCATAAAAAAGGATGAGTTAATGTCCTTTGCAGGGACATGGATGAAGCTGGAAACCAGCAAACTAACATAGGAACAGAAAACCAAACACTGCATGTTCTCACTCATAAGTGGGAGTTGAAGAATGAGAACACATGGACACAGGGAGGGGAACATCACACACTGGGGCCTGTTGGTGGGTGAGGGCTAGGAAAGGGATAGCATTAGGAGAAATACCTAATGTAGATCACAGGTTGATGGGTGCAGCAAACCACCATGGCATGTGTATACATATGTAACAAATCTACACGTTCTGCACATGTATCCCAGAACTTAAAGTATAATAGAAAAGTAATCTTTCCTATCATTTCCCAGATCTCTCACTTCTGAATTCCCATTTTACTCATAATCAGTAATTTATAGTTGATACTTGCTATAAGGCTGTCTGAGATCATTTAATTTGTTCTATGCCATACATTCTTCTTAAAAAATCAAAGAATGTATTTTTTTTATCTTCTGTATTTGATAAAACATTTTGGGAGCTTTGAGCTTCTGCTTAGGATATAGAAAGCTGGAAAGCTTTGCCCCCAGAATTATAACCAAAAGAATCAGCAGAGTGTGGTGGCTCATGCCTGTAATCCCAGCTACTTGGGAGGCTGAGGCAGGAGTATTGCTTGAGCCCAGGAGTTCAAAATAGCAAGACCCCATCTCCAAAATAAATAAATAAATAAATAAGCCAGGCCTGGTGCTGCACACTTGTAGTCCCGGCTACTCTGGAGGCTGAGATGGGAGGATCACTTGAACCCTGGAGTTCAAGGCTGCAGTAAACTATGATCACGCCATGTACTCCAGTCAGGGCAACAGAACAAGAACCCCTCCAAAAAAAAAAGCTGATAATTTGAAAAATCACAACTTTTCTTGAATTCATCAGAGAGCTGAGATCACCGGGCAAAAACTAACTTAAAATATCTAATGATAGATGGGCATCCCTAAGGAGAGAGAGGGTTAAATCCTTGCTTACCTGAGGATGATGCTCTTCAACAGTTAAGTCAGCAGAAAAACTCAGCTAATCTTTCTAATAAATTACTAAAGACTATGTGTGGGATAGTGTGAGCAAATAAAATCTCTAGGGCTGCTGCTCCAAAGGAATTCACAGCCCCTAGCAAGTTCTCCACAGATCTCACTGTGCTCATGAGCAACATTAGCAGCAGGGGAAAATCTCAACAAAGCCTCCTTTGTTGGAAGGAGGGGAACATTACTCACTGTAGGAAAGGCATCAAGTCTCACCCAGATTTTCTACTTCATCACCCATATGGAACAAAAGACTTAAACCGCATGAGAAAGGGCAAAAATCTTGTCTCCTTGAGACCAATGTGGAAGCATATGTGTGCAGGTAGGGACAGAGAAAAAGAAAGACAAGAAAGAGAGACAAAAACCCTTTACCTGTAGGAAAAGAGGTCCCTGTCCCTAGGAAAGGGGCAGGAATATGTCCTGGGCCTAGACAGTCAGAGATCCCTTACTTCTGGAGACAATGCAAAATCACTGAGAAGGCCCTGGAGAAGACTGGTGGTTAAAAGCAAAGGAGAAAATGTTCCTTCTCTCCTTTTCCCAGGCTAGCAACATGGAGTAACAAATACTGCTCAAAGAGACTCAAGAATGTAAAAAGAGACCTTATCTGAGACACAGATACAAGGCAGAGATAGAACAGTGAGATAAACATTTCAGCATACCAGCCCTACCTGGCATAGAATTTAATACTGGAAGAATCAAAGACTGAGGTTCACTGAGCCTTACAACAGTAACGAGAAAACTAAATTTAGTTCAATTCCTGATAATTCACCCTCCTATATTAAAACCAGAGCAAAGAAAGAAAGAGAATGAACAAGAGATGAAAAAGAAACAAAGAAAGAAGGAAGAAAGAGAAACAGAGAATGAAAAAAAGAGAGAGAAAGAAGGAAAATAAAAAGAAAAAGGAGAATGAAAAAAAGAAAGAGAATAAAGAAAAAGAATGAAAGAAAGAAAAAAGGAAGGAAGGCAGGAAAGGAAGAAAGAAAGAGGGAGGGAGGGGAAAGAAAGAGAGAAAAGAAGGAGGGAGGGGAAAGAAAAAGAGAAAGAAAAGGGAAAAAGAGAGAATGAAAAAGAAGAAAGAAAAGAAAGAAAAAAGGAAGGAAGGAGAAAAAGAAAGGCAGGGAGGGAGAGAGAGAGAGAGAAAGAAAAAAGAAAGAAAGAAAGAAAAAAAGACAGATTGTTCATTGTTCATTTCAGGGAATAAATGCTAATTACATCAATCTCATTGTCTTACATAATATGCCAGATTTCAATGAAATATTATAAGATGGCCAAAGCAGCAAGCAAAAAAATACTCTGTCAAGAGACAAAGCAATCAAAAGAATCAAATTCAGATATAACACAGTTGTTGGAAATACCAGAGAAGAAATTTAACAACGCTAAAGTTTCTAGTGAAGAAGGTAGAAAGCATGCCTGTTCAGATGGCAAATTCAGCAGATTGATGAAACCTAAGAGCAAGAAAATAATGAAAATTCAGTAAAGAAATAACAATAATGTTTTCAGTGGGCTAAACAGTAGATTCAACATAGCTGAGAAAATGATTAATAAACTTCAAGATAGATCAATAAAAATTACACGCATTCAAACACAAAGAAAAACAGTAAAAAACGCAAGAACCAAACAGATTTCGAGAGATGTCAGGCAATATCAAATGATCCAATGTGTGTGTATAAAGAATCGCTGAAGGAGGAAAGAGAAAGTATGTCACAGAATAGGTTTTGAAGAGATAATGGTGAGTATTCTCAAAAATTAAATTAAAATACCGAATTCCATATCCAAAAAGCTCAGAGAATGATAAGCAACATAAATCAAATAACAAAACAAAACAAAACACAGAAGAAAGAAGAGAGGGAGAAAAAGGGAAGGGGAGGAAAAGAAAGGGAGAGAGAGTTTCAAATTGTTGGAAATAGAAGATTAATAAAGGAAAAAACTCACATTAAATAAAAGTAATAAAGATAAGAATTCAAGCAATTTTTTTAAAAAACTAGGCAGAGAATGCAATGGAGTGATATGTTTGTAGAAAGAAAATGACTGTCAACCTAGAATTCTATATCCAGTGAAATTATTTTCAAAATAAAGATATAAAGATCTTTTCAGAAAAAAATAATTGAAACTTATTACCAATGTACCTGGTTTAAGGAAAATATTAATGGAAGTTCTTCAGGCAGAAGATAGGACAGCAGTCAAGATTTCAGATCTACGCAAAGTGATAAAGAGACAAGGAAAGGATATATATAAAGTTCATTTTTTTCTTACTTTTAGATGAAGTGAATCTAACTGACTTCTATAGCAAAAGTATTATCAATGCCATTTGGCATATGTAGAAATAAAATGAATGACAAAAATAGCACTAAAGATAGAAGGGAGTCCTTCATTGTAAGAGCTATACAATATACATAAAGTAATATAATATTATTATAAGATAGACTGTGATTAATTAAGAATGCATATGTAGACTCAGGCTAAGCCACTAGAATTTTTTTGTAATATTTAAACGAAATAAGCCAGCACTGGAGATAAACTAGAATCTCCAAAAAAAATGAATAAAAAAGAAGGAAAAAAAAAAAAAAGAAAAGAACTAAGGATGTGATGAAACAAACAGAATATGCCTAACAAGATATTATATTTTATTTCAATGATATCAATAAATACCTTATTTAAATGGCCTAGATTATCATGTTGCATGAAAAAACAACTATATACTGTTTAAAAGAAAACATATATGTATATACGTATACATGCACATGTGAAATATAGTATAGAAATGTAAAAAATGTAAAAGAACAGAAAAGGTAAAACCATGCAAACATGAATCAAAAGAGTGTTGAAATGTTGAGTATATTAATATCAGATAAATTAGACCTCAGAACAAGAAATATTATCAAGGATAAATAGAAACATTGCATAATAATAAAAATTCAAATAGCCAGAAAAAAGGAAAGCTCATTAATGTGTATGCATCTAACAACAGAACTTCAAAAGAATTTTAAAAATTTTAGAATTAAAAGAATAGGCAAATCCACAGTAGTATTTGCAGCTTTCAACAATCCTCCTTAAGTATTCAATAAAAGAAGAAAACAGGCAATTAGTAAAGATGTACAAGACTCAAACAGTAACAACCAGTTTGACCTTTATAGGACACTCCACCTAACAATAGCAGAATGCTCATTCTTTTCAAGTGCATATGGACTATTGAGTAAAACATACTATATTCTAGTCCATAAGACTTTGTCAAAATAAAATAATTCAACTCATGCTAAGCGTATTTTCTTACCAGAACACAATTGAAATAGAAACAAACAGCAGAAAGATATTTGGAAGCATTCTCAAATATTTGGAGATTAAACAAAACTTTTTTTTTTAAGCCCCTAGATCAAAAAGAGAATCACAATGGAAATTAAGAAAAAAAAAAGCGAATGGAATGAAAACACAGCATATCTGGGATGCAGTTAATGCAGTGTTTACAAGGAAATTTATAGCAATAAGTGATTATATTAGAGAAGAAAGGATTCAAGTCACATTACCTTAACAAAATTAAAAATTGATAGTAAATTTAACCCAATGAAAATAGAAGGGAAAAATTAATGAAGACTAGAGCAGAAACCAGCAAGACTGACAACAGGAAAATAAAAAATAAAATTAAAAGTTTGTTCTTTGAAAAGACAAAAGGATAAGCCTATAGTCAAAACTTGGTATCAAGTTTTGATATTTCTTCATATCAGGAGAATCCAAGATAAGACAAAAATTCCAAACATCTGAAACAAAAAATAAGGACATCAGTACGGATCATACAGTAATTGAAATACTAATAAGGAAATTATATGAACAACATGATGTTCATACATTTAACAATTGAGATTCCATGGACAATATTTAACACCCATTCATAATAAAAAGCCTCAGCAAAATAGGAAGAGAAGTGACCTTACCTGGTAGAAGCAATCTATAAAAAGCCTACAACTAATGTCATTCTTTATGGCAAAAGATTGAGTATTTTACTTAAGAATGAAAACAAAGCATACATGTTCACTCACCCCCTGACAATTTACTATTATACTGATGTTCTTAGGTAATGTAATGAAAAAAAAGCATAAAAATTACACAGATTGGAAATGAAGAAATAAAACTGTAATTGTAGAAAACATAATTTTCTGTGTAGGTAATTTCAAAGAATATTTTAAAACCTATTCTAACAAAAGAGTTTAACAAGATCACAACATACAAGGCTGATCTACAAAAATCAATTCGTTTTCTATATGTGAGCAATGAAAAATTGAAATACAGAAGAAATTGAAAACCAGAAATTGAAATACAGAAGAAATTGAAAACCATTTACAATAGAACCAAAAATGTCAGATAGCAATAAAACAGGAAATAGATCCAACCATACATGGTCAATTGATTCTTAACAATGTTGCAATGACAACATAATGTACAAACAATATGTTTTGCAACAGACGGTGCTGAAAATTTTGATACACATATGCAGAGAATAAAAGAAATATAGCACAAACTTCACAACCTATATAAAGATTAACTCAAGATTGGACCACAGACCTAATTGTACAATGTAAAACTATAAAATGTCTAGAAGGAAATATTAGAGAGTACCTCTGTGATCTTGCATTGTACAAAAATCTCTTAAATATGACACTAAAAACATGATCTGTTAAAATTTTGATAAGTTGATTTTCATCAACATTACAAATTTGTGTTCTGCAGAAACACTGTAAAGAGAATGAGAAGACAAGCACATACTGAGCAAAAATATTTACAAGTCATATATCTGATCAATAACTTGTATTCATAATATATAAAGAACTCTCACAACTCAGTAATAAGAAAACAAATAATAATAAATGGAAAACATACCTGAACAGACACTTCATCAGAGTTATAGGGATGGTAAACAAGCATGTAATAGGTGTTCAACTTTTTTTTAATTGTAGAAATGCAAACTAAAGACAAAATGGGATACTGCTATGCACCTACTAGAATGCTAGAATAAAAAAATTGATAATAAAAAGCTTTGCCAAGGATGTGGAGCAACTAAAACTCTTACATAGTTGTGATGAGAATAAAACTTATTGCAGCCACTTAGGAAACTGTTCTGTCATTTTTTTCTAAAGTTAATGCACTCTTAATATATGATGCTGCGATTGCACACATTTCTAGGTATTTATCCAAATGCAGTGAAAACCAATGTTCACACAAAAACTGGTATATGAATGGTTAGATGAGTGTTGTCCATAATTGCCACAAAGTGGAAATCGTCAATGTATCATTCAACTTAGAAATGGATAAACAAACAGTGGTAGATCCATACAATTGAATGATACTGAGCTGTAAATAAAAAGGGAATAAACTATTGTTAGATACAAGAAAATGGATGGACCTAAAATGCATCATTTTAAGTAAAAGAAGCCAGATTGAAAAGGCTGAAGACTGTATGTTTTATATAACCTTTTAGATAAAGTGAGAAAAAACAAATCAGACAAGCAGTGAAAGTGATGAGAAAAGCATCACTGATACGTAGGAAATAATCTCCATAGTATCTAATGATGAAATAGATAGGGATTTGGGAAAGAAAGTCATTATGAATGGTTTATCAGAGTCCATTTTGCCAAATCAGATGGATATCATTCACTGGGACACTGGTCTGTTGGTGGAAGTCCATGTTTGTCCGGCAGGATCATGTTGTCATTAATTTGTTCATTCATGCTAAACACCATATATACCAGAAACTGCTGTGCATGATTTTTTGAAATTCAAAGAGTATATTCTAATAGGGCTTTCTTCATATCTGATTTGATTACCTCCCCTTTTATGTTTCCCAAAATGCTACTTAAACCCATGATTAAATTATTGTGTAGTAATACATTTGTATCCAAAGTAGATTCAAATCCCTTTTAAAAACGTATGATTTATTTCAGAGGACAACCTCCCTTTTCAGGCTTTGTTTAAACAATTGTGTGAACTAAACAATGTCTTAAATATGGCATAATTCAAAAGGGTCTGGACCAAGTTCAGTGAAACTGGAACATAATGGTGGTGGTTTAACTCATTTAAGCATGTATGATTCTAGTTATTATTCAACAGGAACTGACATTTTAATCCATGATACGTTACAAATTTTTAAGAATTTTATTTGTAGACAAATGCACATTAATGACTTATAGAATAACATCGAGGTAACATCTGGTATTTTGTTTCATCCATCCATCTGCTTCTTCAGTTCTGTCATAGACACCTTTCTTCTTATTACTTTCAAGCACAACCTTAGATAGAGTCAACAGCTGGAGGTATGGTCTCTCTTATCTCCTTGCATATAATCTCATTCATCCTCAATTCAAAACAAGCGTATGTGTGTGTGTATGTGTGTATATATAGGTATGTGTGTGTATGTATAGTATATGTATATGTGTGTGTACATATATGCTTATATATGTATTATATCTGTATACAGCGACACTAAAGTTAATTGCAAAAACTGCATTATTATTTGTAAATAGGTAATCTTTTTTGGAGGGCATTGGGGAATAGAAAAAAGAAGCACCTTCCACCAGCTTTATTGATTGCATGCTTCTGAGTTTGCATACTATCTCCCCAATTCTCTCTCATTCTGACTTACTTTTCAGTTATGAGTCTGCTGTAGTAGTCTACTCCCCAAACGCAAGGCAAGGATATGGACCATTTCCTTGTTGGGCTGCTTTTTACAAATTATTACATCTCTAGAGAAAAATACACTTTGTAAAACTCTGTTGGCATGAACTCAATTGGTGCTGAGTACAATGATAGGAAGAGAATATGTGTAGCTACCACATACAGACACCAAAAACAGAGGTACCCCCCGCAAAATAACTTACTTCCTCAAAAGGCCAGCACCACCAAACCCCAATTCACACCTCTCCTATACTCATTCTGCACTCACACAGATCTCCTATGTCTTTCTGTCCATAAAATAAACTGAGGGAAAGAGCAGGATGAATCTGGCAGATGTATTGTGATGGGGGGCATTTGCCATGATAATTAAGTTCATTATTCCTTTGAGGTGAGTGTAAGAAAGAGAAAAGATTTGACCTGATTTATTAGTCATATATTAGTCATACCTTCTTTAAAATCCTGTAGCAGTGTCATATTACTTATAGATGTTATTTCCATTCCAAAATTATACCGCTCAATGCCAGCAATCTTTTTCATCATCATATCACAGCACCCACGTATCAACCAAACCTATTTGGATCCTGATTCAAATAAGCTGGAAAACAAAACCACTTACAATATCCATAGACAATTTGAAAATTTGAGCAGTGAGTTGATATTTGATAATATTAAGAATTATTACTGTTTTAGGGGTGGCTTGTAATTTGGGATTATGTTATAAAAGATCTTTATCTTTCAGAGATACATATTGAACTATTTAAAGATGAAAAATAATGTCTAGAATTTGCTTCCAAATAATACAGGGCATGGATGCAGATATGGATGAAACAAGATTGGCCATAAGCTTTTAATTATTGGAGCTGGGTGATAGGATCATAGTGATACATTATACTATTCTTTATATGGATTTGAATTGCTTCATAATAAAATAAAAAATAAAACTGATCAAAATGGCCACTTATTGAGTATGTATTTTATGGTAATAGCTTTAAATGTATTATCCCATTTAATCCTGACAACAAGTAGACTGGTATTTATTATTAGTTCCATGTGATAGCTGAAATTGCTTAAGTCAAGAGGGCAAGAGTCAAAAGACTTGAGGCGCACAGCTGGTAAAGGGTAGTAGCTCAAGGCCCATCTGATTCCAAAGGCTGTATTCTTTCTGGTATACCAGACCATGAAAAACTCTGAACCCTTTCCTTAGAAAAAGAGTACCCTTTTCTTCTATTCACACACATTGACATTGCCCTTTGATTTGCATTCAGACACTTTTTACCTGCCTGATGTGATTTTCAGATCTGTATTTTAAAACTTCTGCAATTATAAAATGTTAGAATAGCTAGTTTGATTAGCAAGTGTGATCAAATTGCTAACTAGAATTGAGATTTTCCTTTTCTCCTAACCTTCTGTTCTGCATAGGTTGGATAAAATAAAAGGTATTGAGAGAGCAGTGTTGCTTGCGTGCCATTTTTCACTTCTTAATTAGTGCCATGCAGTTATGGCTACAAATATAGGGTCGCTTGGCCAACTTTGAAAGACAACTTTAGCTACTACCCGCTTTGTTCTGATTAGTCTGTCCGCTGTTATTGCACCTTATGTCTGAGCAATTTGCAGCAAAATCCTATGGCTTGTTTCCTAATGCCTTTCAAGGGGACGCAGTGTGCTGCAGAGGAAAGAACACTCAATAGGGAGGGGGCAAGACCTGACCCTCTACTGTTTCTTAAGTACTTTACCTGGGGCAAGACAATTTAATGCATCTCTGTTTCATTTTGCACAGCTATGAAATAAAGAGCTTGGTTGTAACTACAGATTCCCTTTCAGCTCTATTTTTTTCCTCTTGTGGTTCTCTTACCTCATTGTACCTTGTAGTAAATGCTTCTTTATCCTCCTGTCCTCCATTCTCTGTGTTAGTCCCCAAATTACTTGATTATCTATATAAGGACCAATTGAAATAGGTACAAATGAAGAAAGAACTTGTGATTAACTTTTGCTTGCAACAGAAGTTTTACACTGGAGTGATAGCATAGCCTATTGCTGCAGAAAAGACAAAGGGACAAAATAATGTGTGTGCTCTGCAAGATGGATTCTGACAAGTAAGCTTGAGAAGTCTGATTAGCAGTGCAGGTTTTCAGGTTGTTATCAGCATTTGATGCATTTCTTAAGCATTTATGAATATATTTGTTCAGAAAGATGGTTTGTTTATGTGTTGTTCAAGTAAGGACATAATGGCAAAATCACTGTATCATCTCCTATTACCAATTCCTCGGAACCATCCAGTTCCCATAGAAGCCATTTGAGAAACATTAACTACTCCCTAAAGGGAGAGTTGTAGAGGAACCTGCATTTACAGGTCATTAGTTACCTTCTGCATTACATTACCTGTTATTTTTAGATAATCTCACTAATCTGGTATTCAGGGTAATTTCTAAATAATTTAGTTCCCGGATGTATTTGGATTTCCAAATTCAGACCCTTAGGAAAGTACACAGGGAAATCTCAGATAGAGCAAAATTGATGACTCGTGCCAACGAATTTCCCATTCTGAAATACAAGGTAGTTCATCTAGTGTAGATCTTTTTTTTTCTGTTTAATGCAGCAAAATAATTTAACTCTTTTTTTTCTATTGAACTCTTAAACTCTTTTACTAATTAAAAAAAACAAATGCCATGTGATGGGCTTTTTAAATGCAATCTTGGATGGCTTTTCATTTTCCAAGTCAGTCTATGAGAATGCTGTGGGAGGTGTCTGCCTGGAAGGATGTACACCAAGAAGATGGAATAACAAACTGTGCTCCTGGGAGAACAGGGGGCCCTGTTATTCACAATCCCTGATGTTGGGTAACATAAAATGGGGATTACTTTTCCTCCTGTCATGGTGGGATTGCCATCCTGGGGTCTTGACAAAGAAGAATCAAGAATCAGGTAACATTCATATTGGCTCAAAGAGGTCCCTAGTGCTCAACTACTCAAGCAATTCCTTTGGTTCTTAATGCAAAAAAAAGAAAAAAAAATACCACGGCAGCTTGAGAAAATGTCCAAGAGAATATGTGATGTATTTGATTACATTTTTCTTGATTTTTACTTTATATGTCCCTTCTTTTCTTTAATAATACCCTATGCATGATTTAGATCCCATTTTCCATATGAAGCAAAATACATGCTTTACATTTAACTTTACTAATAATCAAGGAGAGGTTTCTCCTGTAGCTCACATCCATAAAAACAAACAAAAAACACAACTCTTGTTCTTTAGAACCGTCTTCTCAGCCAGACCTGCTTTTCTATTAATACAACATTTTTACCTTCACAAATCACTTCTCTTTAGAAATGCAGCATTCACACTGTAAAGTCATGGCCACTGAATCTGTTGAATATGCACAGAGTCAAAATCTGTGATGTTGAAACGAAATCTAAAGGTGAATGAGTGACTTAGAAAGAATTTTTTCTTAGCTGGCATTCTCCCACCACCCACCCCTTTCTCTATGAAACAGAGAATATCCCCTGTGAAAGCCCATGAAAGCAAGGCATGAGACTAGAGTCAGTGTAAAGGTAATTTATTCATAAAGCAATTTCAGGGAAAAGGAGTGAAACCTGAAAAAAGTAAAGCAAAAAAGGAAGAAAAGCAAATACAAGGGTGTATTAACCATGCCTTTTTATTATTTGTATTTCTGATGCTTTGATATCTGGGCCTTTGCTGACTCTAGAGGGACTGCCCCTCCCAAGGTTAGCCCATTACCAGAGATAGCTGGTAAGAGGTCTCCTGGAAGCGTGCTTTTCATATGCCAACTAACCAATCCAGCACCCACACCTGATGACTGCCTCATTTAATGGCTCTTACACTCCACGCCATTATTCCCCTGCTCTAATACCCCCAGGGCCAGGTACTACACTGTTAGAGTCAACCCCCACACAGAGGAGCCTGCTGAAATCATTCCAACCAGCCAACCCTAACCCTTTCTGCCCTGCTTATCCTACCTGGTCCATTCTTTCCTGCAAAAAACACAATAAAAGCCCTTGCCCATGGCCCACCCCCACTTCCTGATACCTGGTACCCTGGTACTTTCCCATGTGGCCCTGCATGGTGGGGGAACTGTGGAGTAAGGCACTATCTTTGCAATGAAAGTCCCTCTTAATCTGTTGGCCTCATCATACTTGAAAAATAATAAAACCTACATTTTAAAACAAAAGGTATGTTACCTAAATAGTTATGCTATGTGGACAACTAGGCGTCAAATTAAGCAGTGACTTAAGCATACCCAGAGAATGACCCTATGGTCTAAGAAGAATGTATGTTTTCAGTGTCAGGCTAAGGACTCTGGGAGTGGCCAGCCCGGAGATTTTCTCCTTATCTGTGAAGCACATCTGAACCCCTGGCCCATTCACAGGATGTGCAAGGAACCAAGGACCTTTGGGGTTAAACGGAGGTTGCCAGGTGGAGGGTGCTAAATGAAGATGCTATATAAACTGTGTGATTTTTACAAACAGTAGCCATTGTACAGTCTAGCTGGCTGCTCCAGGACCTGCCCCATATGTAAATCCTCGATAAATCCTGTGTCTTGTTCACTGGCTCTGAGTCTCTTCTTCACCCTCTCCAACACAGTTCCTTCCTATTGGACTCAATACAGGGTCCGGCACAACAGAACTGAATGGGGAGCATCTGTTTACTGCCTCCTGTCCTGTACTGTCAAGAGTCCCCATGAGGCACTAACATCCATAGGACTCCAAAATTTCCTGTGTGAGTGCTCAGTAGGTTTCCATGGACATTTCCCACCCCGGCTTCAGCACAGAAAGACAATGCAGCTAAGGTCAGGTTACACCTTCATTAAATCGGTTTCTACAACAGGGACTTGAGTGACAGATGGGCTCCATAACTTACAGTAAGGAAGATGGATCTGCTTTGGTCAAGAATAGGCCGAGGCAGACATCGGGGCCAGCGTGACTCAGCGAGTTTGGAGCACAGGTGCATAACTCTGCTTGTTATATAACCTGTTTGTGTAAGTTCACACTCGGCTCTGAGCCACCATTGTCTGTAAAAGGTATAACTGCCCTGCTGACACTGCACGTGTGGCTCATGCCCAGAGAGAGAGAGAGAGTGAAACTGCTGCCCCTGTAAGGGAGAGCTGGCCCTCTTGCAGTCAGACAGGAGGGAGCCAGAAACCAGCAAGCATACCAGGGAGTGTGGCTGTAAGTGTGGAAGTGGCAGGAGCAGCAGAGCAGGAGTGGGCAGCCAAGACAAAAGTAGACAGTGTGAGAGAGCTGCTGAATAAAGCCATATTTCACCTGCCTACGGCCCCCAAGCGTTCTTTCAGTTATCTGCCAGCCATCTACCCACTCCCCTCAGACCTCAGTGTGGGCTAGAACCTGACACTTGGTGTGACACTTACATAGCTCAGATATTTTTGTGTCTTTACTAAGTCAAATCTCCCAGTAATTTTTCAAATGCTAGCCAGCTGCAGTCTCTATAAAAGGCTTAGAGTATGGAACAAGCTGCAGTCACTTAAGCTGAAACTGGTCCTGAGATAGTAATTTACATGAATTATGTCTCTTCTCCACCACCTGACATCCCCCACCTCACTCGGTTTCACATGGTTTAGGTTGCTTACCTAGTAGAACGACACACACCTTAATTCCTGAGGGACTCAGCCATGATTTGCTGCACACTTTTTGTTGTTGGAATTGCTATTATTGCCTATATACAGTTATAACTGGACACAGAGTGCCCAGTGCTGCCTCAGTGGATCTCTTGGGTTCCAGATGTACTCTTTCCTGTCTCCATTATGCAGCAATTACCCTTGACAGTTTAGTAACTGTTCTTTGCCTGTTGCTCCACCAGTATAAGTGATGGTGACCGGGTGGTAGTCACAGCTTTAAGTGCATTGGAAGCCATGCTGCATGCCCTAGTGGAAGTGGAAGTGATTCCCCTAGAGACCAGAATATCTAGCTTGGCAGAAACTGCATGTTCAGAGATGGGAAATACAGGTTCTGCAACTGGATTTATTTAAAATAATGGCAAGAAAGGCTCATGGGCAGCATCACTGGATCCCAGGACTCATATACTGTAGCCATTGACATCATCTAGCAATCAGCATCACGTGTCAGCTGTGGGCTCAACATGGATATCCCATCCTGGAGCACGGCACCCAAACCCAAGTTGAGTTCCCAAGAAGACCCCTTAATTAAGACTTTAATTGGCAATTTCACTATTCTTAAGTGGCTGCTTATAAGTGATGTCTTACGTGGCAGGGCCAATGAATACTGTGTCAAGGCTAATAAGACACTCTTGATAATGGATCCTCTTGTGTAAGACATTGTTGTGAAGGCAGCATGCTGGTAATCAGGAATTTTGTAAGTCTGTAGATGGTAAGGAAAACATGGAGCTGCTATGAGTCTGATAAGGATACCCTGCAGGGTAGTAGGGTTCCATGATGATCAACTCACCATCAAGAGATTGCATCTTCTCTCTAAGGGATGCTGTCATTTAGAGGACTTAGCCTCATTCTCTCTTGGCGTGTTTGTCATTCAGCTGTGGCTCTAGCAAAATCATAATTGGCCAGAGGGTGCCCAGGCTATTGGGCACACGCATGGCTTCATGGTTCCTCAGTTCATTGGCTCACTGTTCTAGCGTTGTAGTAGCTGGCAAGTCATATGTGGGTGTTGAATGCTCGCTCTTTAAAAACTTTTTCTGGAGGATGTGATAAGAGAGTGGGCTTAAGATCCACTCCCATAGGTCCATCCACATGACTGCCCTAAGTTTTTGTTTCTGCTTTTCAATTTTTTTCCTTCTAATCTTATGATCAATCAGTCAAGACACTTACGCTGCCCAGAGTTTATATATATCTGTACCTCAGTTATTTCTCTCTCCATTCAAATTGAAAGACCACGTACATTTCTTGAAGCTTTATTCACTGGGAGAATTTCCTTTCGTCGTCATCCTTTAAGTCTACCCCAAGTGAGATGGCCTGTAGCAGCAATCCTTTTTTGGCAAGAAGGCATATAACTAGCTGGCTTTTTCTTCAGAATAAGTCTGGGAGTTTTCCTTTTTAGTCAAAATTTTCAGGTGAGGGACTAAACATAAATTTAGTGGCTGGGATGGCGGGTGGCTCAGGCCTATAATCCCAGCACTTTGGGAGGCTGAGGCAGTTGGATCACTTGAGGCCAGGAGATCAAGACCAGCCTGGCCTACGTGATGAAACCCTGTCTCTATTAAAAATACAAAAATGAGCTGGACATGGTCGTGGGTGCCTGTAATCCCAGCTACTCAGGAGGCTGAGGCACAAGAATCATTTGAACCTGGGAGACAGAGGTTGCAGTGAGCCAAGACTGCACCACTGCACTCTAGCCTGAATGACAGGGCAAGACTCTGTCTCAAAAAAAAAAAAAAAAAAAAAAATGGATTAAGCAAAAAGCATCATTTTTTAAAAGGCAGGTGCCATGGGAATCTAAACCATCAGTTCCTGTGTTTTATTGTTTGTTTGTTTATTTTCTGGGTCTGCTCTGGCCTGATTCTGAATGCGCTATTTCCACTGTGTAGTAGGTTCCTGCAGTTCTTGACTCAGTGTATGGGAAAATACCCAATTCATAATGAGGAGTTCTCACATACTTAATTGATGCCCCATGATGAAATACTAAGTGCTTCACTGAACCTAGCAGTATACCAGGAACCATGTTTCACTAGTGATGTGTGGCTTTTCTTTACAGTGTACATCCATAAAATGCATAAAAGAATCCAAAGATCTCCAAAAGGTATTGTACCTCTTTCTTCATGGTGATAAGATAACAAGGAAAAACAATGGTTCTTTACTTTAGAAGAGATTTCTCAGAATGTCTTCCAGACAATTTAATCCCTAAAACCCACTGGTATTGCAGACTCTGAAATTTCATGTGGTTTTCTTCTCATCCTGTGGCACATATGACTTTCACCATGGCATTCAAAGTATTTGCCATTTCTTTCTTCACCAGTATAAGTGGTGGTGACCAGGTGGGAGTCATAGCTTCAAGTGCATTGAAAGCCACGCTGCCACACATGGTAAACATTTATTACCATGAATTGGTTTAGATCTGAAAATTGGGTAAAGGTTTGCCGTTTTCCATTATAGCAGCTGATTTCAGTCTTTTGCTAGCCATCGTTTGGAATTTTTTAATTAAGTAAGTCTAAAATACTGGCTGTTCATCTATTTTGCACCTAGGAACACCATGAACTATCAGCCATCACCACAGATGCTTGAGGATCAAGGCAACCTGGTTGCTACTTAGGCTGCTCTGTCCATCTCATTTATTGTATGGATTTTAATTCTGTGAGTTCAGTGCCACCTGGCCTTCACCTTTTCAGAAGCATTCACAATATTAGGGAGCCCGGTTATGTGATAGGATCTCCTATTGTCAACTTCAACCTACAAAGAACACCCATCACCAACTTGCACATATGCTTTCGCTATGTTCCTTATTTTCTTAGTGACATGTACGTTAGGTCCTTCCAGGGAACCTAGTCAGATGGTGGGTTCCCTTGTCTTATATAAAATCTCAGTTTAAACATGCCTACTTCCTGAGCCCCTTGAACTACATACTAAGAAAAAGTGATTCCAGCATCCCCGCCTAGTTTACTGCCCACTGCTAGTGTATTCAAGTTTCAAGGAGACATCCTATCACTGCAGCATACTCAGCTCCCAGTGTGCTTTCAGGGAGTTTAAACTCAGAGCCACATGAGCAGGTTTCCATGTGAAGACATTTTTATCTATTCATCCTTATATTTCACAATTCTCTGTTCAAGATCCACTCCCTATTACTCAGTGAAACATAATATCCCTAATTTGCAATTATTTTAGGGTTTTGATATTTCCTTGCAGAACAGGGATGATATCTTTCCATTTGGCCTATGTTGCAACTTGACTGTATGAATTAAGCTAGAAGTCATGATTAGAGCCGAAACTGGACTTGAGGAAGATGAGTACCTTCATCTTGAGAAGGACCTACCTCAGGGGGTGGCTTTATAGGGATTCCAGGCATGGATATACAGCTCTCTTCTAGCAAGAAGGTTTCGGTGGAATCTAAGAATCCAAGATTCTCAGGCTCACCATCCCAAATGTTTCCATCCAGGTGCCAGGTGCTCTTTCTTCCCTGGCACGTTTATATAGAAACCCCATAGAGGTATTTAGTCTCCTTATTAGCTTTGCTACCCTCATAATTAAATTTAATATCTGCTTTATAGCACAACCTGCCCTGCAGCTGCAGGAGATAAAGCCTTTTTGAAATGTGGAGGCTTCTGGCTTTCACAGCATGTCTGAAGTTGATGATGATTAGATGAGGAACTGTTATTTTATTTCTACAAGATTTCTAAAGCAGTGAACAAAATACAACCAATGTATAGATGCCATAGTTTCTACATTGTTGAAGACCAGTCATGGTTACGTTCCACCTACAACTTATCCTAAACCGCCACTGGTGAGAGTCCTAGTATTGCAATGCTATTAAATGTCAAGATTAATGTTATCACCTGGCTTATAGCCAGAAATGACATCCTCATTGCCATACAGTCAGCGAGTAATCCAGTTCCAGAATCTCCTCTTAAAAGTCTGCTTTCTAGGATATGTCTACTACTGGTTGGCCTAGCCTTCGTAAGCTCCTTGCCAAAAACAGAGCCTGAGCCATTAGCTTGTGTGTGGATTGTTTGGGAGGTGATTACAGGGAAATAGGAGGTTGAAATGAGGAGCAAGGAAAAGCCAACAGTATGCATCATTCATCTGATCATTGTTGAGGGCAGCTAAGACTCAAACCTACCAAGACTGCCTGAAAATCTGTACAGAATGAGCCTCAAACTTGTGCTTCTAAGGGAGAGAAGGGAGGGGCAGTTTTCCATCTGATTCCTTTCCCATTGCTCAGGATTGCTCCATGGGCCATTAACTCTCCATCACTTCCCTTGTGCATGCATGAGTTTAGTGAACTTCTACATGATTCCCCTGCTACAGCATCAGGGGGGACTTGGTGTAGAAAACTATATGTAGAGCTGCGGTAGGGTGCCAAAAAGCTGATTGTCATAGTCACGGCCTGAGTAAAAAGTAAGCCAATGAGGGGTGAAATCTGATCCATTAGCAAAGTTATGTTTTATATTATTATTTATTAAAGGGGTTTATACTAATCAATAAAAATTAGGATACTGTCCTTTGAGGTTCTTGCAGGATCTGTATTTTCAATCCCTCTTAGGGTCTGAAGTGCTGTCTATTTGTGTAAAGAAAGTTTGGGTGACTGGTATATGTGTAAGTGCATTATAGTTCAGATGAGTATCCTGTAGTCTGAAGTCAAGAGGAATAGAATCCTGAATTATTCAATCTTTAACCAAGCAAGTCGAAGTCTGATGTGTTTATTTGGCAAATGAGCTCATGCAGGTTAAGTGTTTGCCAAAAAAATCACACATTACATTAATGTCAGGTCCAGGAACATGGCCCTGGCCATGTGGCTCTACACATGATAGTTTCCCCACCATTCCATGTCATTCTTTCTACCCAGGGTAGGATCATGTGGTTCCTGATAGTAAAATATTGACATTTCCTAACTGTAACTTTGCAAATAATAAAATGAGGATCAGTGAGTTTCTCAATAATATAATTCTTATTGAATTCACCGAGACAATTTCTCTGGGGGATGGCAAGGGGAATTTGGGGAATAGGCAAATATATATAAACAGCTGTTCTTACTAGAAAAAAATTCAGAGATACTAAACTCATTCCATCTTAAAATTAAATCTTTTTCTTCGAGGCTGTATAAACTAACTATTCCTGATGAGATAAATTATTCCAATGAGATTTCTACTACCGATCCAGATCTGTTGTTAATATGTTGGGATGACAATCACTTAGACTTATTTGCCCATGAGCAAGACCATATGTGAAATATGTATAATGTGATTTTTCCTTTTTGATAATTACTCTTATATAATTTCCTACTTTCATCTATCTTTTGCTACACTGATGTGCACCCATTTCACGTGCTGTAGTAACATTGAATGTTTATGTGTTTCCTATCTCTGCTATTGTAATTGCTCTTCCCTGAAACAAAGCCTGTTCTTAGAGCCTATGACAGCATTTTATTAAGTGTCCGTGGTATAATAAAAATTATCTCTGATGTTTTCCCCCAGTTCGTGATACAGAGCAAAAACCCCCGGAATTCCCTGAGAGACAGAAGTATCTTTTGTTATTCATAATGAGTCCTGTATTAGTCAGCGTTCTCTAAGGGGACAGAACTAATGAAATACATATATATGTATGTATTTATATATATATGTATTTATATATATGATATATATGTATTTTATATATGTATTTATATATATGATATATATGTATTTATATATATGTATTTATATATATATATGAAGGGGAGTTTATTAAGTATTAGCTCCCATGATCAGAGGGTCCCACAATAGGCCCTCTGCAGGCTGAGGAGCAAGGAGAGCCAGTCCAAGTTCCAACTGAAGAACTTGGAGTCTGATGTTCAAGGGCAGGAAGCATCCAGCATGGGAGAAAGATGTAGGCTGGGAGGCTACACCAGTCTCTACTCTCTCATGTTTCTGCTTATATTCTAGCGGCGCTGGCAGCTGATTAGATTGTGCCCACCCAGATTAAGGGTGGGTCTGCCTTTCCCAGCTCACTGACTCAAATGTTAATCCCTTTAGGCAACACCCTCGAAGACACACCCAGGATCAATACTTTGTATCTTTCAATCCAATCAAGTTGACATTTGGTATTAACCATCACAAGCCCCTTCAGAGGATACGTGAGTTGATGCTAATGAGGTGACTTGGGGTGAGCCCTCAGTTTCCCAATAGCATTCCAACGTAGCTCATCTATTCTGTTCTTGCAATACACTTCATTAGAGAGTTGGAACTTTCAGCCTCATCCCCTGATGGAGGGAGGAGATGAAGATTTACATCACATGGTCAGTGATGTAATTGATCATGCCTATGTAATGAATCCCACATAAAAACTCCAGTGAAGCTTAGAGAGCTGCCTGGTTGGTGAACATATGGATATACTGGGAAGGGGGTGCATTCCACAGAAGCTCCTATGCTTGGGACCCTCCAAGTCTCATCCTGCCTTTTCCATTTAGCTATTCCTGAGTTGTCTCCTTTATTACAAAACTGTAAGTGTAAGTACAGTGCTTCCAGTGAGTTCTGTGAATCATTCCAGTGAATTATCGTATTAGGCCATTCTTGCACTGCTATAAAGAAGTACCTGGGACTGGGTAATTTATAAAGAAGAGAGGTTTAATTGGCTCAGAGTTCTGCAGGCCTTACAGGAAGCATGGCGGCATCTGTTTCTGGGGAGGCCTCGGAAAGCTTCCAATTATGGCAGAAGGCAAAAGGGAAGTAGCCGTCTCATATGGCAGGGGCAGGAGCAAGGTGGGAGGGGAGGTGCCACACACTTTTAAATGACCATATTTCACGAGAACTCATTCACTATCACAAGGACAGGGCCAAGGCGATGGTGCTAAACTATTCATGAGGAATCCACCCCCATGAGCCAATCACCTCCCACCAGGCCCCACCTCCAACACTGGGGATTACAATTCAACATGAGATTTGAGTGGGGTGGCGACAAGTATCCAAAGTCTATCATTTATGTAACCTGAAGAGGGATTCTGAAAACCCTGAACTTGTAGCCATGGCGGGCTGAAGGGTGGGTGATTTAGGGATATGTAAGACTTGTAGCTTGTATCTTAAGTGGGAACAGTCATGTAAGATTGAGCCCTTAATTTGTGGGGATCTGCATTAACTCTGATTAGTATCAGAATTGAATTGCATAGCAGGACGCCCCCCATGACGGTTATAAAATTAGTGTTGGAATGTAGTACCACTGATTCTATAAATTACCTGTCTGGCATCATGGTGCCATCACCTGGAATATTTAAGTAACCTTATGGCTCTGAAATTCTTTGACTTTCTTAGATATAGTCAAAGCTAAGTCTTTCAGGTTATTTATTTATTTATTTTTAGACGAAATCTCACTCTGTCGCCCAGTCTGGAGTGCAGTGGCGTGATCTCGGCTCACTGCAACCTCTGCCTCCCGGGTTCGAGCAATTCTCTGCCTCAGCCTCCCAAGTAGCTGAGATTACAGGCACCCGCCACCACACCCAGCTAATTTTTTGTATTTTTAGTAGAGAGTGGGTTTCACCATCTTGGGCAGGCTGGTCTTGAATTCCTGACCTTATGATCCACCTGCCTTGGCCTCCCAAAGTGCTGGGATTACAGGCGTGAGCCACCACACCCAGCCGTCTTTCAGGTTTTTAATCATCTCAGGATTGCTAGTTAGGGGAGCATTTAGTTTTAAGGAAAACCAGAAAGATAATTGTGTTATTACCTACTCTGAAACACTGGTCTCAGACAGGCTTCAGTTGGGTCTTTCTCACCCTAGAAGCTAGAACTAGTCTTTTCATCAAGTGTGGGATTTCATCTGTTCATTCTTTGGATGGTGTTTTAGTCCATTCATGCTGCTATTACAAAGTACCTGATACTGGATAATTTGTACAAAACAGAACCTTATTTTCTCACAGCTCTGGAGACTGAGAAGTCCAAGATCAAGGCATCAACAGATTCAGTGTCTGGTGAAGGCTGCTCTGCTTCTGAGAGGTGCTCTGTTACTGCGTCCTTACTTGGCAGAATGCAGAAGGCAAAGGCCTTGCTAGTTCCTTGGAGTCCTTTTGTAAAGTGGTAATCCCATTCATGAGGGCTCCACCCTTAGGACTTAATCACCTCCCAAACGCCCCACCTCTTTATACTGTCATATTAGGCCTTGGGTTTCAACATGAATTTTTTGGAGGGACACAAACCTTCAAACCATAGCAGGTAGCTGTGATTTCCTAGACATGATACATTAGTAAAATTTACTGCTTCTATGATAATCTGACTATTGTAGGAAAACATGTAAGTTCTTCCCCTGGAAAATCAATAATAAAGTTTAAATCTTGGCGACATCACTGAGCTATCCATACTAGAATGATGTCAACAGATGATATTTGTAATTATAAAGCAATAATGTCAAATTTGCTATCAGAAGTGGATAACTTATTTGAGTTTTCTTTTCAATCCTGTTTGGAAATATTAAACATTAAATATAGTGAGGGGAAACAGAAAAATTTGTAAATTGGACAAAGGTAAACGTTAAGGATATCCACACATACAGCTTATAAAGTATTAATATATGCATCACTTAGTATGCTTTGGGTTCAGGAAGAGATGCTTGGATACTAATGAATATGTGTGAGGAGGGCAGGGGGTGCCTCCAACACTGTGTAGAATAAGTTGATATGGACAGCTTCTGTTCCAATATAGCCATAGAACAAACAAAAAGAAATAATAGCTAAACCTCCTTGCTTATGTGTTGCATCTGCAATATTTATAAGTAAACAAATGAACAAAAATAAAACCCAGCTTATCTCAAAAACGTGGAGAGGAATAATTGCCATGTGCCAGAAAGAAAGTGAAAACTCAAAGCTGACTTAGAAAAGAGAGGGGGCTGGAACCCTAGTTGATAATGGAGGTTAAGTATTGTAAACCCATGTAGGAATGGGGACACCATCTTAAGCCTTCATAATCTTGGAACTAGACCCACAGAAAAAAAGCCTAGTACTTCAAAAGTTTTGTGCATATATGAAACAGGCACTATAAATGTTTTGTTTGGAAACTTTCCTACATAAAGCAATGGTGGGCTCGGTAATTTGAACCAATCCTTTCACCAAGGACAACTAAAAACTCTGTATGTAATGTTTTATTTAAAATACTTTTAAAAGCTTCAAAAATTGTACAAGACAGTGACAAATTACCTGGCCAATGTTCAAAGAGAAGGTGAGAATCCAGAGAGAAGCCCAGCATTCCGACCTGCTTTTACATTGAGGGAAACTGTCGATTTGGAAATGATACCCGAAAAACTGAGATGTAAAGAAGCCTGTCCAACTCAGGGAGGGTTAATCTTGCTCTCCCCAACTAATAATATGAGAACCAAAATGTCAATGTACCCCAAAAAGTGCCCCCCGCAAGTTAAAGCAATCCAAAGGGGGTTTTGCATGAAATCTCAAGGCTTGAACTTTGATTAAGCTAGTTCGAGATTGTTTATACCAATCGAAGTAACTTAAAGTCTACTCAGAAAGAAGATCTGTCATCCTCGGCCTCAGATTATTAGTAAAAATGATTATTCAATTGTAATGATCTAGCACTTATGGAAGCAGCACCGTAAAAATGATTATTCAATTATAATGATCTAGCACTTATGGAAGCAGCACCCTATGATACAGAATCATCATAAACAAAATGTAACAACAATAATTATAACAACTTTGGATATTGCAATTATCAGCACAGATCATAAAGCATCTATTTGTACTATGTGCAGATAAATATTTTGTAAACTTTCCAAAGCAGAAAACTGGTAACCATAAAATGTTACAGAGCGGATTAAAGAAAAACTAGAATTTCTAGTTTGAAATGAAAATTATTATGTGAAAAGAGACCCTGAATATTCTACTGAATGGAAGCAGATTGACAAAACTGTTGAGCTACAAACACATACTACCTTTCAAGTAAGAGAAAGGGAGACTCAAGGGGTAAAAAGGAAAATCCAGAGGGTGGAACCATGAATGTGGAGAGTAGAGCTGAGAGCCACAGAGGATTAATCCCAGAGACCTAAAAGAGGTTGATAAATGGATTTCAGAACTACCTTGGGCTGGTGACTTCTTTTCACTTTCCACATACCTTCCTTTTGAATGAAATGTCCATAATTATTATTCTATGCCTGTCTTGCCATTGCATTGGGAAAATATTGATAACAGATAACTTTTGCTTTAGCTTTTCAGGTCTACAGATGAATCCGCATCATAGCCCGCAATGAATGAGACTGATGAACCTCTTTAACACCTCATTTAGATGAGATTTAGGACTTTTAAACGAATGACATTTAGATGAGATTTTGGACTTTCAGCTGATGTTGTAATGGGATGAGACTTTGGTGGACTGTTATCAATTAGGATTTCACCAGAACAAACCAGTAGGAGACTGTGTGTGTGTGTCTGTGTGTGTGTGTGTCTGTGTGTGTAATAATATGTATTATATGTATGTAAATATATGTAATACATATGTTATATATGTAATTGATAGTAGGTAGGTAGATAGCTAGCTAGCTAGCTAGCTAGCTAGCTAGGTAGATAGCTAGCTAGCTAGCTAGCTAGATACATAGATAGATAGATAGATAGACAGACAGACAGACAGACAGACATGTTGGGAACAGGCCCCCCAAAATCTGGCCATAAACTGGCCCCAAAACTGGCCATAAACAAAATCTCTGCAGCACTGTGACATGTTTGTGATGGCCACGATGCCCACGCTGGAAGGTTGTGGGTTTACCGGAATGAGGGCAAGGAACACCTGGCCCACTCAGGGCAGAAAACCACTTAAAGGTGTTCTTAAATCACAAACAATAGCATGAACGATCTGTGCCTTAAGGACATGCTCCTGCTGCAGATAACTAGCCAAACCCATCCCTTTACTTCAGCCCATCCCTTTATTTCCTGTAAGGAATACTTTTAGTTAATCTGTAATCTGTGGAAACAGTGCTTATCACTGGCTTGCTGTCAATAAATATGTGGGTAAATC
Source organism: Pan paniscus (assembly GCF_029289425.2). Taxonomy (NCBI): domain Eukaryota; kingdom Metazoa; phylum Chordata; class Mammalia; order Primates; family Hominidae; genus Pan; species Pan paniscus. Next base: position 23,816,956 of record NC_073254.2, read on the forward strand.
TCTGTTCATGGCTCTCAGCTCTAAAGGCTGTGAGACCCCTGATTTCCCACTCCACACCTCTATATTTTTGTGTGTGTGTCTTTAATTCCTCTAGTGCTGCTGGGTCTCCATGACCAAGCTGGTCTCGGCATAGACAGATTTCTTGCAATTTACAGTTGTGGGGATTAACTAGGCAAGTCCAAAATCCATAGAGTAAGTGATCAGAAAAGACAGGCTGGAAAGGCTGATGGTGCCATTCACAGATGGAATTTCTTCTTCCTCGTTCTGCTCTCAAGACCTTTAAACTGATTGAATCAGGCCCACCCAGATTATTAAGGGTATCTCTTTTAGAGAAGGTCAATTGGTTGTAGATATTAATCACATCATCTACTAAATACGTTCAACAGCAACACCTAGATTCGTGTTTGCTTCATAACTGTGGACCATAGCTTAGTTACATTGACACATATAAGTGACTATCAGAAGGACTTGGAAAGGGTGAGTGTATTTTGCATTTGGGTGGTATGTGACTTTTGGGGGACCAGGGAATGGACTGAAATATAAAGATGACTCACAAGGATTCCATCCTCTGGTTATTTAATCAAACACAAATTTAAGTGTTGGTATGAAAAGATTTTGCAGATATAATTAAAGTCCCAAAGCATTTGACCTTCAGATAAGGAGATTATCCAGGTAGACCTGACCCAACCATTTAAACCCTTTAAAACTATAGTTTGAGCTGGGTGTAATGGCACATGCCTGTTAGTCCCAGCTTCTTGGGAGTCTGAGATGGGAGGATGGTTTGAGCCTGGGAATTTGAGGCTGCAGTGTACCACAATCACTCCCATAACTAGCCACTTTACTTCAGCATGGGCAACATAGTGAGAACCCATCTCTAAAAATAAATTAATTAAATAAACAATAAATTGGAGAGTTTTCTGCTCTCCACATTTTACCCCTTAAGTCTCCCTTTCTCTTACCTAAAAGGTAGTATGTGTTTATAGCTCAATAGTTTTGTCAATCTGCTTCCTTTCAGTAGAATATTCAGGGTCTGAAGCCTGTTTTCACATACTAATTTTCATTTCAAACTAGAAATTCTAGTTTTTCTTTAATCAGCTCTGTAACAGTTTATGGTTACCAATTTTCTGCTATAATTTTGGAAAGTTTACAAAACATTTATCTGCACATAGTACACATAGATGCTTTATGATCTGTGCTTGTAACAGAATGAGGAAGTCAGAAAGGTTTGAAGCATGAGAAGATTTCAACACACCATTGCTGGCTTTGAGGGAGGACAGCCTCTAGAGACCTAGCAAAGTCTCTAGCTGACAGAAAGCAAGGAAACATCAACCACGGTCCTACAACCACAAGAGACTGAATTCTGCTGGTAATTTCTAAAAGCTTGGCAGCAGATTCTTCCCTAGAGCCTCCAGATAAGGCCCTGAATGGTCAATGCCTCAATTTCAGTAGAGAACACAACTGAACTTGCCTTAACTTTTGACTTACGGAACTGTGATATTATATAATACATGGGTATTGTTTTAAGCTGCTGAGTCTGTGGTAATTTGTTACACAGCAATAGAACACCAATACACATGGAACGTACCACGAAGCCAGGAACCCAAGTGAATGCTGAGAGACCAGAAGGGATTGTGTCACTTAAGGAATTCTATGATCTCTGGAAAAATATGGGAGGATTTATTGGAAAAAGCCTTAAAAGAACTCCACCATTGAAAAGCCAGTATTTGAATATTTGCCACGCCCCAGTTCAGTGGAGAAAAAGTAGCATAGAGGGTTAGCAGAATTCACAAGTCAGATTTGAGTAGTAGTAGAGGTTTCCAATAAGATGAGAGACTGAAGTTGAGATCACATGTCATTTGGATGTCTTAAGGTTTAAAATAGCTGTTGTAGTACCTAAAAGTTGCTGGATAAGCCAGCGGCTATACCTGAGACATAAACCAGAGACTGGGAAAGGAAACCTGACAGAATGAAGTGGACAGACCGTTTTGTGAGAAATATAAAACTTTTTAATGAATTTACTGTGCGATGTCACCTCCATTAAACAGTAATAGTAACTGTTGGGGTGGGAAAGGGAAGATTTCAAAATACATGGAACTAAAATCCCATAACTCCAGGTACTACAGAAATCCCTAGTTTCCCCAGATCTTGTCCACTACTGTATAAATATTCTCTTTATTAAAATATCCTCAATTACTCAGCTTTAGTGGGCCATCTATTTCCAGCCAGGATTCTAATTGATACGCTCACAGAATAAATCAAGCGTAGCAATAACTATCATTAGAAAAAAATAATCTTTAAGACAAAAGCACTATTATAGACATAGAGAATGATATGTAACAAATTTAACAGCTCATTAGAAAAAAATAAAAACAAACACCTTTTATGTTCCAAGAAACATATTGATAAAATATATGAAGCCAAAATTGAAAGAAATATAAAGATAAAATTAAAAATCCAAAATAATGAAGCATTTTAAGAACTTCTGTCATTATCAGAGATCTAATAGAAAATAATTAGTACAAGTAGATTAAAACGGCATAACTAGCGAGTTCCATCTAACATATATTAGCACCCAGGGCCAACTATGTAAAAAGTTCATGTTATCTTAATATATTGTTATGAGATATTTTGGACATCTTAAAATGTATAGGGAACATTAAACTATAGGCATATACCTAGCTAGCATATTTTGGAAGATGCTTCTCCATTATCAGTTCTGTTTCAGCTTGTCTTGTGGCAGCTTTTATCTCAGATCAAACGAACAGCCTTGGAAGGTAGAGAAGGCCTCTTCCTCTGATGTGGAGAGCAGGTTCATTTGATATCCAGTATAATAAGAGAATGACTTTATTATGAAACATAGGTTGGTTTACTAGCAGCTCACTTCTAAGACTGGAGTCTCTTAAGCTTGCAGTTCCTCCAAAGTGACACAAACCCACTGTGTGTGGAGCACCTGCCTGGGTCTGCCTCCGCATCATCCCCATGGAACTTGGGGGCCAATGGGAACTGTAGTAAACATTTACATCTAGGGGTAAAAACAGCTTTCTAATCTTGCTAGCCTCTGACTACCTCAATATCTCTCCTTGGTTGCTCCCTTACTCCTGCCAACATATCTGAAAATTGGATTTAAGTTTTCACTCTTAGCAAGATGAGAACCCAGCAAAGGATTTTGAGCAAAGAAGTAACACAATCTGACGTGTTTTAAAAGGAGTCCTCTGGCTACTCTGTTGTGAATGGAGAGACAAGATGAAGCCATAGGTGCACCAGTTAAGAGGATGTTACTTTAATATGCAGACAAGTAAGGATGGTGGCTCAGATCATATGGTCAAAAAGTTGCAGAGGCAGAATTGGAAGCTTCCCTGTTGTCTGGAGTTCTTGTTTGCATGTATTATTTGTGGATCCTGGTGGGCTGCAGCCCGACAGGAGGCAGATATTCCCTCCCCCACCTCTGACAGCCACGACACAACCATGTGGCCAACATTTGGCCAACTGAATGTTCCTACCCAGGCCCTGAATCTGAGGCCTGGGACAAAGAGAGGACTGATAGCTGAGGACCCATCCCAGGGACACACGGCAGCAGGAGCAGCAGCGGAGCAGCCGGGGCTCACCTAGGCAGTGATGGTACCCAGCATCAGTGTCATGCAGCAATGGGAACAGTCTCTCTTGCACTTATCAGCTGCTAAGCTCGGAGCACACTGATTTTTATCCATTTAAATTAAATGAGGCAGTCTGTCTTTTCTGTGTAAAGAGGTGATTTTGGAATTGGACATACCTAAGATCACATTTCACCTCCTCCACTTCTAGGGATGTGGTCTTGGAAAAATTGCTGCTTTTTGAAGTCTTGAAGTCTCAATTTCTTTACCTGCCCCCCCGCCCCAAAAGTCATTGAAATCTGTTGTGATGATGATAGGAAATAAAGGGTAACCAGAACATGAGTTCCACAGTAACTGGAACATGAGAGGTAGAGCCAGAAGGTAGGTACTACTATTGTTCTTGTTACTGCCATTTAAAAATAAGTTTGCCAAGAGTGACTGTGACTTTGCAAGAAACACACTTAAGGACAGTCTTTACATAACTTTCTTCTTTACTATTGATTTTTAATGTTTTAATTTTAGAGGTCAAAGATTTCCTTAAGCGTCATGTGATCATTTTTTCCTGTCTTGGATAGACTGAAAACAACAACAACAACAAAAACTTCAGAGACTTGAGCTTTTTGGGGTCCTAGTGATGTGACATGTTATCTTGGCTGTCTCCTTCTATGGCTTATTGTCCTAATGTCTCATGAGCTCATAGGACATCAATCTTATTTTGCTCAGATTGTCTTATAACATGTGAACCAGATTCTTCTCAAATAAATAAGGTTCTCAAACTTACAAAAGTTGAACTTGTGGCCCACTGTTCTGGCACCTCCCATTGAGAAAGATTTCAAACAAGAGTAAACACAGACAATCTGAACTGGTGCCATTTCATTTCAGTGCTTTCAAATCTATTTTAATCAAATCTTGCAAAAGGATGCCTCATAAAACTTGTCTTAATTACTAATGTCCTATGAATCACAAAATGGAAAATAAAGTGCTGTTGTTTTCATGAGTATTTCATTGGTAATAGGCTGTAGTCTACAGTGTCTCCATTTTGGCATTCAAGAATACTGTGTTAGTAAGTTTTCTGCGATTGTTGTGTCTCAAAAGTTAGGCTTAGAAGAGCTTAATTGAAAAACTCCAATGAGCTGAATGAATCATCCCAAAGACTTTTTAAGATTCAACAAAGTCAACTTCAAAATCATCTAAAGTTACATTTAACAGGATGTATTCTGTGTTTGTGCACTCTAAGTTAAAAATTAATTGATCATCATTCACACTGATGGGCTACAATTCATGTGACTAGCCATACGATACTCTTTTTAAATACAAAGTAGATTAGTAAATGGAATTGTAGTTTTAATTTTGCAATGACATGGAGTTTGTTTGAAACAAACACAAATAATTTTAAAATGTGATAGATCATGGAGATATTTGCCAATTCAAAAAGAGACATATTTCACCAGAATATATGTATGAAGTCATTGGTTGAGGGTGAAGAATGGAGGAGTACACTTGCCCTTGAGTGCCTATCTGGCCTCTTTCTAAGTACGCTGTATTCCTCTTGAAGCATTTATGAGATCCACCAGGAAACAAAGAAATATAATTCTGGTTAGCTTATTTAGTTTTTGACAGCCTTAAGAACTTTATTTGAAATTTCCATCATGGAACACCCATTATTTGATTAGGAATGCATTAGCTGAGCAAACATTTCTGTAAAAATAAATATAAATCTGATTATATTGGTGGGTTTAAAAAAGCACTCAAATTCTTAGACTAAAACCTAATGTTTGGTTTGCTTTTTGTTTCTTTTTCTAGTATCAGCCCCCTAAGAACACTTGACTTGTATCTAAGATTTGTTTTGAGGGAGAAATTTCAAGTCAATTCAGAAACCTCATAAATACCTCAGTGGAACAAGATATTTAATATTATCCACAGAATTTTATTTTTCCTTTATAAAGAAAAATAAATTTGTTTTCCTACTACCTGAAGGATATACTCTAGACATTTTTTAAAAGCGATGATGGATTTATACTGATCCAGAGGCATTTGATCATTTATATTTTTATCCATTAAAATGTTATTTTTTTTCCAGAATGTTCACCACTATATTATATGCTGATGGAACAAAGAATAAAACACAGAACTTTCCCTGAAGAATGTGAAAGTCTTGAGGACAAAAAATGTTGAAATAAAAGAAAAAGAAACAGAAAAACTCTTAAGATTTGTTATGATAGATACAAAATTCTATAGGAGCACAGAGGGAAAACAATGATTATTCTTGTCTGAGTGTGGGGATAGAAAGTGTTACTTAGTGTGAGTTTTGAATGATGAGTAAATTTTACCAGAATCTTAGCCAGAAAAAAATCAGACAACAGAATATCATGCGTTTCAGAGAATTAAGCAGTTCATTCTTGAGGTTTAAGAAGAGAAATAAAGTCACAGGGTAAAGTCTCAAGATCATGTTAAGAAACTTGAACATAACATTTTGGGCAATTGGGGTTACATTAAAGGATGTTAACCCCATTAGAATGGGTGGACCACAGAGATCAACTCAAAGAAGAAAGAGTTAAGGATGGGAGATTTTACTTCTGTAGGAAAGAAGTTATGAAGACTTGAACCAAAGCAATGGCCCTGAATTAGGAAACAGAAAGGGATTAGAATAGTATTTTAGACAATGCATTGAATTAAATTTGTTGATCAGATATTATATAGGCAATGTCATCAAATAGAATAAATTCAGGATTTCCAAATATTCTTGCTGGGAAATTGAATAAATGAATGGCAGAGGTCTGAAATAATAAATACTGGTAGTTGGCTTTGAATGAAGGAATCCTCTTTAAAATACATCTTCACTGAAGAGCTTCCCTGAATGGTTAATTCAGTTATGAGGAAAAAGAAGATAACATAAGAACTTTTTTTTTACAATGAGAAAGATGAAAATATTTTTTTCGTAATAGGAAAAATAGAATTGCACGAAGTCAATCAGGAAAATCAGTCAAGAGAACTTGCAGTTTATCATGACAGTTAAAAACCGTCTTTCCCTAACACCCACTAAAATATATCAAAATATAATGTCCTATTAAAAGAAAAGATTTATATACCCCTGAGGCATATAAAAATCAAAAAGTAGCAAAGACTCTATAGAGAAAATGCAGCAAAAATTTATATGCCTATGTATACCCAGTGCTTCTATTATCCCTGTAATTAATGAAGAGGGGCAGAGAAGTGAAAAACTTCTTGGGAAAAATTGATACAATCAACCAGGACAGATTGCCCTAAGTAGGCAGAATAAAAGCCTTTCAGTTAGTCTCACTGTCTTTACATAAACCTAAATGCAGAGGTTGCATCGACAAGAAAAACATATGGCCATGTTATCTACTTTCTAGGTTTGCCAGACATGGAATTTTATCCATGAGCCAGTTCCTCAGTTTCTCTCCATTTATAAACCTTCCAAGGCAACACCTGCCATGAAAATAGCAGGATATAGAGGCACACAAGAGCTATACAGATCCTTATATCATGAGTTCCATAGGGAAAAGTTATAGATAAATGCAAAAACAGATAGAACACCAAATAGAGTGTGTATTAGAGGCTTGTCCAATCTATTCAAAGCCTGTCATACTGCAAATCCCCATTCCAGAGGGGTTGCTGTCTATAATTTCTTGCTTAAAAAAAAGTGGCCCCAGAAGGCACTGAGAACATGATGTCATGACACCATCCCTGCCTTTCTGTATCAGTGGACTACGAGTGTTCATCAGTACAAAAGCAGCGATGTTATCTGCTGCTGAGAAACCTGGAAAATAGACTTGTGTGAAAGTACTATCTAGAAAAAGAGAATAAAGATCATCTAAATCCATCATATTTTTATTTCCAGAAATTGGAACTCTGAATTTCAGAGGCTATCTACATTCAGCTGGTAAAAGACGTGAGAAGATGAAAAGAATTAGAGACAGAGGAGGGTGACTTAGTCATATAAATGGTGACGCATTGAAAACAAATAGCAACAAAGTATGTTTGTGGGGTTTAAACAAGAGAGCCTAATTCAAACAACATACCTTACTATCTCACAGTTTTTGTGGGTCAAGAGCCTGGCGCTGTTTGTATAGTTCTCTCTGCCTCAGAGGCTCATGTGAGAATCACATTCAAGGTGTCCAGTGGAGTTGCAGCCTCATCTCAATGTTTGACTGGGGAAGGATTTACTTCCAAGATCACACCCTTCTTGGCATAGTTCTCTTTCTTGCAGGCTGTTAGACCAAGGTCCCTAGCTTCTTGTTGCCTATTAGCTAGAGGTCAACCTCATTTTAGCCTCAGTTGTTAGTCTCAGTTTCTTCTCACATGGGCCTTTCCAACAGGGCTGCTTTCTTCATCAAAATCACAAAGCGAAAGTGACTGATGGTACAATCTTATAATCCTATTCTATTGGTAAGAAGCAAGTCACAGGATCCACCAGCATTCAAATGGAGAGAATTACGTAAGGGTTTGATTATCAGGGGGCAAGGATAATTGAAGGCCGTCTTTTACTATGTCCCCAACAAACACAGTTACCCATCTGATCTAATTGACATCAGAATACTGCATCCAATGACAACAGAGCGCACATGGAACATTTAGCAAAATTGACCACATGCTGGATCATAAAGCAAAGCTCAACACATTTCAAGGATTTTAAGACATTCAAAATATGTTCTTTGACCACAGTGAAATTAAGTTAGAAATCAATAAGAAGAAAACTAAAAAATCCCCCCCAACAGCTTGGAGATTAAACAAAGCACTTTTAAGTAATGCATAATTTTTTTAAAAAAAAAGAATAGACATTAGAAAAACTTTGATTAAATGTTAGAAAAAAATATAAAGTATCAAACCTTTAGGAATGCAGCTAACTGCTTAGAAGAACATTTATAGCCTTAAATTTCTATCTTAAAAAAAGAAGAATGGTTAAAAATCAATTATCCAATGTCCCCTTTCAAGCAGGAAGAGAAAGAACACATATCAAACTTTCAGTTGGCAGACAATAAAATAATGAAATTTAAAATAAATGTTAAATAGAGACAGTCCAAAAAAGTGATCACCCTCATTAGTCATCAGAAGAATACAACACACATACACACACACAATAAGGGACCACTACATAGAGGAGCTAACATTAAAATGATAGATACACTGTTGATGATGAGAGTTTAAAATTTTGCAATCACAATTTATCATTTGTTCATAGTATTTACTAACGTTGAGCACAACCATACCCTTTGACCTGGCAGTTCCACTCTGAAATATGTAGTCAGCAGAAATTTATGCATATAGTCTCTAAAAGATGCAGGCATGTTCTAGCAGCATTCTTAAAGTAGTTAAAAACAGCAAAAGCCTAAATGGCTTTTAAGAGTTGATGAGTTAATAAATTATAATATATTAACACATACAGTATTGAGGATAAAGTAATTATATATAATGTAATATAAAATAACAGGGATGAATCTTTTTTTTTTTTGAGACGGAGTCTCGCTCTGTCACCCAGGCTGGAGTGCAGTGGCGCGATCTTGGCTCACTGCAAGCTCTGCCTCCCGGGTTCACGCCATTCTCCTGCCTCAGCCTCCCGAGTAGCTGGGACTACAGGCGCCCGACAACACGCCCGGCTAATTTTTTGTATTTTTGGTGGAGACGGGGTTTCACCATGTTGGCCAGGATGGTCTCAATCTCCTGACCTTGTGATCCGCCCGCCTCGGCCTCCGAAAGTGCTGGGATTACAGGCGTGAGCCACCGCACCCAGCTGGATGAATCTTATAAATAGAATTTGGGCAAAAGAAACCAAACACACAACAAATACAGATTCTTTATATAATTTTTTGAAATCATATAATTTTATATATAATAAACATAATAAATATTATAAACAAACATGTAAATATTAAACCCAGGTATAACTGATGTATATTGGTGGCTTTACCTTTGGGGAGGAACTGATAGTAACTGGAAGTGTCATTTGGGGAAGTATCTATGGAGCACTATTTCTTACTCTGCATGGTATTTACAAAGGTTAACTTTACTCACTTAATGAAAATTCATTCATCTGTATACATGTAATGTTTCAAATTCCTTATGTTTATGTAAAATTTTAATTAAAATGTATTTAAACTGTTGAAATGCCTAAAAGCTCTTATTAAAAATCCTAATGATGAAAATATACTAATGGAAACAGAACTTTGTGAGATATTTGCAACTCAAAAACATGATATATTTTGTAATTTTAATTATTATAGAACTAACTCTAACTTATTATAGAAATATCAATAAGACAATGGGAAATAGACAAAGGATATGAACAATTTATTCACAAAAAGTATAAGTGCTTGTTAAACATTTTAATAGAAGCTCCACCTCATTCATAATGAGAGAAAATCAATATGATACTATTTGTCAACTCTCATTTTGTGAAATTTCAAAAAGTTTGGTAATACATTATATTGGGGATGGTTTGATGAAGCAGAAGCTCTTGTACACTGCTGATGTAAGTGTATATTGGTACAACCACTATGAAAAGCAATTTGCTAATATTCCTCAAAATAGCAAATTCACCTAATAATTGACCTCACAATTATACTTATAGGAATGTATAGCAAAGATATGCTTGTGAATATATGAACTTGCTATGCACAAGCTTACTCAATGTAGCAATTTTTATAATGGCTAACTATCCAGAAATAATCTAAATGACTATTAGAAGGGGAATGGTCAAATGATGTGATGATTAACATTATGTATCAACTTGGATAGGCTATGATGGCCAGTAGTTTGGTCAAACACTAGTCTAGATATTTCTGTGAAGGTATATTTTAGATGTAGTTAACATTTAAATCTGTGGATTTTAAGCAGATCTCTCTTCATAATGAAGGTGGGCCTCATCCAATCAGTTGAAGGCTTTAAGAGAAAAAATTGAAGTCTCTTTAAAAGGAAGGAATTCTGCTTCCACCCCTCCTTTGAAGTCAAGATATTAACTTCTTGCCAGCTGATAAATAAGTCTGTTTATTGGGAGTACACTAACAGATGCAAATGAGTTATAAATACATTTTATAAATGACTTATAAATACATAAATGGCATGGTCTTCTGCTATAGAAACAACACACAAAAGCCCAGGATAGAGAAATGGGAAGAATTGTTATCTATAACACGTATATATGAAATTACAAGCCTTTATATATTGAGTGTGATATGATTATCATAGGTAATTAGTAATTAGTTCTATAGTAATTGAGAAGGAGTTACTAAGAACAGGGTTATATAATTAATTGAGACAAAAATTTGGACACAGAGAGGAGTGAGGAATGTAATTCTAGGTAAAACAAACGAACACATAAAAAAACGAGAGAAGTGCAAGCCTGGGAACAGGAAATCTTACTCCAAGGCCATTGTAACCTGTTGGCATGCTGAAAAGAGAGTTTTCTGAAAGGAGCAGTGGGGCTAACAGTGAGGAGGTCAGGCAAGACCGAATGACTGGGGTCTTGAATCCAGAAGTTGTGTCTGGGCATGTGGAAATGAGAAGTTTCCAACATTTATAAATTGAAGTTGACTTAATGCAAGAATGCCAGGCTTTTTAACCAGGGGCAGGTGAGAACTCACAGATTAGTGTAACTGGTGGACTGCTGTATTCTGTCCTCATAACTGCCTTGTGCAAACTTTCACTAGGGCCTTGATGAAGGGTTAAAGGTCTACTATTCACTAGCTGCTGTATCAAAACCTAAAAGGGTTTTCCCTGTATTTTTTGGTGATAAAAGCTCATGGGAGTTGAATTCATCAGTGTAAACGCTGAATGAACTAATATGAGTCTCTTTATTGATTCTGCTTACTATGAAGATTCTAATTTTTGCTGAACAAATACTAATGAATCAGCTTATAGGGTGATACCCTAAATGTCAGTGGAGTGTTGACAATGCAGTTTGTTCTGCCATAATTTATGCTTCTTTAATATAAATTGACTCATATTCTATTGAAAATGGGAGAATTATGCCAATGTAACGTAGAATTCCTTTTGGTTTAGTCTTTTCGTAGCATGTTAGTATTTTGAAGCAGTTTGGGCAACTTTTCTCACAATTAAAGATAAGACCTGGGTTGGGCGTGGTGGCTCACACCTATAATACCAGCACAGGGAGGCTGAGGGAAGTGGATCACCTGAGGTCAAGAGTTTGAGACCAGCCTGGCCAACATAGTGAAACCTCGTCTCTACTAAAAATACAAAAAATTAGCTGGGCATGGTGATGCATGCCTGTAATCCTCCTGTAACTCAGGAGGCTGAGGCAGGAGAATCGCTTGAACCTGGGAGGCGGAGGTTGCAGTGAGCCGAGATCGCGCCATTGCACTCCAGCCTGGATAACAAGGGCAAAACTCTGTCTCAAAAATAAAATAATAAAATAAAATAAAATAAAATAAAACATAAATAAATAAGACCCTGGAAATGTGTAATTTTAATAAAATAAGCTGAAAACCCAGAAAAATGCAAGTACTAGTAGTAGCTGTCTTAGTGGCATCTAGAACCACTAAATTTCTGGAACCACTAGGTTTAGATATCAGGAAAACCTACAAGTGTAAACAAAAATTCTGCGAAGATAACTCCTCCTCTTATATTAAATAGCAGATAAATGAAGGCTACACCTTAAATCAAAGTGGTTTTTTTTTAAAATGGTCACTATTAAAAGTAAACATTCTTCATTACTTCTTTCCCTACAAAGCAAAAGCTCCATGATTTCATTTTGTAAAGGATTGACTAACTGGGGCACTATGTGTAAATGTCAGTAAAGATTGGCTATGCTACATTTTCATTAAAACTGCTTTTTGTTGCTTTTGTTGTTAATATTTTGATTACAAAATTCCAAAGGATTTGGGGGGTCTGCCACAAACCTATTTTCCCCATAGGCCTTATTAAGTTTAGTGTACCAGATTGTGCAACACAAGGTTTTCCAGTAACACACATATGGAATCATAGCAGGAATATCTATATATAGTATATAGAATATGATTATTCTCTTTCTAAAATCTAAAAGAATATGAATTTTTAAATTGTCGTGCTTCTAGGATATCTTATTAAAATTGTGCACATGTGAAAGACTTATGTACAAAATTTCCAGATGCCATGAAGTAGGGTAGCAGTGACTTCCTTTGATTATAAAATTGGGCTCTGACAACTTCCCTGCAGGCTTGAGGAATGAACTAGATCTAACAAGATGAAGTTCAATGGTAAGTACACATAGTATTTTCTTAATTTGAGTAAGATGGGTCAACTGATGACTAGGTATTTAGTAATACACATGTGTTAAATATTTTACAAATTTATTGGGAATTTTTAAGGACAGGCATAAAAACATAACTATCAGGATGAATCACCAGAACACACTTTATAATAGTGACAAATTAGAAATTGCATATAGGAAACAATTGGGAATTTGGTAAATAAATTATGATACAACCATAAAATGGAATGCTCAGTAGCCATTAAAGATGTTATAGAAGAGCAATTATTGACATGAAAAGGTGTTAGGACATATTGATAGGTGAGCAACGTAGATGATAACATACAGTATTGACTTTATTTTTGTAAAACAACAACAAAAAGATCTGCAGAGATATATGCTAAAGTAACTGCTCATCCCTGGGAAGGAAGTATGTCAGTGTTTATTTTGTACTTTGTTTACCTGGATTTCCCACTTTTTCTATAAATTACATAATTTGTTTCTGTAATAAAACATTGATCTACTACAATCCTTCATTTTGATGAAAACAAATCCATTTTTTAAAATCTTATATATATATTTTGAGACGGAGTCTCGTGCTGTCACCCAGGTTGGAGTGCAGTGATGTGATCTCAGCTCACTGCAACCTCCACCTCCCGGGTTCAAGCGATTCTCCTGCCTTAGCCCCCTAAGTAGCTGGGATTACAGGAGCGCACCACCATGCCCAGCTAACTTTTGTATTTTTAGTAGAGATGGGGTTTGACCATGTTAGTCAGGCTGGTCTCGAACTCCTGATCTCATGATCCGCCCGTCTTGGCCTCCCAAAATGTTGAAATTATAGGTGTGAGCCACCACGCCTGGACAAAATCTTAGATTTTTGTAAGGAGCAGAAGTGATTTCCAAGTTGCCGCAGAGCCAACAGTTTGTCCCCACAGGAAGCCAGTAAGAACCCTCCTAATCAAAGTCCATGGCAGATTTAGGGAAGAAAGGTGCTTCCTAGTCAGGGGGCCTCAGTTCAGCTCCTGTGTCCTGAGGCCAAGGCAGCCCATCTCCAGCCCAGTCCATCCTCTTCTTGCTGAGTCACCAGCTTCATCTTCTTCAGAGCCAAATCTCCTGTGTAGAAGGACTCATCCTTAGTGAGCACAATTAGAATCTACAAGCTGAGAGATTATGGATGTCTTCACAAGTCTCTTTAAACACTTTGATTCCAGGTAGTATTTTTTGGTGGTTTCTTATCATTTTGTTTTTGTACCATTAATGCTCAAAGACTTAGCAGTGGCTTCAGATATAACAACGCTTGCATAGATAATGATTCTTTAAAATTTTAATTGCCGTCGGGAACACTCCCAAAACTTCTGAAATTATATACTTGTTAAATATAAGCATTTTTAACCAGCGATGTCATTATGACATATGCAAATATCATAGGAGTTTTGGGGTATAAATTTATACTGGCAATTTAATTTTGTATTATGTTTGAGGTTAAACATATCTGAAATCATGGCGAATGTAAATAAATGTGTAAAATAAACATAAGTGGTGTGTGAGATACTTCTTCCAGGTCTACTTACCCACTCTTAATCTGCCAGTGGATCCCACTATTCTCAAGTTTAGACCAGTGCTTGACAAATGTTAGCAAGCATCAGAATCATCTCAAGAGCTTGTTAAAATGCAGATTCCTGGGCTTCACTCCCAAGCATGCCACTTTAGTAGGGACTGGGTGGAACCTGAGAATTTGCATTTCTAACAATTTCCCTGGTGAGGCTGAAACGGTTGCACTGCAGGTAGCAAAGGTCTACGTGTAGACTCCAGATGTCTCTCACTCATTGTCTCATTCTATTGCAGTTCTTCCTTTTTCTGCTTCAAAGGAACCTTTCTCCATTAATGTAATAACTGATGATAATTAGTACAAATGTATTCATGAGTGACTCATCCCAGGTACTATGTGGACATCTCATGAGAATCTTCTTGAGATGCTTTAATTCAAAGAAATAAAATTAATAGTGGAAGTTTTCTATATCACAGAGGATGTTTATTTGGGCACAGAGGACTTTTAGCATCTCAGCATCCATTACTAGATGTAGGTGGACTAGTGTGTGAACAACAGCATTGTCTTTTTAAAACTCTGATGAAGATGAACTCATATCTATAGGTAAAGCAGTTTAAAAAGTTTACACACACACACACATACATATGTATATATAATTTTTTTTCTTACCAACTGCAAATAAGATTGCTCTTTTCCACAACTTCATGCATCAGGGTATGTAACAGATGTCAAGTGAAGTGACAGGGTTTAGGATGATGTTCGTGAATTAAAGGGCAGATGTCAGTTTCAAGTGATGTGTTTTCTATAATATACTGTCTCTCTTTGTTTATCTTTCAGTTACAATCTATAAAGCAACTGCTCATCTATTTAGTCTTGGGTAGGGTGTAGAAATGCAAGCCAGATCTCAAATTTGGTTTGTCATTTACCTTCTTGAAAGATGTGATTTATGTTTATAATAAAGTATTTGAAATGTCATTTAATAGGAAAACAAATGGCAGTAGGATTCCTGTGAGAAAAACAGAGAGAGAAAAGAGAAAAGGGGGTTTGGAACTTTGAATCAGACATTTTTATCTCACTATACTTTAAGTTACATATTTTTATTTTAATTGTAAAAATTATCTGTCTTGATATATCTTTTCCATTTTTTTTTCCAAAAAGAATTCATCAGCTGGGTTAATGATGACACAAAATTTTAATATATGCATTAAACATTTAAGTTTTAATATGTTAACATGTCATAAGATGTGAATAATAACAATGTTTTATATATGAAGTGAAAACATATTTTATGTTAGAAGTAGTTATAATGCTTGAAAAGTGACTTATATCCATAACAATTTCATTTAAATATTGCTTTTGCTCCCCATCTATCTTAGATGCAATTTTATAGTTCTTTTAAAAAATTCATTTCAGTGTGACCTCTTTGAGACTGCAACTTAGTGCCTCTAGCCTACATATCCAATTGTACTTGTATTTGCTCCTATTCAATTACCTTTTAACGTGCAGAGAGTAGCTAGCACCCAGGTCTGCATTCCCATTCTGAAACTCTCCAAGAATTACAACTTCAGTTCAGGTGCACTGAAATAAGAGAGAAGGGCAAAAAGAATCTATCATGGTACTCAGATGTTAGATCCCATGGGTAGTTTTAAATGTCCAGAGTCTGGGCTCTTACCTGCCCCTAGAATGGACTTCAGAAACTTTATTCTGAAAAGTGTAGAAATATATTCTTAAAGGAAACCTTGAGAGATTTCTGTGTCTTGCATTGGGAAACAAAGAAGGAGATGCCTGAATAAGAAAGGAACTCTAGTTCATAGAATAGAACCACAGGCACTTTTTCTTTTTTTAAAGATTTAGTTTTCATAGCTACTCTAAGATTCAATTACTACATCTGTAAAAATTGTTGATTTATATCTTCCTCTATGAAAATGCAGTGATAAAATGAGGAAATATACAAATGTAATGTTTGAAAAGATCCCAAATTTAAAAAAAAATCAGACATTACTATTACCAGGCATCTATTATGAGACAGATTTGGGAGTTGCCACACATGCTTTCTAGAGTTTAGATTTGTGCCTCTAGTGTTTTGATGATAACTCTTAAGCCTTTGGCAGAAGACTTACACCTTTGTATACAATAAACCTACCCCAGTAGAGCTGGGTCAATATCTATTTTCTTCAGAGTAGAGGGAGGACTACATGGGTTGCATACATATATCAAAATAGCACATTTTACCCATAAATATTTACAGTTATACTTATTTAATTAAAAATAATATGTAAAAGATTTTTAAAAAATATCTAACTGCTGTCTGGATATTTTGCCTTTAACAGAAGAAAAAAAAACCTTAAACTGGTATTGTCCATGAAGATTTACACCAAGAGAACTGTACCAGAAAATATCATCTGATCTTATTAGATTATAAATAACTCAACCAACTACAGAATTCCCTTGACAGATTGCTTTTGGAATTGACTATGAACATGGTAGAAAGTTTCATTTTTATTCTGCCTTTTTAAATCTATATGGATGGGATCTTAGGAAATTAAGTGCATTTTTAAAGACTTTTACAGATATATGTAGTCTATCAAAACTCTCTCCAAAAAGCAAAATTTGTTCTTTCCCATCAAAACTGTAAAGAATTTGATAAACTTCATCACTAATGTTCATTGACTAAGAAGGATTATTATGTTTTTTCAATGGAATGATTTAAATTGTTATAGAGTGCAAAGCTTCTAGCCAAAGAAATAAATTCCTAATCATGGAATGCCAGATTACAAACTGTGTGAAGAGAAATTTCCATGATGAACCACTTCCCGATCTCACTAGCAATGGCCTAGTTCACCTGCATGTAATCCAGTCCATCTAGCTATTTATTTCTTACATTACTTCTCTATGGCTGTGGCTGTGTTGGGCTGAGCAGTGATTAGATGAAAAATCTATGCATGGTGTCCATGCGTAGATTCATTCTGAAATCCCTGGTGTTGCCACCGGCCTGTGTCAAGGCTGGCTTCTCCTGACTATGAAGAGAATCTCTATCATTCTTACATATTTACTAAATGGAGCTCTTTCTCTCCTTATAAATATTTTGTATTTTGACATGGTTTCATCACTAAATGCATCTCAAATAATTTTACTTGAATAACTATGAACAAGCCTAGTGATTCTTCATACTCCTGCGTTCAGTTCTAAACCTGAATGTGCTCTTTGTTCGTAAATGGAAAAGGAAGCTATTCCACAAATGGCTTGTACTGGTTTGGGTCCAACTCTTTTCTCTTTCCTAAGGTGGCTACACCCGTGGTCTTTTAACTGTGGTAGCAACGTACTTAAAAAAAAAGTGTTCAAAAAGTCAAGACTTGAGGTTTATTTTTCTTCCAGACTGTTTTGTAATTCTCTGGTTAAAAAATAACTATTGTGTTTTATGAGAATAACAATGTTATTAAAATAGCTCAAGACGTCTTTAGAACATAAAATATCCATGAAAAACAATAATGTACTTAAATAATTTAAGCACTGATGAATACAAACATGTGGGTTAAATTTTTCTTAAAATTGTACTCTGATTTCAAAACAAAATAAAAAATAAGTCTGGGAAAAATTCATTTTTGAAGTCAACAAACCAAAGTTTAGTTAATCATTCAAGATATTCATCAAGTTCTAAAATAATAAGACTTTTTAAATTATAAATTAATTACACTATGTTTTGCATATTTAGTAGACACACCAATAAGTGAAAGCATGAGTAGTTCCATCCTCACCTTGCTGCAGAGGATAGCAGAATAGCCTAAAATAGTATCATTTCTAATGAATGCAAATACAATTAAATCAATTTTATTATTTCAAGCTATAAACGTTTTTAATAGTCCCAAATGGAAATTCTCTTCTACATCTATGATTTGTTAGTACTCTGCTTCTTCTCATGCGTTGTCCAGTATTTGTTGTTATTGTCACTTGCAATGGCGTTTCACCATTCTCTTGTCAGCTCCTATATGGCAAGGGGGCAAATCCTACACATGTTGTGCCTGTCACCACACACAATATAGTGTCAGGACCATAGTAAAAATATAAAGTCAAGACGTTTAAAAGATTGATCTCCTTAGCAAAACTTCAGAAAATTTTAATCACAATAAAATAAAGAATATTGAAGCAATATTTAAATTTGAGATTTATCAAAGCACCGTGTTTTTTTTACTTGAGTTGTTTTGCTTTTGTAAAATTTTATTCTGAATCTTATTTACTGCAAAAACCATAATTGTAATTCAAATCTTAAAAACTAATATATTCTCCAGCTTTTGTTCTGGGCTGAATCAATGTCAAAGCTAATGTATATCTTTGTACTGAATATTTTAACTCGGACATTAGTTGGGGGCCACCATCTTCATTTAAAGCCTGAGATATTTCAGCTCAATATATTGGCTTTCTATTTTCCTGAAGGGAGGGAAAGAAAGAGGGGGAGGAGGAGAAAGAGAAAAATCAGGAAAAGAAAGAGTAAGAGGGAGGACAGGAAGAAAGAAAGAAGAAAGGAGGGAAGGAGGGAGGGAAAGGAAGGAAGAAAGGAGGAAAAATGATAGAAGAGGGAGGTATAAAAATTGTCTTTCTACTCAGAGCTGAAAACCCCTGGGTTTAGGTTCTTTTTAACATAAAAAGATTATATTTATTTGCTAACATTTTTGGTGGTGGCAATTGGAGAGGATGGCAACAGTATTCTTTGACTGTTGATTTATTTATTTTTGTTTTACCAAATAAAATAATAAAACAGTCATCTCAGATACTTTGCTCGAAAGTTTTGTATTTTCTTTTTTTAAATATCATGCATTCCTAATGTAGATGAAAATTGGGTAAAATGCAGCAGTTTGATTTTTTAAAAATAAAAATTTGCCCTGTAATATTTAATGTCCTACTATTAGTTAAGTAGACATTCTTTAATCTTTCTTGAGCACCCTGGTACTGGGATCCAATATCTGGCATTGAGCCTGATGCAGGTGGTGACTCATTACATTCTGTTTGGATTAAATCATTCACTTCAAGCTTTTCTTCTGACCGTAAATTCATACATATTTTTTTCCTGGGTAGAAACCAAAGAAAGTGTTTGACTCTTTAATTATGAAGACAATTTTTAGAACCACATCTAAATCTTTTCCCATGGGTATTTTCTGACAGAATAACTATTTTTATCCAGAGCTTTTCTTTGCAATGTTATTTACCCACATTGTAGTTTTATATGGAATTATGTTCAGGCTTATCAAAAAATTTTGGCTACAGAGTTATCTCCCCACATTTAAGTCATAAATACTTATTGCCTCTTCCAGAAATTCTCCAAATATGAGTAGATTGGAGTTTTATCCTGAAGGTGCTCTAGTTCCACTGACCCAGCTCCATTGGTGCAAGCCATAAAGACTGGCTACTATAAGCCTGATTATAAAATAAATCTCAATAAATTTAATGGAATCAAAAGCATGCAAGATATATTCTTCAACCCAATGAAATTAAATTGGAAATCAACAAACTGATAAAAGCTGGACAAATCCACAAATATTTGAAAATTAAGCAACACACTTCTAAATAACCCATGGGTCAACAAGACCACAAGGAAATTTAGAATAAGGTTTTAACTGAATAAAAGCAAAAACAAAACATATTAAAATTTACAAGATGAAGCCAAAGTAGTACTTAGAGGAAAATGTATAGCGTTAAACACCCACATTAGAAGAACAAACTTTTGCCTTAGGAAAACAGATAAAGAATAGCAAACTAAACTCAAAGCATGCAGAATGAAGAAAATAATAAACACTAGATCAAAAACCAATGAGATAGAAAGCAGAAAAACAGCAGAGAAAATTAATTCAATCAAAAGTTGGTTCTTTGATAAGATCATTAAAATTGACAACACTTTGCTAGAATCAACAGAGTAAAACAGAGAATAGACAAATTACCAAAAATCAGGAATGAAAGAGAGGACATTCCTATTGACCTTAAAGAAATGTTAAAGATCATAAGGGATTAGTAAGAACAAGTTGATGCCAACAAGCTAGACAAATCAGAAGAAACTTTAAAATTCCTAGAAAGACAAAGTACCAAAATTGACTCAAGAAAAAATAAACAACCTTAACTGATATATTACAAATGAAATATAGAATTAGTAATGAAAATGTCTTCCTACAGAGAAAAACTCAAGCCCAATTTCCTCGGTAAATTCTATGAATCATTTAAAGAAAAAAATGACAATTCATTACAAACTCTTTCAGAAAAATAGAAGAGGAGAGAACACTTGCCGAAGCTTATACTATAAGGATAGTATTATTCTGATATTACAGCCAAACAAATGCACTATAAATTATGGACAAATATCTTTCATGTAGATAGATATAGACACAAAATTTCTCAACAACAAAATGTTAGCAAACAGAATCCAGCAGTATATGGAAGGGATTATAAACCATGACCAAGTTAGATTCATACCGGAAATACAGGATTTGGTTTCACATTGAAACACTAATTAATGTCATATGCCCAATTGATGGGATAAAGCTGAAAAAATTTACATGAAAATTTCAATAAACACAGAAAGATAAACCCAGCACCCACTCACAACAAAAATTTTCACAGATAAGGAATAGAAGAGATTATTGCCAATCTTATAAAGGACACCTACAAAAAACCTACAGCTAACATCAGACATAGCTGTCTGATGTTAATGAATGAAAAGAGTTGAATACCTAAGATAAATCGAACCAAAGAAGTGCAAGAGAATACAACATTGACAAGAGAAATTAAAGATCTAATTAAAGGAGATCCACTCATGTTTATGAAATGAAAGATTAAATACTGTTAAGATGTTAATTCTTCTGGACATGATCTTTAGCCTCTCTGCAATCCTTAATATCCTAACGGGCTTTTCTGTAGAAATTGACAAATTGACCCTAACATTTACGTGGAAATGCAAAGGACCCAGAAAAGCAGAAACAGTTCTGAAAAGGAACAGAGTTGGAGGATTCATACTTTCCCACTACAAAACATAAAGAAACATAAAGTATAGACCACAGTAATCCAGCCAATATGATATTGGCATAATGATAGACATGTAGTTAAACAGAGCAGAACTGGGAATCTGTAAATCATGATATTTATGATCTGTTAATTTTTCAACACAAGTTGCAAAGCAGTCAATAGGGTATAGGACAATCTTTTCAACAAATGGTGCTGGTATTGGATATCCACTTATAAAAATATATTGTCTAAAAATATCTACCAGAAATTGTATAATCACTATAATCAAAATGTTTTACTACATATACTGCACATAATTTTTAACTAAAATGAGATAAAAGTAATTTTATCTTATAATATAGCTGTAAAAACATCTTAAGCAACTTAAGTGTTTCAAATATGTAACTTACAAATTCTAAAGGTAAAATTTATTTCTGTTACAAAGGATAAATGAACAGTTATTTATAAAGTTGAATATATAGTTGCATGAAGGAATTGATTAACTTATGTCATCCTGATTAAAGATTTAAATGTATTTACATGAAATAACATTCAACCTAGTGAGGGCATTTTGAAAATAGATATATTGTTAAACTAAGTAGTTGAGTATTTAGTTCTGGCTTTTATTCTTGTTATTGAACTGGCAACCTCAGTTGCATGTAATTTATAAAATTTGCATGGTGAATGTTAGACAACATGATTCCCAGAATTTTAGATTAAACCAAGTGTATTATTATTTAATATAGGTTGAATTATATTATGAGCATTTTTCTATTACATGAGCTGTTACACAATATTATACACTTAAAAGTAAAAACTCAATTTAGAGGCAATATAGCCATTAACAAAGAAAATAAGGCAAATATTCTTTTTTTAATAATCCTCAGATAAAAGAGAATTTAACATGTGTAATCTTCAGGGAGTATAAACCCAGGGTTTTGGGTAAACTCATACTTGTAGGTTCTTGGTGTCTTCTATCTATGTGCTGTATAGGAATGAAAAAGACAAGTACTCCTGAGTTAAGCTGGGAACTACTGGGCATTAAATGCATGAATGAACAGAAAAAGTTACTCATTATTCAAGACATCCATTTTTGCTAACAAAAATTAAAAGAAAGTCTCTAATTATATTCACACTGCCTCTTCACAGCCTGATATTAATAAAGGATGGAGTATATTTCAGCCAAAATAGCGGTTTGGCGTATGTTGAGAAGACTTAGAGAAATTGGGAGTTAAAGTGATATTTTCAACTCTAAAACATCCCCTTGGCACTACAAAAATCTTCTATTTTTGACCCAGGAAATGGGACTGGGATATGGCCTTGGCCAACTGGCCTTAAGGACATTATTAAAGAAAATCCACATTCAAGAAAAAGATGAGATAAATAACTACAAAAGGCAGAGTTATTTTCATTCATAATTAGCCCTTCAATGCCATTTCTTACAAGCTGATGCTGGGCCTAATCCCTGCAATTCCTGCTTTACCAGCAAGTCCTGGTAGAACCCTCTGAGAATTTTCATATTCCAGGGTTCTTCTTGAAATATTCCACCACTAGCCTGAAGGCAAGTGTAAGCTGCATGAAGAAGTGTCCCAAATGCCCACGACCCCTATTCCTGCTACGCTGCCTTCTCTCTCTCAGACCTCACTTACGGCCTCATGAAGAGTTCCCTACAATCGACTGACTAAGGAAGAAAGAACTCAGGCCTGGTTCCAGATGGTTCTGCATGATCTGAAGGCACCCTCTAGAAACTTGGTCATCTATAGCACATCAGCCTCTTCCTGAGATATTCTTAAGGACAGCGGTGAAGAAACATCCTGCCACAGGGCAGAAATTTAAGCAGTGCACCTGGCCATTTGTCTCAAAGAAGAAATAGTCAGACTAAGACCAAATTGGCTATAGCTACTGCTGAGTGCCCAATATGCCAACACTAGAGACTAACACTAAGTCCCCAAGCTGTCACAGTTCACTCGGGTCATCAGCCAGGTAATTGATGGCAGCTTGATTCATGGATTTTTATCCTGGGGCCAATATTTTGTTCTTACTGGAATAGACATTTATCCTGAGTACGGATTGCCCTGACCTGCACACAATGCTCCTGCCAAAACTACCTTTGGTGGACTTACAGAATGCCTTATCCAGTATCATTTTGTTTCATCCAGCACTGTTTCTGATTAAGGAACTCATTTCACAGCAAACAAAGTGTGGCAATGGGCCCATCCTCATGAAACTCACTGATTTTATTATGTTCTCCATTGTCCTGAAGCAGCTGGCTTGATAGAGTGGTGGAATGCCCTTTTAAAGACTCAGTTACAGCAATGGCTGAGTGGAAATGCCTTACAGAACTGGGGCCGTGTTCTCCAGGTGGCTGTATATGCTCTAAACCAAGCATCCAATATATGGTGCTATTTGTCCTATGGCGAGGACTCATGGGTCCAGGAATCAAGAGGCAGAAATGTGAGTGGCACCACTCACTACTATTGCTAGGGATCGACTAGCAAAATATTTGCTTCCCTTCACTGTGATCTTCAGGCACTGCTGATCTTGGTTCCAAAGGGAGAAATGTTTCCATTAGGATACATAACAATAACCCATTGAACTGGAAGTTATGACTGCCAACTGGCCACTTCGAGCTCTTTATGTCTCTAGGTCAGAGGCAAAGAAAGCAGTTGCAGAACTGGTTGGAGTGACTGATCCTGATTATCAAGGGAAAACCTCACTGCTACTACACTGTGGGGGTAAAGAAGACAGTCTGCAATGCAGGAGATGGCTTCGGGCATCTCTAACTACTACCATGTCCTGTGACTTCTAGTTAATGGAAAACTAAGCAGCCCAATTCAGCCAAGACTTCTAATTGTCCAGACTCTTCAAGAGTGAACGTTTGAATTACTCTATGAAGCAACAAACCATAACCAGCTGAGGTGCATTCTGAGGGCAAAGTGAATATGGACTGGGTACAGGAAGAGGTGCTTTATAAATACAAATTATGACCACACAACCAGTTTCAAAATGAGGGCTTCCTTTTTTAAAATTATAAACATATTCTTATGTGTATTATCCAAATAGTTTTGTTTTATTCTCTTTCTTATGCCCATATTATCTAGCATAAGGTGTATGTAATTAACTTTATACCACAGTATTTAAGTTATAGGAAATCAAAGGAGAGGGGTGAATATTACTTAAAGGCTTTCTATCCTCTCCTGGGGAACAAGCTGGCATGTTTTTGGTTGTACACAGAATAGTTACACCATGTTAGACAGAAATACAACTATGCTATTGTCCTTTGAAGATTAAGTATGGTTTAAGGAGATATATATATATGGATGTTAAGTTGACAACGGGTGGAGTGTGATGGTCAGTTTATGTGTCAATTTGGCTAGGCTATAATCCTTAGTTATTCAATCACACATCTAGGTATGTGGTGAAGGTATTTTGTAGAGATAATTAAAGTTCGTAACCAATTAACTTCAAGTAACGGAGATATCCTAGATAGGCTAGGTGAACCTGATTCCAACAGTTGAAAGTTATTAGGAGAAGTACTGAGGAATCCCAGAAGAAAAAATTTCTATCTCTGGGCAGCAACTTCAGCTCATGCCCAAGTGTTCTGGCCTGTCCCTCCTGACAGCTGTCCTTCAGATTTCAGAATTGCTTTGGCATCCTCCACAATGAGGCAAGCCAATATCTTATAATAAATCTCTAATATCTCCGACTGGTTCTGTCCTCCTGGTTCTGTCCCTCTGGTTGAACGCTGATGGATACAGCCATTTAAAAACCTTTGGGCAAATAATACATTAAAGTGTCTATTAGATGTTAACACTAAAATGCCACCGTTTTGTCCGATGCTTTACCAAGGGACAGGCTACTGAATATGGAGCTTTGAGGGAAATGACAGGAGTGATGGGGAATCGGTGCCCTCTTAGAATGGGAGTGGTCATCCCATAGGCTCTAGACATCCAAAAAGACTGCAGGAAGGGAAAAGTATCTGATGAAGGAAAGGATGCCTAGGCACGACGAAGACCTATGCAATGAAGGTAGGGAGACGGGCAAAGAGAGAATTTATGGTTGTACATACAGGCATCCCTGGCTACAAATCCAAAGTAGAATAGGATTCTGTGATTATCAACAAGATGCCCAGGGACATATTAGGCGGTGCTGCAACTGTGACCCTTTTTTTGCTGCAACTGTTTGCTTTTTGCTTTCTTGTTTCTTTTTGTTTTCCTCATCTTCTTCTTCTCTTTTTAATTACTCTTCGTAATTGTTATAGTAGTTACCTTTAAAAGAAAAATCAACAGGACTAGCAAATAAAGTGTGAGAGTTTTCTGTATTTTATGTCATCAAATACACCCAGTGGTCCTGTGAGATAGGCATCCTAAGTTATTCCTAAAATGGTTAGAGAGTAGAAACCATTGCCCAAGGAACTTTTATAAATACAAGTATAAATACAATTGCCTAAGGCCCTTGTATACGTCAATTGCCTGAGGACACCTGCCTGGTGTCAGAGCTAGAATACTATTTTAATTCTGTTCTATCTATAAAACCTAGATTCTCGATTATTGCATTATCCTGCACTCCAAAGAGAAATAATTTCCATAGAGTCAGCACCAATGGCAGATAAAGGATAATTTGCAGACCCAGAAGCCACAGTTTAGAATGGATTTGGAGAGATGACAGGGCTTTGATTTTGAGTTTCTGTTCCACAGGAAGCCAGGATGTCCATCTGACTTCAATTCTCTCCTGATTATTCCTTGCTCCTGAAAAAGATCAGATTGATACACACACTTCCTTTTCATCTCATCTCGTGCCACTTTTTAAAATTCGGCCTGTTTACTAGAGCAGATTC
Source organism: Pan paniscus (assembly GCF_029289425.2). Classification (NCBI taxonomy): domain Eukaryota; kingdom Metazoa; phylum Chordata; class Mammalia; order Primates; family Hominidae; genus Pan; species Pan paniscus. The sequence continues at coordinate 23,843,121 of NC_073254.2, forward strand.
TTTTCAGCATATACTTGGCCATGTGTAACGAGGAAAGGAGGGTAGGAGATGGTTTCTGCAAACAGGGCAAGCTTTAGATTGACCTTTCTTTAAGGGAATGCTGAAGTTAGGAGGAGTACCTTTCCCTCTACCACCTAAGAAGACAGCTTTTTCAAAGCTCTCTCTAGCTTTGAGATAATGGATTTGCATATCCAAATTCAAGGCAATTTACATGTTTTTAAAAAATCAGAGAAACTCATAGATAATATCAACTTCTGAAAAACCTGAATAGGATAAATTACACTAATTCAAGTAGATGTTGTGGAGGTCATTATAATATTAAGAAGCAAAAAGAGTATCATTTCTCGCTGCTTAAATTTGTGTGTGTGTGTGTGTTTTTCCTATAGTCTCATTAAACCTATTTTTAAAAATATCTTAGGGAACTCTACTGCATCTTCATTTATTTTAATATTATTAAATGGGTTTTATCAAAGTAGAAGTTCTTAGATTGTATGTCCTTATTTTCAACTCTTTTCTCCTCTATTATTCATAACTGTGTGTGTCAATTAATTTCTTAAGTTGGGAAATTACTGCTATATATTGTTATATTTTTAAAAACTATTTTCCATCAACTAGGGATGGAAATAGGAATACTGTTAGCTTCTTAGCAATTGAGCTTTCTAAATTATTTCTAAAAATTGAGAAATCAGATGTTCTCCCAAACTAGCTGGGCAACTAGTAACCTAGCCTAAGCCTCATGAAGGATTTTAAGAATTAACTTCTGTATTTTAAAAGTCCATACATACCAGAGACACGTGCTTTCTATAAATATGAAAAACATTTGGTTATTCAACTTGACTTGAAAACTTAAATTTTGACTCGGTTCATTATTTAAGACACTACATGTTTTCTATAAATAATGTGTTTTTATCATGGCTCTTAGACTTTCAGCAATTTCTTAATAGCAACATATATATTATCAAGAAAGACTAACATGGCTTTCTTTTGCATAGATTTTTTCAAACCATTAATATCTGCGTAAAATTAATTAACAATCTAATAATATGAATGAAGAATAGTAAAGATTAGGATGCTAATAATTATGATAAAAGCAAAGTTTATTTTCCTTTCTGTTCTTTTAATCCTAAAGTTGTCACAAAATATGTAGCTCTTGAAACTAAGATCTTGTTGAATTATTCATACTTCCTTTTCTTATTTAACCAGCAATTTAGCTTTTTCTCTTTTAATGCTTAGGAATACTCAAACTTCCTTTTTTCAAAAAAAATTGTTTTTTTTTTTCCAATGAATATCCAATAAACCACAGGGTTTTGGAAAGCAGTTTGTCCATGTTCCCACTCCAACACTTACTGAGTAATATTGGGCAGGTCAATTAACATGTCTCCACTTCAGTTTCCATATCTGCAAACTGGAAGTTATATTACCTATTTTAATGGGTGATTGTAATACTAAATTGATATATTGCATGCAAAGCACTTTTAAGAAAGTATAGGATAATAAACACAAGTTAGTTAATAGTTATGTTTAAACTAAGAAAGTTTAATGAAATGTGTGGATTTTTTTCTCAAATTACTTTAAACTCATAACCTTGGCTGCTAAAGTGCTATATCCTCCTTCTTGTCCCATTCTCCATAATCAGTCCTATGGGGTAGCATGTGAAATTGAAAACCCATATGACTTCTGGTCAGACTAACCCTGGTTTCTCTACTTACTAATTTTACGATCTTGTATAACGTGCTATGTCTGTCTGAGACTCATTCCCCTCTTCGATAAAATAAATAAAAAAGAATAATACCTATATTGACCTATATTGCAGGATGATGTGAAGCTTGTGTGACTTGCATGTGAAACATCCAGTGTGGAGGGGACGCATACAGTAGAGACTGGCACTGCCTTGTCTCACCTGGATATAACCACGGAACAAATACAAATTGTTTTCACTTTGTTCTTACCTAGTATGTCTATCATTGCCACACTCTCACACTTTTAATCACACTTTTAATTGGCCTTAAAAATTCTTAATATTTTTAAAGTATAGAACTTCATGTCTTTTAAACTGAAAATTAGACTGAGAATATTAATTGCTTATTGTCTTATGAGGATCCTCAATCAAAGTTTAATGTTCATCTTCTTCCTTGCCCATTCAAAAAATAGTCATTGTTGGTACTGAACATAAACTATTATTTTTAAATCAAAGCATTATTTTATAATAAAATCAGGGTTATTTAATAGTTAACCTACTCATGTATTTTAACCAATTTTTCCTGCATGATCTAGTTAAAGATGTTAGGTTAAGATGGCTGAACAGGAAGAGCTCTGGTCTGCAGCTCCCAGCGTGATTGATGGAGAAGACAGGTGATTTCTACATTTCCAACTGAGGTACCTGGTTCATCTCATTGGGATTGGATGGAAAGTGGGTGCAGCCCACAGAGGGCGAGTTGAAGCAGGGTGGGGCGTTGCCTCACCCGGGAAGCACAAGGGATTGGGGGATTTCCCTTTCCTAGCCAAGGGAAGCCGTGATAGACTGTACCTGGAAAAATAAGAGATTCCCACCCAAATACTGAGCTTTACCCAAGGTCTTAGCAACCGGCAGACAAGGAGATCCTCTCTCGTGCCTGGCTTGGTGGGTCCCACGCCCATGGAGCCTTGCTCACTGCTAGTGCAGCAGTCTGAGATCGAACTGCAAGGCAGCAGCCTGGCTGGGGGAGGGGTGTCTGCCATTGCTGAGGCTTGAGTAGGTAAAGCAGCCTGGAAGCTCTAACTCAGGGGAGCCCACCGCAGCTCAGCAAGGTCTTCTGCCTCTAGACTCCGCCTCTGTGGGCAGGGCTTAGCTTAACAAAAGGCAGCAGACAACTTCTGCAAACTTAAATGTCCCTGTCTGACAGCCTTGAAGAGAGCAGTGGTTCTCCCAACACGGCGTTTGAGCTCTGAAAACAGACAGACTGCCTCCTTAAGTGGGTCTCTGACCCCTGTGTAGCCTAACTGGGAGACACCTCCAAGTAGGGGCCAAAAGACACCTCATATAGGCGGGTGCCCCTCTGAGATGAAGATTCCAGAAGAAGGATCAGGCAGCAATATTTGCTGTTCTGTAGCCTCTGCTGGTGATACCCAGGCAAACAGGGTCTAGAGTGGACCTCCAGCAAACTCCAACAGACCTGCAGCTGAGGGACCTGACTATTAGAAGGAAAACTAACAAACAGAAAGGAATAGCATCAACATCAACAAAAAGGACATCTACACCATAACCCCATCTGTAGGTCATCAACATCAAAGACCAAAGGTAGATAAAACCACAAAGATAGGGAGAAACCAGAGTAGAAAAGCCGAAAATTCTAAAAATCAGAGCGCCTCCTCCAAAGGATTGCAGCTCCTCACCAGCAAGGGAACAAAGCTGGACAGAGAATGAATTTGATGAGTTGACAGAAGTAGGCATCAGAAGGTCGGTAATAACAAGCTTCTCTGAGCTAAAGGAACATGTTCGAACCCATTGCAAGGAAGCTAAAAACCCTGAAAAAAAGGTTAGACGAATGGCTAACTAGAATAAACAGTGTAGAGGAGACCTTAAATGACCTGATGGAGCTGAAAACCATGGCATGAGAACTTTGCGACACATGTGCAAGCTTCAATAGCTGATTTGATCAAGTGGAAGAAAGGGTATCAGTGACTGAAGATCAAATTAATGAAATAAAGTGAGAAGACAAGTTTAGAGAAAAAAGAGTAAAAAGAAATGAACAAAGCCTCCAAGAAATATGGGACTATGTGAAAACACCAAATCTACGTTTGATTGGTGTACCTGAAAGTGATGGGGAGAATGGAACCAAGTTGGAAAACACTCTGCAGGATATTATCCAGGAGAACTTCCCCAACCTAGCAAGGCAGGCCAACATTCAAATTCAGGAAATACAGAGAACACCACAAAGATACCCCTCGAGAAGAGCAACCCCAAGACACATAATTGTCAGATTCACCAAGGTTGAAATGAAGGAAAAAATGTTAAGGGCAGCAAGAGAGAAAGGTCGAGTTACCCACAGAGGGAAGCCCATCAGACTAATAGCAGATCCCTCAGCAGAAACCCTACAAGACAGAAGAGAGTGGGGGCCAATATTCAACATTCTTAAAGAAAAGAATTTTCAACCCAGAATTTCATATCCAGCCAAACTAAGTTTCATACATGAAGGAGAAATAAAATCCTTTACAGACAAGCAAATGCTGAGAGATTTTATCACCACCAGGCCTGCCTTACAAGAGCTCCTGAAGGATGCACTAAACATGGAAAGAAACAACCGGTACCAGCCACTGCAAAAACGTGCCAAATTGTAAAGACCATCAGTGCTAGGAAGAAACTGCATCAACTAATGAGCAAAATAACCAGCTAACATCATAATGACAGGATCAAATTCACACATAACAATATTAATCTTAGATGTAAATGGGCTAAATGCCCCAATTAAAAGACACAGACTGCAAATTGGATAAAGAGTCAAGGCCCATCAGTGTGCTGTATTCAGAAGACCCATCTCATGTGCAAAGATGCTCATAGGCTCAAACTAAAAGGATGGAGGAAGATCTACCAAGCAAATGGAAAGCAGGGGTTGCAATCCTAGTCTCTGATAAAACAAACTTTAAACCAACAAAGATGAAAAGAGACAAAGAAGGCCATTGCATAATGGTAAAGGGATCAATTCAACAAGAAGAACTAACTATCCTAAATATATATGCACCCAATACAGGAGCATCCGGATTCATAAAGTAAGTCCTTAGAGACCTACAAAGAGACTTAGACTCCCCCACAATAATAATGGGAGACTTTAACACCCCACTGCCAACATTAGACAGATCAACAAGACAGAAGGTTAACAAGGATACCCAGGGCTTGAACTCAGCTCTGCACCAAGCAGACCTAGTAGACATCTACAGAACTCTCCACCCCAAATCAACAGAATATACATTCTTCTCAGCACCACATCACACTTATTCCAAAATTGACCACATAGTTGGAAGTAAAGCACTCCTCAGGAAATGTAAAAGAACAGAAATCACAACAAACTGTCTCTCAGACCACAGTGCAATCAAATTAGAAGTCAGGATTAAGAAACTCACTCAAAACCACACAACTACATGGAAACAACCTGCTCTTTTTATTATTATTATTATTATACTTTAAGTTCCAGGGTACATGTGCACAACGCACAGGTTTGTTATATATTTATACATGTGCCATGTTGGTGGGCTGCATCCATTAACTCGTCATTTACATTACATATATCTCCTAATGCTATCCTTCCCCCCTCCACCCACCCCACAACAGGCCCCAGTGTATGGTGTTCCCCACCCTGTGTCCAAGTGTTCTCATTGGTCAATTCCCACCTATGAGTGAGAATATGCAGTGTTTGGTTTTCTGTCCTTCGATAGTTGCTGAGAATGATGGTTTCCAGCTTCATCCATGTCCCTACAAAGGACATGAACTCATCCTTTTTTATGGCTGCATAATATTCCATGGTGTCTATGTGCCACATTTTCTTAATCCAGTCTATCATTGATGGACATTTGGATTGGTTCCAAGTCTTTGCTATTGTGAATAGTGCTGCAATAAACATACGTGTGCATGTGTCTTTATAGCAGCATGATTTATAATCCTTTGGGTATATACCCAGTAATGGGATGGCTGGGTCAAATGGTATTTCTAGTTCTAGATCCTTGAGGAATCACCACACTGTCTTCCACAATGGTTGAACTAATTTACAGTCCCACCAACAGTGTAAAAGTGTTCCTATTTCTCCACATCCTCTCCAGCACCTGAACAACCTGCTCTTGAATGACTACTGAGTAAATAATGAAACGAAGGCAGAAATACAAATGTTCTTTGAAACCAGTGAGAACAAAGACACGACGTACCAGAATCTCTCGGACACATATAAAGCAGTGTGTAGAGGGAAATTTATAGCACTAAATGCCCACAAGAGAAAGCAGGAAAGATCTAAAATTGACACCCTAACATCACAATTAAAATAACTAGAGAGGCAAGAGCAAACAAATTCAAAAGCTAGCACAAGGCAAGAAATAACTAAGATCAGAGAACTGAAAGAGATACAGACACAAAAAACCCTTCAAAAAAATCAATGAATCCAAGAGCTGGTTTTTTGAAAATATCAACAAAATTGACAGACTGCTATCAAGACTAATAAAAAAGAAAAGAGAGAAGAATCAAATAGATGCAATAAAAAATGATAAAGGGGATATCAAAGCCGATCCCAAACTACCATCAGAGAATACTATAAGCACCTCTACACAAATAAACTAGAAAATCTAGAAGAAATGGATCAATCCTGGACACATACACCCTCCCAAGACTAAAACAGGAAGAAGTTGAATCTCTGAAGAGACCAATAACAGGCTCTGAAGTTGAGGCAATAATTAATAGCCTACCAACCAAAAAAAGTCCAGGACCAGACAGATTCATAGCCGAATTCTACCAGAGGTACAAAGAGGAGCTGGTACCATTCCTTCTGAAACTATTCCAATCAATAGAAAAAGAGGGAATCCTCCCTAACTCATTTTATGAGGCCAACATCATCCTGATACCAAAGCCTTGCAGAGACACAACAAAAAAAGAGAATTTTAGACCAATATCCTTGATGAACATTGATGCAAAAATCCTCAATAAAATACTGGCAAACCGAATCCAGCAGCACATCAAAAAGCTTATCCACCACAATCAGGTTAGTTTCATCCCTGGGATGCAAGGCTGGTTCAACATATGCAGATCAATAGACATAATCCATCACATAAACAGAACCAACAACAAAATCCACATTATTATCTCAATAGATGCAGAAAAGACCTTTGACAAAATTCAACAGCCCTTCATACTAAAAGCTCTCAATAAACTAGGAATTGATGGAGTGTATCTCAAAATAATAACAGCTATTTATGACAAACCCAGAACCAATATCATACTGAATGGGCAAAAACTGGAAGCATTACCTTTGAAAACCAGCACAAGACAAGGATGCCCTCTCTCACCACTCCTATTCAAAATAGTGTTGGAAGATCTGGCCAGGGCAATCAGGCAAGAGAAAGAAGTAAAGGGTATTCAATTAGGAAAAGATGAGGTCAAATTGTCCCTGTTTGTAGATGAAATGATTGTATATTTAGAAAACCCCATCATCTCAGCCCAAAATCTCCTTGAGCTGATAAGCAACTTCAGCAAAGTCTCAGGATACAAAATCAATGTGCAAAAATCACAGGCATTCCTATACACCAATAACAGACAGACAGACAGCCAAATCATGAGTGAACTCCCATTCACAATTGCTATAAAGGGAATAAAATACCTAGCAATCCAATTTACAAGGGATGTGAAGGACCTCTTCAAGGAGAACTACAAACACTGCTCAATAAAATAAAAGAGGACACAAACAAATCAAAGAACATTCCATGCTCATGGATAGGAAGAATCAGTATCATGAAAATGGCCATACTGCCCAAGGTAATTTATAGATTCAATGCCATCCCCATCAAGCTACCAATGACTTCCAATGCTTTTGGAATTGGGAAAAATTCTTCACAGAATTGGAAAAAACTACTTTAAAGTTAATATGGAACCAAAAAAGAGCCCACATTGCCAAGACAATCCTAAGCCAAAAGAACAAAGTTGGAGGCATCATGCTACCCGACTTCAAACTATACTACAAGGCTACAGTAACCAAAACAGCATGGTACTGGTACCAAAACAGAGATATAGACCAATGGAACAGAACAGAGGCCTCAGAAATAACACCACACATCTACAACCTTCTGATCTTTGACAAACCTGACAAAAAGAAGAAATGGGGAAAGGATTCCCTATTTAATAAATGGTGCTGGGAAAACTGGCTAGCCATATGTAGAAAGCTGAAACTGGATCTCTTCCTTACACCTTATCCAAAAATTAATTCAAGATGGATTAAAGACTTAAATGTTAGACCTAAAACCATAAAAACCCTAGAAGAAAACCTAGGCAATACCATGCAGGACATAGGCATGGACAAGGACTTCATGACTAAAACACCAAAAGCAATGGCAACAAAAGCCAAAATTGACAAATGGGATCTAATTAAACTAAAGAGCTTCCGCACAGCAAAAGAAACTACCATGGGAGTTTCTACAGAATGGGAGAAAACTTTTGCAATCTACCCATCTGACAAAGGGCTAATATCCAGAATCTACAAAGAACTCAAACAAATTTACAAGAGAAAAGCAAACAACCCCATCAAAAAGTGGGCAAAGGATATGAACAGACACTTCTCCAAAGAAGATATCTATGCAGCCAACAGACACATGAAAAAATGCCCATCATCACTGGTCATCAGAGAAATGCAAATCAAAACCACAGTGAGATACCATCTCACGCCAGTTAGAATGGCAGCCATTAAAAAGTCAGGAAACAACAGATGTTGGAGAGGATGTGGAGAAATAGGAACCCTTTTACACTGCTGGTGGGAGTGTAAACTAGTTCAACCATTGTGGAAGACAGTGTAGTGATCCCTCAAGGATATAGAACTAGAAATACCATTTGACCCAGCAATCCCATTAGTGGGTATATACCCAAAGGACTATAAATCATGCTGCTATAAAGACACATGCACACGTATGTTTATTGCAGCACTATTCACAATATCAAAGACTTGGAACCAACCCAAATGTCCATCAATGATAGACTGGATTAAGAAAATGTGACACATATACATCACAGAATACTATGCAGCCATGAAAAAGGAGAAGTTCATGTCTTTTGCAGGGACATGGATGAAGCTGGAAACCATGATTCTCAGCAACTATCACAAGGACAGAAAACCAAACACTGCATGTTCTCACTCATAGGTGGGAACTGAACAATGAGATCACTTGGACACAGGGCAGGGAACATCACACACCGGGGCCTGTTGGGGGGTGGGGGGCTGGTGGATAGATAGCATTAGGAGAAATACCTAATGTAAATGATGAGTTGATGGGTGCAGCACACCAACATGGCACATGTGTACCTATGTATCAAACCTGCATTTTGGGCACATGTACCCTAGAACTTAAAGTATAATAATAAAATAGTAATAATGATGATTTTAAAAAAGATGTTAGGTTATTTATTTATTTATTTTTTGAGATGGAGTCCCACTCTTGTCACCCAGGCTGGAGTACAGTGGTGCAATCTCGGCTCACTGCAACCTCCACCTCCCAGGTTCAGGTGATTCTCTTGCCTCAGCCTCTTGAGTAGCTGGGATTACAGGCACCCTCCACCATACCTGGATAATTTTTGTATTTTTAGTAGAGACAGGGTTTTGCCATGTTGGCCAGGCTGGCCTTGAACTCTGACCTCAGGTGATCCACCCGCCTCAGCCTCCCAAAATGCTGGGATTACACATTTGAGCCAGCATGCCCGGCCAGATGTTAGGTTATTTTTATATATGCTATAGGGAACACATAAGCTTCCTTCGCAAAAACTCTCAGGCATTCTGTGTTGCCCAGAATGTTTAATTCAAAATTGTAATCTTGGCCTTAATAATTCTTAGGTAACTTATTTCACTCCATTCTAACAGACTGAGTTTTAAATCCCAGCACCTAAGCGGAGTGTGATCCTGAACTTCCCTATGCCCCTGCCCCAGTTGTCTCATCCATAAGAATAGTTCAGCCTTTGGATTTGTTTTAAGCGTAATATTTACAAAGATTTTAACATGGTGATGGTGCTTAGCACATGCCAAATATTTAATACTTGTTTTTGGTTTTGTTTGTTTTTTGTTTTTGCTTCTTTTTTTTCTCAAAGTTTTTGTTTAATCCTTCTTTTCTCATTGTTCTTTTTCTTCTTTCTCTCTTTTCTCCATTTCTTTCTGAATTTCTTGACTTCCTTCCATTCTACAAGTCTTTCATTCCTAAACTGTTGCTTTTGTGGCTTTTTCGTCATTTCTTTAATTATTTGCCAAGTGCCTTTTATATGCCTCTCGATTGTGATCTTCAGCAATGAGCGAAAACAGACTCATCTCTAATTTTGTGTATATAGTATTCTGGTGGAGGAGAGAGATATTCACCAAATAATCACGTAAACATGTAAAATTGTTACTGTTGACAAGAGCTACAACAGAGAGGTAAAAACCATGCTCTGAGAACATGTAATAAGGAAAACTGACCTAGTCAATGAATCAGCAGAGGCTTCCCTGAGCAAGGAACACTTGATCCGAGTGCTGAAGGATCAGGTAGAGTGAACTTAATGACGATGCAGGATAAGAGCATCCCAGAAGAGGGAACAGTGCATGCACAATAACCATGGCAGGAAGGAGCACATGTAAAATGAGGGCTGGAAAGAAGAGCCCTCATGGGCAGTGACAGAGGATGAAGACGAACATGGAGAGGGCATCTGGAAAGGGCATGGCTGGCCACATGGGGGAGTTGGCTTTGTCTTGAGGACAATAAGAGGCTGAAACAGTGACATAGATAATTTTTTGGAAGAGTCATACATGTCGAAAACTCTTGTTTTCAGAATGGATTGGAGGGGATCCAGACAGATTCCTGGGAACCTACTATAGTCATCTTTGAGGAAGATATTGAGAGTATGGTCCAGGGTGGTGGACTACAGATCGTAAGAACTGTCTAGGAGGGAAAAAATAATGGGATTTTCTTATGTATTTGAGAAAGGGACGTATCAAAGATGACTCAAGATTTCTGGAGTGGATAGGTTAGATGGTGTTTTTGCTGTTTTTTTTTTTTTTGTTTGTTTTTTTTTTTTTTTTTTTTTTTTTTTTAAGAATTATGTTTGTGGGAAGTGTAAGGGAATGTAAATGAGTCCTAAGTGGAAAATTCCAGTTTTAGAGGGCTTTGACTTTCTAAAAGAAAATGACGAGAATGTGAGAATGTAGAGGAATATACAGGTCTGGAAATCAGAAGATATCTGGGCTAAAGCTACACATTTGTAAATCATCTATATGATATAATTCAAACTACAAATATGCTTGAAATCAATAAAAGAGAAGAGAATCCCTCGGACCTGTATTTCATGTTTAATGTAGATGAGGCTGGTTCTAAAAAAAAGTCAAAAGTTAAAAAGAGAAAACCTGGAGAAAGTGGAGTCTAAATGCCAATATAAGAGAAACATATTGAAAGGTAATCAAAAGTCTTAAATGCAGCTAGGATAACTTGTACAAAAGATGACTGGAAATATCTCTTGGATTCCATGATCTATTAAGAGATGTTATTGTTAACCTTAATGAAAACAATTTCAATGGTATAAAGTGGACAAATCCATATTGGGATAAAGTGAGGAAATAGTAATAAAACTAACTCTTTTGAGAAGTTTGGCTATACAGTGGAGAAAATAGAGAGGGAAATTACTAGAAAGAGAAACGATGTCTAGAGAGTATTTGTTAATGTTGTTTTATAGAGGACACATGAGTACAGTTAAAAGCGACTGGGAAAGGGAAAGTTCCAGTTGAGAGACATAGAAATAGAGATTTGGAATGAGAGGTTGTATATGTAAAAGAGAAGACCTGCTTATAATTTAAGACTGATGAGGATGAAATCCATAGCACAAATGTAGAAATTAGCCTTAAGTAAGAGAAATGACATTTTTGAATTTTAGCAAGAAGTTAATAAAACTCATGCATAGATAATGGTTATAGATATTTATAGACAATTGCATATAAGTATAATAATGCACATCATTATTGATGTTTTGTATGCCAGGCACTTTAACATTAAATGACTCATCCAACAAACATAAAACTCATGAGAAACCTGCGAGTTTGGGAATGAAACAAAGCAGAGATAGAAATGTAGTCCCAGCTACTCGGGAGGCTGAGGCAGGAGAATGGCGTGAAGTCGGGAGGCGGAGCTTGCAGTGAGCCGAGATCACGCCACTGCATTCCAGCCTGGGCGACAGAGCGAGACTCTGTCTCAACAACAAAAAAAAAAACAAAAAAAAAAATCCTCCATCTTGACTGATCTTACTTAGTATAACATTACTGTGACAAGGTTTTACAAAAATGGTTTTGAAGAAGTCCAAAGAAGCCTGAGACTTAAAACACAGATGTTCAAGTAAGAGAGTGTGAATCTGTAATCATCTCTGTTTTCAACAAAGACATGGGGAATGAGACTCACAACATTCATGTATTCATAGAAAATCAGGACATAAGTGGAGAAACAGAACAATTTAATTAGCATGATCTTCTAGGTAGCAGTAAATGGTCTATTTGTGTCGGGTTAATGAACTCTTCTAGGGCACTCAATAGAACCAGCGTGCCTTTAAAGGACTCATTGACCTCACAGGGATGAGCACTTTTTCTATCAGAGAGCCCTTTATTTACCAGTCTTTACACTCTGCAGGAGAAGGCCACATATTTATGAGGTATCAGCTTCCCACAGGTAAAGGAAGTGTTTTTCATGAGTTTATGCCCTGATACACACAACTAACATTAAAACTCCTGGTAGAATTGTTTGTATTCCTATGCATAAATAAAGTGATGCAGCATAGTATTGTTTAATTTTATCAGTGTAACACAGACATAAAATAACAATAAATATCCTACTAGGTGATATGTCTGAACTACAGCTTGATATTATTCAGTATTGAGAGTTGTGTGGCCAAAGTCAGAGTAGAGTTGGGCCAGTCGTTGGTAATTTTTAAAAAAATCTATACAACTGTGGCCTCTTTTCTGGAAATGAGCTGTAGCAATGCTTATATTACACCCCTCTGAGCATTCATACAGATAAAAAACATGTATTGGTCTTTACTGTATACTAAGCAAATTGGGTCATGATGAGGGAAAATAAAGAAAAGACATAAATAAATATCTAATCATGTACGTTCATTGTAACAGCACAAGCAACTGGTTTTATTTGAAGCATCCTCTGCTTTCTAGGTCTAAGCTAAGAAAGATAAAAAGAAAACAGAAAAATGCAAAACAGTCTTTCCCTTTATTTTAACAACTATCATGGCTCTTCATTTTTGTGTATGTCTTGTGAGCACAGGGGCTATTTTTTTCAAGGATGGTTATAGAATGAAGAGCCTTGGAATTTAGAGTCCCCCTCTGGCAGAAAAGGCCAATATGCTTTTAGCTGCTTATAAAACATTCAGGTATCCTGAGTTTAGGATTCCCCAGCTGTATGTGTTGATTGCCTCACACAAACCAACTGTATGTGAAAGATCCACCAGGGCCCTTCAATATTACCCTCTAGGATTTGGAAGGCAAGAGGCAATATGATTCAGCACAGACATGATGCCCATGCTGCTTGCTGTGCTGTGAGTCATAAAGTCCTTGTCTCTGAACCAGGATCTCACGTCTTCTGCTAGCAACCAAGAAACTATGTCAGGCTAATTTGTTCATGTCCAAATAGCATAAAAATCTCAGACATATTACAGTTCTTCACAATCCTTCCCCATTAATTTGCTTATATTTTTTATGGGTTTCCTTCCTAGGGGCATCTATGTAAATCATTTGGAGTTTTTGCCTTTCCCCTTAGAAGAAAAATATGAATGATTTGACCGAACAGGCCTGTAGCCAAACCCAAGATGATCTTTCCAAGCGTGAACTCCATCTTCAAACTTCTAGTGAGTCTGAGGCCGCGACTGGAAAAATTTAGAAATAATTTCTAATTCTTGAAAACTTTGAAATGTCAAAACATTAAAACTTTAAGTTTTGGTATCTTGTTTAATGTTTAACAATTTTCTGAAACTTTGTTTGGAAATTATGTAGGTATTCTATTTTGTTAGTTTGGCTTAGCATATATAAATAGAGCTATGTCTACATATTAATAGTAGTCTTGTTTTACCTTACCTTTTTTTGTTGTTGTTGTTGTATGCCATCTAGATCCTAAACCTTAAAGAAGAAACTATGGCAATGTCTCTTCCACCACTCTTGACTAGCATGATGTGTTGACAAAAGACTTCAGATCATTAGTGCAAAATAAAAAATCACAAATTGACTGCATCTTTTCTCATTGCTCAACAACTGTCAAACAATTGAGAAATTTGTTTTGGATGAAGCAGTAACATTCCTTCTTCCACTCCCAGCCCCATTCCACGTAGTCTGCAGTTCCTCACTGACCACTGATTGATGTCAACGTGCAAACTCTCAGACAGAAGACAAGAAATATGTCCTGGGTTTTCTGGTTCCTCAAGCTTCTGACTAGGACCAGAGCCAGCAATTACACACACTTATCCCTATTCTTTCCATGAATGCAGAGAAAGAAAGACCTTCTTGGGCTGTAAGAAATACCTTCTTGGGCTGTAAGAAATACTCTATTGCTCACACATAATAACTAAGGTTCAGCAGCTTGTAAAAAGGCATGGTCCAGGGCATGTCAGGACAAGGAAGAAGTGGTAAGTTATTTCTCTGTCTTTCCTCTGTATTCTTTCATAATTGGGACAAGGCCTCAGCTGACAAGGAGCTGGCAGAACACTGGGGACAGCTGGTACGTAAGAACCAACACCGTCCTATCAGTCATTTATTCAACACATGTTTATTGAGTATCTGCAACGTGACTGCACCGTTATAGAGTCTGCATTGTTGTAGGTCCTGAGAAAAAAACTGCAAAGCAAAAGTACACACAGGCTTGCCCTCCTGAAATGTACAGTGAAGTGGAGATGGCAGATATTAAGAAACTAACTTGTGCTATTGAAGTTTAAAAGAAAGGGATCTTACTGAGTCTGAGGAGAGGGATGAATCAATGCAGACTTCCTAGAAGAACTGCCATATAAACCAAGAACTGAAAGAGGAATAGACATTAAACCAGAAAACAGAATGGAAGAAAAATAGATTTACGATGCAATACGATGCAAAAACCCTAAAGGAAAAAGTTCAGTATGACTGGAATATATAGACAGAAGATAATGGTTTATGATAAGACTGAAAAGGAATGCAGGGTCTAGATAAAGAGACTCTTCGAATTAGTAAGAATTTTTTTTGAGACAATAAAAGACCATTTTGCTTTGGCAAAATAATAATAATAATAACACTCACTGTAGTGTGAACTATAAATTTAGGAGAGCAAGAGTAATGGTGGGGAAATCAGTTAAGAGACTTGCTTTAGCCAAGAAAACAGTTGATGTTGGATTAAACCATGGAGAAGATAATGGAGATAATGACAAGTGGACAGATTTTGGAAATCAATATCTTTTGGTAATTAATTGAACATAGGAGAAAGAAGAAAAGATGGGGTTACATAGGACTCTGAAATTTCTGAACAATCAGCTGGGAAGATGATAGCATTATTTGTTGTGTAAAGAACATGAGAAGAGGCTCGGGATTGGAAGGACACATGAGGAGCTCTAGTTTTGACACAGTGAGTGTGGTATATGGGCTCTCACTTACGTGGGTCTAGAGCTAAGAAGAGAAGTCATGGGTTGGATGCAAAAGTGTGGGTTTTGGCAGCATTTAGGTAGTAAAAATTTGGCAAATGGTTAAGAGCATATTACAGGAAAAGAAAAGAATTTAGATCAGAGTCCAGAGGAAAGCATACATTTAACACAGAAGAATAAAACCTGAGAAATAACTGGTAAACGAGATTAGGAAGCAGTCAGAGAGGAAGAAAGCCAGGAGGATATGGTGTGGCATGGAAGCCAATGGAGAGATTGTTTCAAGAAGAAGAAGATAGTTAACAGTAGGGAATTATCCACAGAGAGATTAAGAAATGTGGATTTACCAATAAGGAGGACCTTCGTTTTCTTCAAAATGAAAACCAGAGAAGAGGCAAAAGCAAAAAAAAAAAAAAAAGAATTGTCAAGAGGCAAGACCAGAACTTGAAAGAGAATACCAGGAAACCATGGAAAGTGAAGATAGAGAGTATGGTCAAAAGTCAGGACAGAGGAATCAGATGAGCTGATATGAAATCCAGAAACTATTCATGGAGAACACACCCCAGGCGAGTGACTTTTGAAAGTCCTTTCCTTTATACTTACCTATATTAATTGCTGAATGTAAAAATATCATATTTTAATTATTTATTACCAAAATAATGTATTTCCTTGTGGAATAACTTAAAAAATGTAGAAGAGTAAAGAAATGATCCATATTCTTCACATAAAAAGAAAAACAATATTGATGTTTGCTCTTTCCATCAGAATTGTCCAAATAAATTATCATTCTATACACATTACTTTGAAATATGTTTTCTTTGCATAATATTTTAGCATAACCAATTATATTTTATTATAAGTTGGGTTGAGTTGGATCATTACATTTAAAGTAAAATTTAAGAAATAGTAATTAAACTTTTTAAAGGCTTCTAATTTTTTAACCCTGATTTTGGTATTTTTTGAAATAGATGCTTCAAGTGGATAATCTATTGTTCCAGAATTAATTGTAGTCATTGTGAAATAAAATATTTTATATACACTATGCCTGAAAAGTGTTTATATCAACTTTTGTTATAGAAAAATACGAAAACATTGCTATTTTCTTCTGACCTATATTTTTCTCCATAATATGAAAATAAATTGTTAAACACCTTTGCAATGGATGATATCTCATGCCTGATTGACCATTAAGTCTACTTCAATTATTTTTAACCAGTTTAATTATAGTTAGATACTTAATTTATGAAAAATTCCAGTCATTAAGGGTTTATACAATTCATTAGCAAGTTAATATAGATATAAAATTACTTATTTTTTATATTTTATACATATCAAACAAATACCAGACATAGCTCATTGGTTTAAATTGTTTGAACATTCAACTCTCAGTATAAGCAATTTGACCTGGACAGAATTGGCATATTGTAGAACCCAAGATGACCTTAACACCTTCAGGAGATTCCAGGGCATAAACTACACTGGAGTTCCACGCACAAAGGAAAAAACAGACACAGACTTAATGGAGGGACAGACTCAGAAGCAGTAAAGGTCATCTAAAATATCTACACAAAAGATGAGCAGAAAGTTGAAATCCTGAAGAAGTAAAGTCTCTGCAAATCAAGTCAATATCAGCAAGGTAAAAAATATACATTTTGGTGAATTAACAGAGGGTGGAGCCAGGGGAGCTCTCTCAGGAGGAAATCCCAGGCTCCTGAGGCTCTAACTTAGTTACGGAGAAAACTGACTTAAACACCACATCCACCAACATGATCACTCCTAACCAAAGGATTTTTGCTATTGTTGTTATTTTAGTTCTTGCGGAAGAAGTATTCACCTTTCTCCGTTACAGTTATTGTATTTTCTTTATTTTGCTTTTTTAGGAGTGCCATGATTGATCAAAATAATCTTGAACTCAGGAGTCAGAAAAGCTGAGTTTACTCCAACATTGCCAGTTACTAGTTCTAAACAAATTATTTCAACTAATCTATGGTTTAATGTATTCGTCTATAAAATGAAGCTAATACATAACCAGTGTGCAGGACCATGCAAACGTTAACACAATCTAACATAGCACAGCAGTTATTTATATTATGTTTAAAAAAACTAACAAAACTGCATGTATTTACTTAAATTTTCTATATTGTGAAAGAAAACAGAAATGTCTATTGTTGAGGATATTTCAGATAGCAAATATATGTATGTCACAGAAAGTCTATTATTATGTTGTTTTCCAGAAACTGAATAAAGAAAATGTATGAGTTGACATAACATAGCTTTTGAGTTTAGGGTACAGGGTTATGGATTATTCTCTTCACATAAATGCTCTCCAAGCCTTCAAAGTGAATAGTTAGGCAACTTAGGTTAATCCCATGTAGGCAAATCATGAAAGTATCTGAAGCACTGTGTCTTGGTATTAGTTTTCTATTGCTGGATGGCAAGTTACCACAAACTTAAAGGCTTAAAACAACACAAATTTAATACCTTAGCATTTCAGTGGGTCAAGATTCCAGGTTCAAGTTAGGTGACTCCTCTACTCAGAGTTTCTAACCAGACTGAATCAAGGGGGGTCAGCTGGGGCTGTAGTCTCATCTGGAGCTCAGGCGTCTCCTCCAAGCTCACTGGTTATTGGCAGAATTTGGTATGACATATTGCAGGAGAATCCCTCTCTAGTCTTCTAAGAAGGAGTCTTATAGAACATAACACAATCATAGGAGTAACCACCTTATTATACTCACAGATCCCCACTAAGATATTCAAGGGAAGGTACATATACAGGCTCTGTATACCAGGGGGTGGGAATCTTGGGAGCCACTTAAGAATTCTGCCTACCACTCTGCTCACCTCCTATCACTGATGGGAACCTATACGATGAGTATACCCCTAAGGTTGTTCGCCTTTCTCAAAGTTGTAACAAACCAGATATGCCCAATAATCCAGGTACATCAACAGCCTTTATTCCACTGGGGGGAAAAATACATTCCAAACATCAGTAATGAAGACCAGTTATGAAGGATTATCCCTGCTGTAGGGAAGTGATTCTGTTTCTGTATTCATTTGACCAAGTTTTTGTGTAAATTAAAAAAGGACAGCCAGGAAACTTCAGCTGGGAGATGAGTTCTGTCTCCATGTTGGCCTGCACTTCCTGCCCCAGCTGGGAGCGGTCCTGACACCTGTATGTGAAGGCCATGCCTGCTACCGAGAAGCCTGCAGTGAGAGTCCGAGCAGCAGCTCAGCTTCTTTAGAGTTACATGATCCAGGCCAGGAAGCCCCACCTTTCCTCTAAAGCACAGATTTCTCATCTATGAGAAAGAAATAGTTATAACTTTCCTACCACATGGATTATTTGAGGGTGGAATAAAATCATGCATGAGAAAGGGCTCTGCTAACTATAAGGTACTATAAACCTATAATACAGTATATCAGTCAGAGTGGCAGGCTGAGCCATATGAAGTGGCCCTTCTGTGGATCAAAATAGTTGAGTATCAGCAATTTCATATGGTTCCAAGTAACAGCAGCATTTTTTTTTAACATCGCTCATTCCCAGGGAATATTGTTAAGCACCCCTTTTCAAAACTTGTTCCCTAGGCCTCTTGTATCACCAGAAGGCATCTATAAAGATTTAGGATCTTCACATTTATAGCTCAGAAGAAAATCTTTCCCAGGCAAGGAGGGGGAAATCTTGTGCCCTCTGGAGTTTTTTTAATGACCATACAATCTTAAGTATTATAAAAAAGATATTCCCAAAAGAGAGAATATCTTAATGAATAATTAAAATAATTCTGTAAACCTTGTTTTTATACTCTTCTAAACATTGAATTCTTATGCCCATAAACTACATTAGCTTGTTAGTATCCTAAGGCTTTCTTTTGCTTAGGGTGTGGCTTGTGGAAACCAAACATCTGTTTCGATGTATCACTGGTTGAACTTAAAACCTATGTCTATTGCTGGTAGGTAAAGGCAGGACAGCCACTGGAAATACAGGCCCTGAGCAAAACTGAGAGACTCTAACTTTACAGATAACTTACTGGTAAAAAGGAAGATAATTTTGTAATTGTTCACTCTCATATTCGGAAATGAGCACAGAGTGCCATCTTATCCATGCCATGCTTTTGACTTCCCACATTTTTTAGGGTAAAATATTAATTATGCAACTTTGAGCATATTTTTGACCCATTTTCCTATTATTGTACATGGTACCATGGGGATTTGATCACTTTGTCATTTTATATTCTTTTGTAGATGTTTGTGCTTGCTAAAAATCTATCTATCCCAGGCCAGGCACCATGACAGGAAGACTGATAAAAACTCTAAAATTCTCAGCAATAGAAGAATTTTGAAAATTAAAAAAATATATATACACAAACTAAAATTTTCTAGTAAAATCTAAAAGGAATTTATTGTGAATATTTACAAATATATTCTCCTAATATTTTCAAAAGACTCCTTCACACATTTACAAAATGAAGGGAAATAAGTAGAATCTTTGGAGTATTCCCTGGTAAAGGAAAAGGTTTGAAGTCACATCTTTCTAAATATCATTTGTGAAATGTTAAACGAGTCATTTGTTCAATAGAATCTTCTTTTAAAAAGAGCATGAAAAGGGTGTAAAGATTAGTATACAATATTCCCTGGGTATGGGTGTGGGTAGCCTTCATAATAGCATGTAGACCAGAAAATACTCCTCCTGGATCCAAACCACATGGGCAGCATACATCACCCCTGGCTGGCCGGCAACAGGATGTATATAGGACTATTGGTAGACATGGAAAGGTTAGAAGAGGCTACAGGGCAGATAAAACATCTGGAGAATGCTGGAGTGGGACTCACCCTGGTCATGTCTCCTGCCCAGAGTGTTCACCGGATAGTAGAACTGGTGTGCACAGGACAGTAGGGTACCAGGGACATCAAATGCACACCTGCTTACATTGTATTGGGAATAACTTAGTCACATGGTCACGTTTTTCTTCATTGCAGAGATTTACAGTTGACCCTTGAACAACATGGGTTTGAACAGCGTGGGTCCACTTATATGTGGATCTTATTCAATAAATATACTGGAAAAATTTTTGGAGATTTGTGACAATTTGAAAAAACTCAGGTGAACTGTGTAGCTTGGAACTATGTAAAAAATTAAGAAATTAGGTGTGTCATGAATGCGTAGAATACATGTACATGCTAGTTTATTTAAACATTTACTACTATAAAATATACACAAATCTATAACAAACATTTAAAAATGTTCAAAACTTATGCACACAAACATTTACAGACAATATGTGGTGCCATTTGCTGTTGAAAGAAATGCAAACAAACACAAAGATACAATATGAAGTCATAAGTGCATAAAATTAACTGTAGTATATACTATACTACTGTCATAATTTTGTAGCCACCTCCTGTTGTTATTGCGTTGAGCTCAAGTGTTGCCAGTATTCACTTAAAACACATGTGATGTTCATCATCCCTGAGTGAATAGTCCCTCTGTCCAGTAAATAGCGTATTGCAATAAATAGTGATCTTTGTGGTTCTTGTATATTCTTCATCATGTTTAATGCAACACTGCAAATCTTTAATAACACCATGGGACCTATATGAAGGGCCACTAGTGATGCTGAAATTGCTCCCCAAAAGCAGCAAAAAGTCATGATATTACAAGAATTATTTGAATTGCTCAATATGTATCCTAGATTGAGGTCTATCAGCTGCTGGTTGCCCACCATTTCATTTCATGGTTCCAGCATAAAAACCATTGTGAAAAATGAAAAAGAAATTTATGAAGCTGTAGCTGCAGCTATGCCAGCAGGCACAAAAAACTTGCACTTTTTTGTGAAATACCTTTTTATCTCATATAGAAAATGCAGCTTTTATGTGGGTGTAGGATTGCTATAAGAAAGGCATACCTATAAACTCTAATATGATTTGACAAAAAGCAAAGTAACAACTTAAAGTAAAAGGAAGGGGAGATATATAAAGCTGGGGAAGTTAATGCCAGCAAAGGATGGTTTGATAATGTTTGAAAGAAATTTGTCTTTAAAAATGTTAGAGTTAGAGGAGAAGCAGCTTCTGCTGACCAGGAGGCAGCAAACAAGTCCCAGATGCCATTAAGAAAATCATTGAGGGCCACGCATGGTGGCTCATGCCTATAATCCCAGCACTTTGGGAGGCCGAGGAGGGTGAATCAGAAGGTCAGAAGTTTGAGATCAGCCTGGCCAACATGGTGAAACCCCATCTCTACTAAAGATACAAAAAGTAGCTGGGTGTGGTGGTTCATGCCCGTAATCCCAGCTTTTCGGGAGGCTGAGGCAGGATAATCGCTTGAACCTGGGAAGTGGAGGTTGCAGCGAGCCAAGATTTGGCCACTGCACTCCAGCCTGGGTGACAGAGCAAGCCTCCATTTCGGGAAAAAAAAAAAAGAAAAAGAAAAACTCATTGAGAAGAAATGATATGTGCCTGAACAGGTTTTTAATGCAATTGGAAGTGCCCTTTTGTAGAAGAAAAAATACCACAAAGGACACTTATTACTAAAGAAGAGAAGTGAGCACCAGGATTAAGGCAGGATGGAACAGAATAACTCTACTGTTTTGTGCAAATGCAGTCAGATTTACGATCAGGACTCCCCTTATCTACAAAGCTGCTAAGCTCCAAGTCTTGAAGGGAAAAGATAAACACCAGCTGTCAGTCTTTTGATTGCATAATAAGAAGGCCTGGACAATGGGAACACTTTTTCTGTATTGGTTTTATCCATGCTTTGTCCCTGAAGACAGGCAGTACCTTGCCAGTAAGTAACTTCCTTTCAAAGTTCTTTTGATACTGGGCAATGTATCTGGCCACCAAGAACCCCATGAGTTTAACCACAAAAGCATCAAAGTAGTCTATGTGCAAAAGTCTCTAATTTGCCCTCTGGATCAGGAGGTCATTAGGACTTTTAAGGCTTATTTCACAGGGTATTATATGGAAAAGATTGTTAAGGCTATGGAAGAGAACCCTCAATGGAGAGAATATCATGAATGTTTGGGAGGATTACACCATTAAAGATGCCATCATTGTTATTGAAAAAGCTGTGAAAGCCACTGAGCCAGAAACAATAAATTCCTGCTGGAGAAAATTGTGTCCAGATGTTGCGCATGACTTCACAGGATTTACAACAGAGCCAATCAAGGAAATCATGAAAGAGATTGTGGATAAGGCAAAAAAGATGGAGGGTGCAGGATTTCAAGATATGGATCTTGAAGAAATTTAAGAGCTTACAGACCTCACACCAGAGGAATTAACAGAAGATGACTTGATGGAGTTGAGCGCTTCCGAATTAGTGCCAGACGACAAGGAAGAAGACACAGGAGAAGCAGTGCCAGGAAACACATTTATGTTCGACAATTTGGTAGAAGGGTTCTGATGGTTCAGGACTGCTTTTGACTGTTTCCACAACATAGACCCTTCTATGACACGGGTGCTGAAACTAAAGCAAGTGATGGAAGAAGGATTGGTACCATATAGAAACATTTTTTAGAGAAATGAAAAAGTAAAAAAGTTTGCCAGAAATTACTATGTGTTTCTGTTAATTACAAAACGTGTGCCTCCCTCTCTCATTTTCCCTGCTTTCCCTTCCGCCTCCTCCACCTCTTCGGCCTCTGCCACCCCTGAGACAGCAAGAACAACCCCTCCTCTCCTTCCTCCTCCTCAGCCTACTCAATGTGAAGACAATGAGGATGATGATCTACTTCCACTTAATGAATAGTGAGTATATTTTTCTTCTTTACGATTTTGTTAATGATATTTTCTTTTCTCTAGCTCTTTAAGAATACAGTATATAATACATATAATATAAAAACATGTTAATCAACTGTTTATGTTTTGGTAAAGCTTCCTGGCGACAGTAGGCTATTACTAGTTAAGTTTTGGGAGAGTCAAAATTTACATGTAAATTTTTTGACTGCATAGGGAGTTAAAACTGACCCTATAAAGTCAACAGTATTGTAGTTTGTTAATTTCAAATATTCATTTACTTTATATCAAATTTTAGGCAGAGTAAGCATACATGTCCCAGGATTGCAGGTGAGGCTCTTAACTGAACTGGAATTTAGATGGTGCAATCTACCCACTGCTTTACCAGGGAGACTTTGTTCCTGGCGACAGGTCTTGTTGCTGGGACACAGTGCTGCATTGGAAGGCAAAAGAGGGAGGGCTCCCTAGATTAGTCTGAAGGTTAACAAACAGAATAGACAGCTTGGAAGAGAGCAGGACTCCTATAGGTGGCTAGCTGGACAGAGCCTATTAGTTCTTCCTCCAACTGGGATTCTGAGGCAGAATGACAAGGAGCTGCTGAAAACATCTTCATTCTTCAGACAGAGTCACACTCTTCTCAACCTCGTCAGATGGGAGCCCTCAGAAGTTGGCTAACTCAGGTATCAGAATTGTCCTCAGAATGTTCACCTTGACCTCATCTTGTGACTCACCGATATCCAGGGCTGGCTGTGCAAAACTGTGCCTAGGGAGAAGCCAACGGAAAGTGAGGAGGACAAACAATACCTCCTTGAGCAGCCAGGTAACCAAGAAGAGGAGAAGACATCGAGACAGCTGAGAAGCCAGAGTCTCTCTCATGAGAACAATGCCCCAAACTGGACACAGGATGTGTCTAATGAGAGCTCCACTGCCACCAGCACTGAGCACTAGAAGCTGCAGTGACACCACTTTCTACCCAGCCACTGGACGCTGAATGCCACAACTAGCATGCCACTGTTGTGAGGAACAATAGAAAAATATATATCTAGAATTTCCAAAATTTCTAGTTGGTGGTGATTTCTGCTACTCACATAGGCACAGTAACATGAGAATTGTGACAGAATCATGCATCACTTAATGACAGAGATACTTTCCCAGAAATGTGTCATTAGGCAATTTTGTCATTGTGTGACCATCAGAGATGATACTTATACACACCTAGATGGTAGGGCCTACTATATGCCTAAGCTCTATGGTGGAGCCTATTGCTCCTAGGCTACAAACCTGTACAGCATGGTACTGTACTGAATACTGCAGGCAATTAGTACACAATTGTAACCATTTGTATATCTAAGCCTATCTAAACATAGAAGAGATAAAGTACAGTTTTAGAATATTATGGGATCACTGTCATACATATGGTCTTCAACCAGTGTTATGTGGCACATGACTGTATTGGACAACCAAAACTGTCTAATGTCCTCTGGAGAAAGTATTAGTAGGCTTCACTATAAAGTATACAATATCTTTAGCATCCAAGCTCATAAACTAGAAATTCCTATTTTGAAAGTAGCTTGAAAATTGTAAAGTAGGATTCCAGAGCAACCCCATTGTCGCTCTACCATTTTGGGGGTATTAACTGCACTCAAATGAGGTACCTCTCTGAGACATACCATGGCATGCTTTCCTTAGTTGAGAACAACTTCTATTTTATAACTCAATTTGGTGTTACATTTCTGATAATTTATTTTTTCCTTTGACTGAGTCATACTGTTTTAGAGGCATGAATATTTTCTCACTTGTACTTCGATGTCCCGAGTTCGGCTTTTCTTAAAAGACAAGAAGACATTATAGGAAGGCTTTCTGAGAACAATGTTTGCACTTAATTTTGCCTGATTGTTTTACTTTATTTTTCTTTTTATTTGCTAGACAGGAAGGCTCAGACTAAAGGTTGGAATTCAGATGCAGTATCTCTGTCCCCCACTCTCCTATATGCTGCTTTGTGAGGTGGCAGAGGTGGAGTGGTGGGGGGAGATAGAGGACACGGGAGGGAAACGGCAAGGCTAGAAGAGGGAGAAGGGCCTTACTCGTTCGTGTTTCCTTCTCACTGGCTCCCTGGTGCTCTGTTCTACTGCTCGTTATCTCTGTGACACTCACCCTAGGAAGATTCTTCACCCCAGCGTCAGCAGTTTTTTTCCTGCAGAAGCAGTTGAGTCCGGTTTGCAAATTTGCCAGTACTTGCAAAACCAGCCCCTTCCTCAGAGGTTTGGGTTCCAGCCTACAAATTTGAATAATTCCTACCTCTTCCCATTTCCCCTTCATCTGTAAGTATGAAAGCTGCTTTCAGAAGTTGTACCTCTGCAATATTCCTTTGTTGCAGTGTTCCCTTTTGCAATGATAGTATATGAAGTTATTCTCTTGCAATATTTAACAAATAGTGATATATACATATACACACATATATATATACACATTTTTATTGCTTAAAAATTTATAGGCAGTTTACTCATGTTGTTTTTTCTTCTATTTTTTTTCTTAATTGTGTTCTTATCTTTTTAGTTACCTAAGTAACAACTTTCTACATTGCTATCATTTCTTCCCATTAAATATTCTCTGTTTAACAAACTGCTGTGGCTTCTGCTTTCTGATTGGGCACTGCCAGTACAGACTTCAAATCTGCATTCCATTTCCTCCCTCTGATTTATATTTTTCTCAGTCCTGTTGTTGACTTATGGGTTTTGTGTATGTGTGTGTCTGCATCTTTTGCAAGTGACTGCAAGTATTTTCTGAATTACGGTGGCCTCAAAGATCAAGTATATGCTAATGTTTAATAAAAATGGCTGGGCGTGGTGGCTCACGCCTGTAATCTCAGCACTTTGGGAGGTCGAGGCGGGCAAATCACGAGGTCAGGAGTTTGAGACCAGCCTGACCAACATGGTGAAACCCCGTCTCTATTAAAAATACAAAAGTTAGCCTGGCATGGTGGCATGTGCCTGTAATCCCAGCTACTCAGGAGGCTGAGGCAGGAGAATTCCTTGAACCCGCGAGGCGGAGGTTGCAGTGAGCCAAGATCACTCCACTGCACTCCAGCCTGGGTGACAGAGTCAGACTCCATCTCAAAATAATAATAATAATAATAATTTTTTGAAAATTTCATCAGGTCTCAAGAATAGAAAGAATAAATCAGTGAAAGGTTTTGTTTGATATGATAATGGTTACTTAATATTCAGCCAGTTTTTTCCCAATGTACTGGACTTTAGCACTGGCACTTAATATAGATTTTCTAACTTACTTCTCTCCAAAAAATCAGTGAAGTAGGTATTATGACTGTTGTATCTGTTTTACAGTAAGTAAAGGGTTCTTAGTAAGATTAGATAACATACTCAAGGTTGCAAGGACAGTAAGAGCAGAACTGGGATTTGAACATAGGGTAACAATTTTGCCTAAACAATTTTGCTCTAAACAATTTTGCCTCACCTGGATTCAGATATTTATTGGGGGTAATGAGTGTCCCCTTGAGTCCAGTGTGATACCCATAATTAAAATAAGCAAAGCTCAAGAGATAGTGAAATGCAGAGGGTCACAATTAGATAATTTGCTACGGTTGTACGTCTTTGCCACACTGTTCCCTTTTACAATGATATTAGATGAAATTATTCTTTTGCAATATTTAACAAAGTGATATGTATATATACATTTTATTTCTTAAAAATCTATAGGCAGATTACTTATACTATTTTTTCTTCTCATGTTATTTTCCTCTGTGTTCTTGTATCTCAGAGACTAACCATACAAAATGTCCTTGAGCCCGCATAGACTCAGCTCACTCATCAGAATCCAATACAGTGTGATTCAGCCAGATTCCTCTGTACAATAGACATCCTGAACAGTCCCTGGGCTCCAACCCATCATCAAAGTCCCCTCTGTCAAAAACTTCACCTGTTGACTTTCGAAGACTAGGACAGGATCAACTGTGTTCTACAGACTTGGAAATACGATCGCAACGCATTGCCTTCCCTGCAAAATTTTTACAGTTGCTGTAGAGACAACAAAGGTGTGCCACAAATGTTGATGTAGGTGCAGGAAATTAAAAGCACACAACTAAAAGAAAAATGCAAAAGGCTTTCTTGAAAAGAAAATCTGTATGTGCTTTATAAGTTTCATCTGAAAGCCAATTTTAAGCTGCTGCTTTATTTAACCCTCTGCTGAGCACTGCATATGGGACATTGCAATCCGATGTCATTTGAGATGTGTTAGGACCATCACCTAGTAATTACCTTCCTTAGAAGATAATATTTTATGTTAAATAAACAATGGTCTCCAGAGAATACTTGTTTTTAGAAAGAATTGGGAGAGAGCAGTGCAGTAATCAAAAGGTGAAAGAGTCCAGAAAATGAATACAATGTGTCAAAGTATTAATTAAAGTATTTTCTCTCTTTCTGGATGAGATGAGTGGAGAAGAGAAGGGTTGTCATTGGCCTTTAGTTTTTTGTTGCTGAGTAAGTGAAAAGAAATGGAAAATGAGATTCTTCCAATTTCAAACTGTTACAATATGGTTACTTACATGCCCTACAGAGAATTCCTGAAGGCACGAACCCAGTCGCAAATTGGTGCACATCAGCATTTTGCATAAAAGGAAAACATCCATATCTGACTCAAGCAACGATGAAATCAATACGGAAACATTTCCAGAGAAGTCCTGCAGGTTTTTTTATGCATTTATAGCTAGTATATTGTGCAAAAAATCTTCTGACTGTTTAATAAATCAACTTTAGATCCACAATTCCTAAACTTCCATGATTTTCTTTATCATCAGCTAGAGAGCACCCTGAAGATAGGAAGTCACATTTGTTTCCCCTACTGTTTCTATCCTTATTAGATGGCTTATCTCTCTGCTGGTTTTTTGATAGGTTTGGATACAGGAGTTAAATTCATATCTTATAGTCTCTCTACCACAGCCTCCTCCAAAGCTTGCAGAATATCGTGAAAAGAGCATCTGGCAACTCCAGGGCCAAAACGCTGCCCTCAGCTCTCTGCCTCGGCCCAGACCTGTCTGTCAATAGAATTATGCCCATCCCTGGAATTGCATTTGATTTTATTTACCATTGAATATCTGAGCTACCTGCTTGAGTTAAGTAATTATTTTAGGTACTCCAAAAAACATACCTAAAATGATTTTGCAAGTATATTTAAAATAATGTTTATGTACCTTCAATAAATTTTGAATATTATTTCAACTTTTGGTGGTGCAGAAATCTGCTGCTTCAAATATAGTTTTTAAATGATAGACGTGATGCTTTTAAGAAAAGTGAAACTTTTATATAAATGTTACTGGCCCATGATAATGAAGATGTTAGCATTAGAAACGAAGAAGGAATGAATAGTTTCCTCTTAATAACTATCTAGTCATGGTCTATAAGCAGAACAAAGAAAACAATCAATCATCATTTTTCCATTGGTTCAGAACCCCGACTTTATGTTAGGCCTCCTTGCTCTATGGCATCAAACCTCTATGGTAATGCCAATCATTTTATGTTTGTATAAAACATCTGTGTCATTCTGCTCTGTGCCCCAGTTTCCTCATCTGTACATTGGGAATAATATTGGTTGTATTCAGGTTATATATGAATTAATATTCAAAAATAAGTTTAGAGCAATACCTGGCATATAGAAGGTACTCAGCATATTTAACTGTTACTATTACTAGTGCCTCATTAGGTTGTAAAATCCTTGAAGATATAAACTCTCTTTTGGTTATATTTGGATTTCCTAAATTATCAAAACCTTAACAGCCCCTTAACTAGTATTTATTAAATTAATTGATAGTCTGAAGCTTTAGAAATGCATTCAAAATCATACAATGGGCAAATAGGCCAGTTTTATATTTAGTTTAGATAATCATTAAGTCTATATAAATACATAATCTTAAAAAAATAATGGGCTGGGCACCGTGGCTCACACCTGTAATCTCAGCACTTTGGGAGGCCAAGACGGTGGATCACGAGGTCAGGAGATCGAGACCAGCCTGGCTAACATGGTGAAACCCCATCTCTACTAAAAATATAAAAAAATTAGCTGGGCGTAGTGGTGGTCACCTGTAGTACCAGCTACTCAGGAGGCTGAAGCAGGAGAATGGCGTGAACCTGGGAGGCAGAGCTTGCAGTGAGCCGAGATTGGGCCACTGTACTCCAGCCTGGGTGACAGAGCGAGACTCTGTCTCAAAAAATAATGATAATAATAATAATAATAATGGATGTGATGTAACCAAATGGGGCCATAAGAAATCTCTGCCAGTCACTGCAAGCTGCCATCCAATTTTCAAGGCTCAGTTTCATTGTCATCTCTTCCATTAAAATTTCCTTGATCAGCCCTCACCCATTTTTCCACGAGAAAACTATAGGACTTGGTAGGTTCATTTTCCATAGAATGTATGCCATTCTTCTAGACCTTCTAGATATTTGTGTATCAGCATATTTGTTCTTAAAAGCAAGAACCATGAAGAACTTATATTGATTTTCACCAAGTCTCATGGTCTAATGCATTTGCTCATGGTAGGATCACAATAAATGTTTGCTGAATAAATGAATGACTCAGCAAAAGCATGCTCAGCACCAGGGTGGGCACCTTGACAATATGAAGGAAGAGAAGATATTCTCTCCCTCTGCTACCGCCTCTATTGCAACATTGTATAGTTTAAGCATGTCTGTGTACATGGAACCAGGGTGAGAACCAGTGGTTGAGAGACCGTGTTTTCCAGGAATTGTAGAAGGCACCCATCATCAAGTCCTGATGAGGCAAAGCCTCAGAGTGCAGGGGCTTAGTCCTGAATCCTAGGAGAGATTTGGGTGAAAACAGAAACAGTCTTTGAGGAGTGCTCAATTATTAAAGTCTGAATAAATATGGCCTCCTGAAGATCTGAAGGGTTTGTGTGGCTACAGGGAGAGTTAGGGGCAGAGTTGGGGGTTAGGGGCAGGGGAATTGAGTAGAGACGCGTGGTTCTGCTGTCACTGATCCTCTAACTGAAGAGCAAACCCTGCTCAAGGCAGTGGAAGGAGCATTTGTGTTGGCATCCTCGCTTTCCCATATCCTGGTGCCCTAGGGAAGGAAGAAGAAAACTTCAAGCTGGTCAGTGCCCCCTTTGGGCCAGCTTTCTACCTCATGAAAGCAGCACTCTGGTACTTTAGTGAAGATAGAATTCATTCTCTTTCCAACTAGTCTTGGTAGGCTTTTGGTTTCAGGGAGTGTTTCCTAGAGCCTCACGATGGAGAGAAAGGATCAAATCGTGATTTGAACACTTTGAAGGGCTCTAGGCAGCTATGATTCCTCCAGCAAGAAGCACTGTGGTTTGAGTGTTCTCATCTATGACTGAGGACAATGGTGCCCACCTCACAGGGCAGTGAGGATCTGAGAAAAATGCATATGACCTGTCACAACAGGCATTCAATGCTAGGCAGCCGCTATTGTTATTAATATTACTATTATTTTTATGTCTTGCTTATATTTCTACGGTTCCTATATACAATTCAGAAGGATAAACAATAGGCCTGGAATCTTTGTTTTTCAATTTAAAAATATTTATTGACTGATGACTATGTGCCAGGCATCTGTTAGGTACTGAGGATATTTCAGTGAACAAGATGGTTTGATCGTTCCTGTCATGGGCATTTTATCAATTGATGGTGGATAATTAAGCTAGCAAGCAATTGGTATTGGATAATGAAGTGTGACAATTCAGAAAAGCAAAAGTTCAGCATGAACAAAAGCATGAGGCAGGGAAGATTGGAGTGGAGGCAGCAATAACTGGCTGCAAATTAGACAGCCAGTAGAGTGGAATTGCTAGGAGCACCTTCCAGAGCTGGGTGAGTGACGAGGAAGTTTACATCTCTGTGGCCCATCTGTAAAATGGCATGAGAATAATACCTACCACATAGGATTGCTATGGTGATTAAATGGTACTAGAGCCCTCCTTTGAGGGCTCTTATAAGGATTGAATGAATAAATGTAAAGCACTTAGAACAGTGCTTAGAACATGGGAAACACTAGTTAGGAATTTGCTCTGATGATGATGGTCATGTGCCGGAGGAGTAGATTGTGGAAATTTGGACGCCCACATGTGGCTGCACAGTGAAGGCCCTTGCATACAGCATTAAAGTTAGTAAGAGTTTTGTAGGGAAATTGAGTGTTTCAAGACAAATTCACCTTTACCAGGGCAAGTTGTGGAAGTGGAGAAGTGGAAGGAGGGCATTCTGGGCAGACTGGTAGATCCTGGAAACTACCCAAAGTTCAGCACAGTTAGTCAATGCAATCTAATAGAAATCTTGATGCAAGCCACATACATAATTTGAAATTTTCTACTAGCCCCATTAAAAAAAGGCAAAAAAAAAAAGAAAACAAAAAAGGTAATTTAAATAATATATTTTGCTTAACCCAATATATCCAAAATATCATTTCAACATGTGATCAAAATAAAAATATTAAAGAGATATTTTACATTCTTTTTTCATGCTAAGTCTTTGGAATCTGGCACATGTTTTACACTTAAAGCACACTTCTGTTGGACTAGCCACATTTCAAGTGCTCGAAGTACTTGTGGCTAATGGCTACCATATTTTACAGTGCAAGGCTAGCCACAGTCATTTATAGCTGTTATTCCATCCTGGGGAGTTTGCACTTTATCATAGGCAGGTGGCTATGGGGGAAGAATGAAGATGATGGCAACACAGAAGAGAATCAGAATAATTAAATTTGCTTTTTGGAAAGTTCACCTGCTGCTGCAGCTGTATGGAGGATGAACTGGGATGAGTGAAGAAAGCTTGGAAATTGGCAGACCATGGGGTGACCATGGCAGTTGCCCAGGAGAGAACTTGGAAGCTAGGATAAGGTTGCAGCAATGAGGATGAAGAGGAGAATGGAGCTGAAGGATGGTAAGGAAGCCAAATTCACAGGGTTGGGTGACCAAGTGCACCTGGGGCTGGCGAAGGAGAAGGGAGTAAGAACAAAAGGCATGTTCTGAAGTTTGCACTGAGTACCTGGAGGAGTGCTTGAGGCTCTACCAAACATTGATAGGGCAGTGACAATGAGCTTTGGTTAGGCTTATTAACTAAGTTGCATGTGGTTTTGCCAAGTTGAGGTGCCCAGCAGGTTTTTAACTGTATGTTCTAACCATAAAAAGAGATAGTATTTTATGGGATAGCAATTGCTGCTGTAGATAAGCACTTGTAAAACATTGTTTGCCACAAAGTAAGTTCATCTCTTTAATCAATGTTTTAAACTCAGACTGAGACATTTTTCCCCCCTAAGACATACTTCTATCACACAGGTAAGGTAAGCCCATGGGCACGTAGAGTCCTTATTTGTCATTGTCTAGTTCCCGTGCAGCACAATGGCATAAACTTTGTGGTCGGAATGCCTAGATTGTAATTCCAGCTCTGCCACTTACTATGGAACCATGGACATTACTCAACTATGTGCCTCTGTTTCCTCAACTGTGAAATGGAGTTAATGATACTATTTAGATTATTGATCGGTAGCAAGCTCAGAATTATTCCTAGAATATAGTAAACCCAGTGTAAATGTTTGCCAAATAAATGTGCTTTAGGCAGCTTTACAGGACATGTCCTCTTTGTAAGTAGGATATCATGTATCTTCATCATGTAAAGCATTCAGATCTCTGCATATCAAGAGATAAGAAAATTGCTACTCTGTTTCAAATTAATCTCAAATATTTTCATTAAAGTGACTGGTCAGAGAATGTCTTTTTTAAAAAGTCAACTTTTATTATGTTTAATTTTTTATTTTTAATTATGGAGTGAAGACTGTTTCAATAGCAAAGACCCTCTGTAACTGCTAATTCTTTAACATCTATTTTTAACATTTTAGTAGGTAACAATGATAAACAATGACAAAAATAATAGGTAAAAGTGTAATTTCCATTTTTATAATTTCCTAAATATATTTTTCTTCTCTCAAATTTAGAATATTCATTTTTCTTCTTAGTTCTTGGGAGAATAAAAGCATTAATAAGAGAGCACCCAACTGAATTTGGTTTTTGTTCAGTTTTACTGAATACCCATTAAGTTCGATAGGAAATACACCAAGATAATTAAATGAGGAGTTAACAAAAATCTAGAAACTATTTCAGGATACTGCTTGCTTAATTCTAGATTATAATTATGTTTAGTATGTGCCAGGCTCCATATTAAATAGTTTTTGAAAAGGCTGAAATATCACACAGGGCAGGTTGTAATGTGGTTGAATCTGCTTAGGACATGCGAATGGGAACACACAGACATAGACACACCAGATGAAGGAGGTGAATCTCTCAAGATGAACACGCATTCCCCATGGGGTTTGGCCAGGGAGAAGGTGTATGTTCCAGGTATGCAGATCCTGAACTACACAGAAAGATGGAGATATCATGGGCTCTGCTCTCAATTATCTGTCAGCTGGGTGGGGTGCTAGGGGCAGGCTCATAAGTTACTAATTACAGGACAATGTAGTCAGTGCCTGATAGATGGAAAAGTCCTGGGTTTTTTTTCTTTTCTTTTCTTTTTTAGATGGAGTCTCACTCTGTTGCCCAGGCTGGAGTGCAATGGCATGATCTTGGCTCACTGCAACCTCTGCCTCCCGAGTTCAAGTGATTCTCCTGCCTCGGCCTCCCAAATAGCTGGGATTACAGGCATGTGCCATCATGCCTGACTAATTTTCATATTTTTAGTAGAGATGAGGTTTCACCATGTTGGCCAGACAGGTCTCAAACTCCTGACCTCAAGTGATCCACCTGCCTTAGCCTCCCAAAGTGTGGGGATTACAGGTGTGAGCCACTGCACCCAGCCTGAAAAGACCTATTTTTTAGAAGGAAAGAGGCGAGGGAAACTTTTATGTCCTTGGGAAAACAAGGGAAGGCTTGACATAGGAGATATTCCGTAACATTCAAGAACTTTCAGTTTTCTCATGCCAAAGCAAAAACAACTCTTGAACTGAAGAAGCCGGTGCATTTAATCTGTCACATTCATTGTCTCTCTGATGTGGTGTTGGGGATAAATCCTTGGGGAGGCCATTCCCTTTGTTTTCCCCCATGAATTCTCTGATGTTGGGGAACACATGTACTTTAGGTGAAGGTGCTTCCCATGTTGATTCTATTTAAGGAATTCAATATGGTTTTGAGTGACATCTAGATAGTTCTCTTTTCTGTCCTTTTCAGAATCAGAGAAGGGTAGAAACAAAGCAAGGAGCAAGCTGTTTCAGGATAGTAATGGGATAGGGACCGAAGTGCCACAGCAAAGATGATGTGGCCCAGGGAGAATTACATTTCTATGAATTGATGAGAATGAAAGGGCGGAAGAAGAGAGGTAAAAGAGCGTTCAATTTGACTTTGGTTTGTCTTGGATACCTTAGTCCTCTTGGTCTCAGGCACCTTTTTGAATCAGATGCATCCAATGTGTCTCTTCCCATGATCCCCCCTGCACATTTTCTTAGTGAAGACAACACTTCCAATGATCTAATCTGGCAAAAAGTGTCTCCCTGTTGGGCATGTAATTTTGATCTGAGCATAAAAATACCAACAGGCCTGCTGTTTCCATAGACAAACCAGATGACCAACACAAAGTAAGGGGCTCAGGAGCAGGCATAACGTGGAAGAGAATAGAAAGCTTCATTTGGTTATCATAACCACTCTTTCTTTCTACTCTCAAAGCCACTGGCACGTAATCTGTCAACATATGCAGAAGTTATTTATTTCTCAAATGGACTTATATCCAGATTTGAAAAGAGTTGAGTTTTAGTATAAATAGATCAACAATTCTTGAATGTAGTTCTATTAGAGAACTCCACCAGAAGATATTATTATTTATTCAGCTTTGAGTTAAATGCAGGAAAGGTAGCAGCAAGCTCTCTACACCAGAAACCAGAAATCTTGAGTTCTCTGTGTGATCAGGAGCTTCTTGACCTCATCTATAAAATGAAAGAATGAGCTTGCTGTTTCCAAAGCTTACCTTTAGTCCTAGCATTACATAAGTAAAATATTTAGATATCAGATAACTTGGGTGGTGGCCAATTTTTATGCTGAAAATCTAGCAGAATTATTATAAATACAAGTTTTCTTAATTTAAGAAAAAGAATCATTGGTATTATTTTGGATCTGCTAATTTAGTAACCTAATTTATGAACCTAACCAATTACTAAGGATGACTTTAGGGTTTTTGTAGGATTATGATAATAATGTGAATGAAACTCTGCTAGCTCATGGTCTTAAAGTTTTGTATAAACAGTTTTGGCATATCTTATCTATTTTATGATCTACAATAGACAACTTAATCCTATTATGACAAGAAATAGTTGGCAGCTTGAAATATGCATTTAGGAACCTAAATCAGGGGCTTGGCACTAAAAATTAGGTATGTGAAGAATCAAGTGTAATATGAGGTTCTAAATATAGAAATTTGTTCACTAATAAGGTCTAAAGCTTGGAAATTAGGCCAGCGTTGTGCTTTACAAGCTAAATAGCTACAGTTAAAGCCAAAATTGGGAACTTTGGACAAACATTTAGATGCTGCTGCTCCTTTGAAGTTTAGAAAAATGATATGAATAACTACAAACGAATGTCACATTGATTTTTATTTGAGTTAATTATCAACTTTTCAACATGTTTTTCTTTTTATATATACAGTATTTTGAGTGAGTAATAGTCTTTGAATAGTTACAGAACTTTTTTTTCTTAACTTGTAGGTATGGAAGTCTCAGTTTTTAATTAACTATATATTTTATAATTTTATAAAGAAAATAATTTGCAAGTATTTGGGAGGGTAAGTAAGTGGTAATATTTCTTATTAAAATCTTATTGGTAGAGAATATAGGAAAAATTAGATGTATAGAGAGCAATCTGTTTGCTCTTGGAAGACAAATATTTATGATTTTATTATAAGATGTAAATTTTCCTGACTGGAAAATATGAGAATAAAATTATTTATATCAAGATTCTTCAACCAGTAGAGTATAGGATAATCCAGCCTGTGCACCAGGCTTAGAAACCATGTAATACAGTTATATATGCAACATGAAATTTTTAATCAGAAATCTCTGGATTTAAATATCTAGAAGACATTTGCTATTTTCTAGTTATTAACTTTTAAGTATGTATTTTGTATATAGAAAATATGTGCATGCATACATAATTAGGTTTGATCTGTGCCATCTTACTCTGTATTTTCTGTGAGTTCTTGAATGCTTAATACTTGGGCCACATTGCACACCATGGACTTAAGTCCTAGCATTGTTTCACTAAGCTTAATAGGACATTCTTAGAGAGAAAAGTGGGCACTTCTGTCCAGACAATGGGAATCATAGTTTTCAAACAACTTAGCAATGGTGTCATTAGGGGGATGTTAACTGCCAAATACTATTTAAGACATACTTTTCATTTGCTCTGAAAAAGTTGCATTGCTTTGAAAGTCCTTCCAGATTTCTTTAAATGAAATCCAGAATACATTAAATTAGAACCATTCCTTAGAGGACTTGATTACATACTGATTTTTTAGCAAAGTATAAAGATTAAGCCAACTTTGAGACTTGTAAAGAAAGCACTCTTATTTTAAATAATTGTCTAAAGGTGAAAAGAACCACCTAAATGCACCCTCGCATATCTACTAGATAGACTGGTTTAGGCACTTCTTTTATTTCCAAATTGCGTGTCTGTGGTGTATGACCTCAAAGCACCAGATACCTTGGATTGCTAATAGTCTTCAGGCTGAAACTGGGTGTCATCAGGCAGAGTGCTCTCCCCTTTGGAATTTGCTCTCCATTGAGCAAGCCAAACCAGAGTGTGGTGACCCTGGAGCATGGGGCAAGGCCCATTTATTTACTCAGATTCTGCCTTGGGGCTGAATTCATGAATGAGTGATATTTTGTTTGGGACACAGTAGAAGATGATGAAGTCTAATCCATTTTATCAATATGTTCATGATTCTATTTGTGCGTCTGTGTTTTGTTATTTTAGGTGTTAGTTGTTACGACCTGAAGCATGTGCGTATTTTGATCACTATGCTCTTTTGCAAGGGCAGATTTGAAGAGCACATGCTTCCATAAAGTGAGAAAATTTTCCTCTTAGGTGGGATTCATTCTTTTCTTTCTGTTGAGTGAAATGGTCTGCTTTTCGGGGCTGCAGGTGTTTAATGCCCATATTTTCCTTTTCTATTCTGGTAGATATTTAAAAACCTTTAAAATAAAATTCCATCATAGAATGAAGACTTGCCTGTAATAAACCCTATCCTTAAATTTGCTTTTTAATAACGTGGAATGCTGACTCTGGCACCAGTTCTAAGTTGGTCATTTTCATAAACTAGTAAAAGAATTGTTTCTGAGGCTGACCTTTTTATAAGAGCATGTTAGCATACATGTTGGTATGTATTTCCACATACAAATTTGGATTAATTAAGCTTAAAATTTAATTTGCATTTTCAGGAAAGTTTTGAAATTTTGATTTTGAAATAATGTCTCTCTTCGAAAATCTTGATGATTTAAGGTTATTATTTCCATAGCTTTCCTGGGAGAAAAAGTAGTTACTATGACCCACATTTTATGGATGATAGGGAGAGAATTCCCATTCTTTTTGATCAAATGAGTTAGTGGAGGCCACAAAAGCCAGCCCCACTTCTTGCCAGGGTTATAATTCCCAAGGGTGCAGCTTTTAATTCTGACTAAGAACAATGGCCTAAAAATAAATTAGAGCAATACCTAAAATATTATATGTGAATAACTATTTTGGATCTAAATTCCAAGTTCTTTTTACATTAAAAACACAATGCCTAATGGTTCATAGTTGAGGAAGAGGATTAAGCCGCCTTCTCAAATTTGTTTTACTCCTTTGTGGCTTTAAACCAATCCCTTAATAGGATTTAATTGTGACTTTGACAATTAAGCTTTCTATGTAATGAAAGGCCAGTGGTTGTTTTGGAAAAAGATAAGTGTTATAAGGGGTATTACCTTTGGAAGTTTATGAGTCTAAAAGTCAACGTAATAAAACATTGCAGTCTTAGAGGGAGCCTATGTAAATGTGTTGCTACAGTAGTTAAGTATATAAATGACTTTTCTACTTATATAGACTTCTGCACAGCTCTTATTTATAGCATACAAATATATATTTACCAAAGAGAACTTTAAGAATATATCAGGCCTGGGAACTTTTACTTTCATTGTTTAAATAAATAAATATATATATATATAAATTACATATATTATTTTTTGTTTGGGTTATTGGTTTATAGTTGCTTCTATGCATGTCTGTTTGTTTTCTTTTAAAAAGAATTTTGCAATATTTTTGCACCATATATATAGTTTATATATATAGTTTATATGTATAGTTTATATATATATTGTTTATATGTGTATATATATATGTGTGTGTGTGTGTGTGTGTGTGTAAAACAAATGACCTTGATTCAGAAAATTATATTAGCACTGTCAGAATTAGCCTTCGGTATATTATTTAAATAGATAGTCTATATTTCCATGAAGAATGGATTTACTACTTGAATAACTTTAAAAATGGAGTCGAAAAACCAAATAATCTCTTCCCCTAAATTCTACAAATAGAAATCCTTATGCTGTCACCATAAATGGCTTTCCCCACCAAGGGCAAGCCTGCTATGTAGAAGAAACGCTACATTATATTTTTAAGAAATTGTTCTAGAAAGAAAATCATTTTGTTTTCTCAATGTCCATGATATGTAACATGCCATTCTGTTTTAAAACCTAACAACATCTCAACCAGTCTCAAGATCAGTTATTAAAGCTTGTCCTGTCTGTCATGAGCTAGTGTTACCTCTTGCAATGTGGCTGGACAGCATTCTTATTCTCACTTATAAAGTGAGATAGAATATTCAGTTCCGCCTGAACACTTTTTTCTTTTTTTTTTTTTAATAATAGAGAGTAGGTTGGCAACAATAGGGGAATGTGCATACAGATGTCAATTTGGGTGTTATTTTAATCACCTCCCTTAGGATGAATATAATCCGTTAGAGATTTATGTAGGTGCACGTGCGAGTGTATAAGATTGTATGACATTTTTTACTCAGATCTATTTTATTATGGAAAAAAAATCTTGCAAATGTGTAAATTGCATTGAACACTGCCCGGTCCTCTTCCTTCCTCTCCCTTCTTTTCCTACACTCATCAATGACCCAATTTATGAACATGCAAGCTGGTATTCCTTTTGGTCTATATTCTTACTTAGAAAAGAGAGATCACAAATGCATCAGCATAGACAAACTGCTGTAATCAGTAAAGTTGGAAGCTGACACACTTATAGAGTCCTGCTTGCCAAAAATAGGATTTCATTTGTACTGGAATTTTTTCCCCTGAACCAGTTTTGCCAATGCTGTAGTAAATGACAACTTTGGGAATGCAGGATTGGGAAACACGATGTTTCAGTAGGTGGCGCTTCAACACAGCCCACCTGCTCGAGGGCTTACGTGAGTGCTCAACTTTCTAATACCTGTGGTGCATCAAAGAGGCTTGGCCCAGTTTGTTAACATCGCAGCCAGACTGTTGTCTCAGGCAATAACGACGTCAAATGCAGCTGAAACATCTAGGCGGGAAGGACTGTTACTGTAGGTCACTGGTAATTATTTTCACACACACACACACACACACACGCACACACACACCTTCATACATACCTACACTAGCTCTACTTCTAAAATTAAAAGCCAGAGAGAGCCAGTCTCAAAATGTCAATGATACTGCAATAATTTCAGCTTCTTATTTATTTTTTGTTTGGGTTATTGGTCTATAGTTGCTTATTGTCTGTTTTCTTTTAAAAAGAATTTTGCAATATTTTTGCACCATTAGTTCTTAGTAAACAAAAAGATTTTCTCTTTCAAATAATATTACTATTTAAATAAAATAAAAGAGTATACAGAAATACCAAAAGTTCATTTTTTAAAATTCAGTAAAAGAAACCATCTGCAGTGAGGCTCCCTAACATGCCTGTAAATTGACATAAACCAGGATGATTAAGTGGATGATAAGCCACATGTCACTGACAAACAGGAATAGAGATGCCTGGAGAGAAATGTACTATAAAGGGCTTCACTGCACCAAGAAAGCTCCCTATGGTCCATTGACCTAAAGATATCCACAAACTTCATCCAAGAGAAGATGAAGAAGGAGACTAGAATACTTTACAATAACTAGAGACTCATCTTTGAAAAGATGAGAAACTGACTAGTATTTTTTTTCCTGATCTGTCAACCAACATTCAGAGTTCAGAATATCACAGGTATTTTAGATTGTTATGTAATTTGCTAATGTTTTATTGAAATCTTCTAAATATACAATAAATAAATTTCCATAGAAAATACTGTATATTAGGAGGGTTCATTCTGCTTTTCTTTGCCTTTCAATCTCCTGCTTTTATATAAATTGAAATACACATTTTCAGAAGAGTTAGTAACTATAACTTGCATTTAAAAAGTATTCTTTAGTATATCATATTGATATGAAAGCTTTATATATAAAGTAATGGCATTTGTAATTGGTATAAAAACAACCCAATTAAATGCATGAAATAAAAGAATAAAAATGCTTTCTGTTTCTCCTAGATCATCTGTTGTTTATTCTATAATTCATAGACACCTAAAAATGAACAGAAAGATACATTTTGGGTTCTTATATGGTTCTAAAAAGCTTTCAGATAATAAAGCATAGTAATATAATTTTTTAAATGATCAGGGATTAAAATATTGAACACAATTTTTTCCTCCTGAAAAAGGCTGATAGAAAAAAAGCATCAGCTGGCTTTCTTCTTTTGTCTATAATTCTTGATGGAATTATAGATTTAGAAGAAATAAACACAAATTGAATTTTTAAATTCCTTTCTCCCCAAAACCACAATGTGTATCACTGCTATGATGTAAGTTTTAGTTTTTGTTTTTTTTTAAGAAACATATCTTTCCTATATGCATCTATTAGACTTGGATACTTGCTCTCTCTTTCTGCATATTTTAAAGCTTCCCTATGAAGAAGAAGGAAAAGGGCCCTCTAAAATTTCACATCTTTGTTATTAGAATATATTGACATCCCTTGCTTCGTTGACTTTTTATTACAGTCCGGAGGAAAAAAAAAAAAAACGATTGTCAGTGTCAGCTCAGCTCTTTGTTGTGATTCCAAGTGAAGATTTTTGTCATTTTCTCTTTGCTTTCAGCTTTGTGAATTTTCTTTTTCACTCTATCTTATTTTCAGTGGAAGTCAGGTTAAAGACAAACTTGAAAGCTTTAGGATTATTATTTTTCCTTTTCCATAGGTTTTGTCCCACAAAATGCCAACATAAAAGATAGTTTTGCATCAGGTCCCCTTGGCCGCTGGGTCCTCCGCTGAGGCCCTGGCATCTGTCGGCGAGGAACACTCCAATCTGGGCTCCCTGCTGAGCTGAGATGTGGCTGCCTCCCCCAATAAAGGGCCACACCGCTCCTGAGCCAAAGCATGGGACCATCTGATGCGAGTCTGGCCTAATGAAAGTCCAGCATGGGGCTAAATGAGTTTCTACCACTGCTGGGTGAGGGGCTAATGATAAAACAGCTCCCTGGGCTCACTGCTGCTGTTGGTATCTTTGTCAGGGCATATGGCAGTTGGCTGAATGCCTTACTCGTGAGATTTCCTAGCAGATTTATCCTGAGAATGTGTTATATCTTGCCTCCTCTCTTCCCTTCTCCACCTCCCTTTGGCCTCCTCTTCAGCTCTTCTGTACTCTTGAGGGTCTCCTGATTGTTGGGCCATAAAGACTCTCTTTTTATTTTGTAAAATTGTGAATTAAAAAAAAAAACTTGGATGGCAAAACAGAAAAATGGAAGAGATAATGATATTGACTTACATCCAGTGGGTGGTTTTATTTCCTTTGGAACATTGTAAGCTAAAAGCATAAATTTCACAAGCCAGAGAAACAATCAGCTTGAAACTTGTTGAATACAGTAATGCTACTAAAAATTTTCTTTATCATGTGCTCTTTCCTTCTTTCTTTCTTTCTTCCAATGTACAATCCATCACTTCTATAATGTATTTAGGAATTTATA
Source organism: Pan paniscus (assembly GCF_029289425.2). NCBI lineage: Eukaryota > Metazoa > Chordata > Mammalia > Primates > Hominidae > Pan > Pan paniscus. The sequence goes on from NC_073254.2 coordinate 23,885,220, forward strand.
ATAAATGATAAATAAGTGATTTCAAAACTTTTTCATTACCAACATTTTCCAGTTGATTTAATTAAATACTATACAGAAAAAAAAGTTTCTTTGGTTTACTCACTATCCTTGTCCTTAGTATCCTGAGAGAAGACACATTTTGGGAGATTCTAATTTATGAGTGCATTGCATAGGCCAGTTTTTTTTTTTTTTTTTTGGATATGTTTTGGTTTGATGTATGTAGATTTAGAGCACAATTTGAATTGCTATGGGAAAGTGCCTACAATAAAAACTAAAGCAATCTTCCAAATCCTAGAAACATTTCAAAAATGTATGTCCTACTCTTTTTACATTTATAAGTTCCTTAAAAATAAATAAATACTTCGATGCCAATTCTGATATTTTAATATTGCCAGCATATTATTGTATCTGAATTTGGTTTGTTTGATTCTGTGATTTGTTCTTAGATACATTCTTATTGCTCTTGTTAGTTTACAAGTAGATTAAAATTGATGATAAAAGGGCACGATCATGAAAGCTTTATATAATGGTATATTTTATTCTTTATATTGGAAAGTCACACATCTAAGAGCAGCAGGGTTATGCAGAAGGTCCTAAAACTTAGATATTTTTAAATGTAAAGGTCATGATTTCGGCTCTTTTTGCTAAGGTGCCTCTTTCTCTGTCACTGTCATTCAACTTACGTTTCTGTCAGAAATCTCCAGGACTTAAATACAATGTGAAATTTGCACAGCTGCAAGAAATAGCCCATTCTAATCTAAATATAAGTGATCCTTTCATAAACTTGTTCTGAAGAATTCTAAATGAAATCTCTTAAAAATCACATGTTTCTTACTGAATGAACCCATTTGCGTGGAGAGGTTCCACATGGGCCCCAGGTGGTCCCCCGTGTCGGCCACGCGGTCAGTGATATGATCTAAATGAGATTGTTTTCTTGTAAATCGCATGCTGCAGAAATACCATCACGTTCCACATGCGGTATGCCCCATTTTAATTTATTCCCATGACAAAAACTCCATTAATATAATTTTGGAACAAAGTGAAAATGATAGGAATTTTCTGTGTCACAGAGAAACTAAGCCTGCTTTTTTCTTAAGGAAATACTGCTTTAAAAATGCAAGAAAATCCAGTTGCTAATTTAAAGAAATTCTTCTTAGTGCAAACATTATTCACAAAGTATTTTCAAATCTGCAGTATTGAAATAAATTATAATATTTTCCCCATATTTTTATATGTTACTTTGTAAGCTGTCTTCACATTTTTAAAATCTGTACCTGTTGGCGTTCCCTAATAAACATATTAAAATATTTTTATATGCTAGTATTTTTGAGGCTTGCCATGAACCAAAACTACACCTCTCATTTGGCAATTCCAAGTGTACATTATTACAGGATTCCCTACTTCCAGACAAATATGAGAGAATATGGAATAATGAAAGAATTATGTACTAAAAAGTCAAGAAGCCTGAATTATCACAATTCTGTCACTTCATAGGAACATAGCCCTTTCTATTAAAAATTATAATAGCCACACATTTGCTGATCCATCGTGTGTCAGATACTTTATCCCCCCTCCATGATTTTCTTTTATTCGCATAGAGTCACTGAGGTTTAGAGAACTTTAGAAACACATCCGGAGTGTCACAGATAGTAGGAGACACAACAGAGCTTCAAAACTTCATCACTTCAGACATTGAAATCATCAAAATGTATTCTCATTCCACCTTCAAACTTTTTTTACTCTCTCAGAACCACAATTGTGGACTAGGAAAATTCGAGATCTAAACTAGAAAGTTTTGGCTTTTATCTCAGCTATAAAATTCTGCTATAATTGGCAACATAATGCAGTGAGTGGTGCTGTCATTGGATGAAAGAGTAACTCAAGTCATGGGATGGAACTAAGCCATGTAGAGAGTGTAAGAGTGAGATTAGCAATGAACCACTAAATCACTGGAATCTTGGTAGTGTAATCATTAGTACTGACTACTTGTAGAGTATTTGGGAACTTGTTAGCTACTGATGCTCTTTGAATTTGCCTGTCTAGGAGAAGTAAAAAGAAAAAAGAAAGAAAGGAGAACAAATGAAAGAAAAGGAATAAAAAGAAAAGGAAAGGAAAGAATAGAAGATAGAAAACCCCAGTATTTGTTAATATAGACCTGCTTCTCCTGATTTGATCATACCCTTCCAAAATATTGGCTTCACAAATAAAAAAGCTTCTATTCTATAATTACAGAAAACATCAGTAGATTTGAAAGGAGACATGGATTTTCTTTTAGTGAAATCATGTTTTTATGTCCACCTGCTAATCAACTAGGTTCCCAAAACAACTTTGTGCAAAGCTGCTAAACAAAAAATTACAGAGGCTATCTGTAATCTTCTTTCCTCTTGCCAAGCTACTTCTCGATAACTTATGGAACCATGCAATTGCCCCATTAGATAATTGGTGTGTTTTTAGTGTGTATTGGCTATCAATATGGAGAACTGAAATATGGGTTAGTATTCTGTTAAACTGGAAGAAAAAACAAGTTCATACATGTCTTCTATCTCTAATTCATAATATAAATAAATACATATATTTAATAAAATATTTATTAAATATTTTAAATAAGTATTTAATAAAGTAAATATCTGAATAGCTTGGCAAGGTCTTTTATACATAAACCATATAGCTAATATAATACATATTAATAATAATATAATACATAAAATTATATATGTTGAGTTGGGATTAATTTTAGTATTTATCTTTCAGTATCTAAAGAGGTAATTTTCCCTCAAAGTAATTTTGTATTCATAATATTTATTTCATAAATAAATAAATGGACAAATAAAATAGATTTTAATTATATGTGTGCGCATATATATATGTATATATACTTGGAATTCTAAAGAAACAATTTCATGATTGTTGGTATCCAGTAAATTGTACACACACTAGTTTTTAAGTTTTTAATTTTCCAGCATTCCTGCACTTAAGAAGAAAATATCATAGGTTTTGAAACCATAGCTTCAAGAACTTTAGATGTGTTAACCAAGGAAAGGTGTAATTTACTATATCTATCTATCTATCTACCTAAGCTATGTTTACATTTAATATGTCAAGTCCCAATTGGTTTAAGTTCTCCTGCTCATTCAAATGGTGGTGTTTTTTCCCAGAACATTTGCAGGGACTCCTAATTTGCAAGAAAAGTAAATTATGTAGTTTGCAGTTCACGAACATTTTTAAATGCAAGGGAATCACTGATGAAACAGAAGATAAAAATACATAGAATTGTCTCATAATGTAGAAGGGAGGAAAGCGTGAATAATATATTACTTTATGCTATGTAAGTACTGAAGGAACATGAATGTATTTCATGGAAAATGTACAGGTGCTTACGTAAAAGTACATTTTTAGCTGACAGCAGTAGAGAAATATGTTAATCTAGCAGATGTGAACTTGGAGCAATTTATTTTGGATCAATAACACTAAGCGATATCAATAAATCAGATTGAAGTGATTTTAGACTAGCTGTGTGACCTGCTACTCAGATGGCACAAAACTCCTCTTACCTGTCCCTTGTACCAAGGCAGGAGGGAACACGTAGAGACATGGAAGACAGGGCAAGTTTCAAAACCAAAGACATTAAAAAGGAGTTTTGGAACACACCTTCATTATTCAGAAGTGTATTTAATGATCATACCCTATAACTCTATATTTTGGCTACAAGTGTCTATAGTAACTCCTACAGATTGCATTTTTCCTATTATTTTTAATTATCTTCTTGAGAAACAAGTTTACTGCTGCCCAGACAGATCGAAACAAAATTATTATTTGGCAGATTGCCACATACGAATTACTAGTCAAAATTTTTCTTTCTATTAAGAGTCTTTAAGAAAGTTCCAAATATTTTTCTTGTTTATGAGGAAAATTGTTTTTTATTATTGATTAGTGTATACCAAAATTCACTGGAATATCTATTTTTAAACACTTTTTAAAACATACCACAATTGTTTGTTTTAAAAATTCCACATATTACTTTAGGTATGGAACACTACATTTTGCTTTCAGCCAAAAATGTTAAGACATTTACAAACATTAACAATTTTTTATGCCTCCAAATGGCCATCACATCACTCTGGGACATGGAAATATTATATTTGCTATTTACAAGTGGAGTGATTTCATCATTTATGTTTATTAATTGGTGATAATTCATGGCCTGAAAAACTAAGACTTCATTACATCTCATTTGGAATTTCATCAGGTCTCTTTGTAGTCAAAATATTAAACTCATTCTAGGCATTAGGCTTTATAGTCACAAGTATAATGTTAATGTGTTTTAGTAGTGCTGTAAGCACAGCCTATATGAGTAGTAGTGAAATACTGTTTCAAAATCAGGTTAAAATAGCCACATTTTACCTCCACTCATCATGCTCATAACTCCAACCTACTTTCCAGAGGGGTAGTGAACGAATACTCATTAAAAACTATGAAAAAAAAAAAAGGCCTTGTAGTTATACCTGGCAAGATGCAGTTATAACTACAAAATCTTTAACACAAATACAGGTCAATTAGCACTTATATAGTGTTGTACAATCATCAGCTTATATAAAAACATCCTTACAAGCTAGGTATTATTGCCCCATCTCACATCCATTGAAAACTAAGAAAGGCATTTGCTCAGTGTCACCCTGAAGAGGCAGCATAATTTTGGTTCCTAGCCTTCTTGAGGCTAATATTTGTCCTAAAGGTGAAATAAAGTGCTCAGTATTAGGGAATGGCTTTCAGAATTTAATGACAAAAAACTAGATACAAAATATTCAGCGATCTAAGTTTTAAAAATTCAAGTTCTGTCCTGCTCCCACAAAGTTTCATGTTAAAATTCATTCTCTCTGGCAGAAGGACCAGAGAGAGACAGCTCTGTCTAGCCTATTTTCCTCCTCTTTTTATTATTGTTGCCATTCATTCTTCTCCATCTTTCAAGAATTTAACTTTGCCCTTTTCATTTTTTGTTTTTGCAAAAACATATAAATAATAACTGTAAAAGTAAGATATAAATCCAAAAGGATTTTACTGGCAAACTCCAAGATTGAAGTTATTTTTCTGTTCAAATTGTAGTTTATTTTATAAACTTTACTCTGGAGGCTCTAACTTGGTTTCCCAGTTTTAAAAAAGCTTAATTTATTTTTTCTCTGTTACATGCTTTCAAATTGCTAGGACTAACTGAGCTGAGCTATAATATATAAGACACAATCTGTTTCATGTTGTAAAGCAAAGCCACTCTAAATTAACTATATTTTAGGGGATAGACTTATGGAAATATCCCATGCATAAAGGTTTTGGGCTTAGTTATAGAACACATTCATGTTTTTCTAATGTGTTTGACAAGTTTTGTCCAAATATTAAAATAGTCTGGCTTCATAAGACTTTGGCTAATCGTAGAAGGTTGCTCTTGTCATAGTAATAAAATGAATTTTGACTTATTTATAAGCAGTATAGAATGTGATCATAATTTGTTTCGGGTAAGCAGCCCCGAGGCAGGTAATATGGCAGCCTTGAATCAGGGAACATGGCAGACTGTTGAGTTCTCACAGGCTGAATTTTGAAGACACCTTTACGTTATTTTATAGTTTTTACTTACAATAACAAAAAAAAGTCTCAGGTCATCTATAAAGTACATTTGTAAAAATCAGATTTGTTTTATCCAGTGGAATTTTAATTCTATTTTATATTCACTCACATGCTAAGTGAGAGAGGCTACTAATTTTATATAATTTGTGGTTTATTTTTATCATTTCAATAAAGGAATAAATGGTCTATAAGAGTTTATTTTTATTTAAAAGAAATCAGAAATGAAAGCTTTTATAATGTGAAAACAATTACAAGTTAATTTTCCCGATGAATATTGTTGCAAAAATCTTCAACAAAATACCGATAAAACAAATTCAATAGCACATTAAAATAATCATACATCATGGTCAAGTAGGATTTATCCTTAGGATTCAAGGATGGTTCACCATGTGAAAATCAATTAATGTGATACAATACACTAAGAGAATAAAGGATAAATTCATATTATCATCTCAATAGATGCAGAAAAAGCATTTGATAAAATTCAACATACTTTTATAGTAAAAACTCCCCAAAAATTAGGTATAGAAGGAATGTACCTTAACATAATGCCATATAGAATCATAATAAAAATGGCCATATATGACAAGCCCACAGTTAACATCCCGGTCAACTGTGTTTAAGATGAGGACCAAGACAAGGATGCCCATTTTCACTATTTCTATTTGATACAGTACAGAAAGTCCTCATCAGTGCAATTAGGCAAAAACAAAAACAAAACCACAAACAAACAAAAAAATGCAATCAAATCAGAAAGAAATTAAATTGTCTCTGTTTGTAGATAACATAAAAACCCTAAGGATTCCACCAAAAAAGAGTTGAAACTAATAAACAAATTTAATAAAGTTGCAGAATACAAAATCAACATGCAAAAATCAGTAGTGTTTCTGTACACTAACAATGAACTACCCTAAATTGAAATTTTAAAAATCTCATTTACAATAGCATCAGAAAAATAAAATACTTCAGAATAAATTTAACCAAAGAAATAAAAATATGGACAATGAAAACTATAAAACAGTGATGAAAGAAATTTAAGAAGGCCTAATTGAATGGAAAGCTATCCTGTGTACATAGATTGGAAGAATTAGTATTGTTAAAATGTCAGTATTACCCAAGGTAATTGTATTTATTAGTCCATTCTCACACTGCTAATAAATACCTGAGAATGAGTAATTCATAAAGGAAAGGGGTTTAATTGGCTTACAGTTCTGCAGGGCTGGGGAAGCCTCAGGAAACTTACAGTCATGGTGGAAGTAAAAGAAAACACATCCTTCTTCACATGGTGGCAGCAAGGAGAAGTGCCAAGCAAAGAGGGGAAAAGCTCCTTACAAAAACTTCAGATCTTGTGAGAACTCACTCACTATCATGAGAACACCATGAGGGTAACCACCCCCACGATTAAATTACCTCCTGATGGATCCCTCCCATGAAATGTGGGGATTATGGGAACTACAATTCAAGATCAGATTTGCGTGGCGGCACAGCCAAACCATATCATTCTGCCACTGGTCCCTCCCAAATCTCATGTCCTCAACATTTCAAAACACAATCATGCCCTTCCAATAGTCCCCCAAAGTCCTAACTCATTCCAGCATTAACTCAAAAGTCCAAGTCCAAAGTTTCATCTGAGACAAGGAGAGTCCCTCCCACCTATGAGCCTGTAAAATCAAAAGAAGTTAGTTACTTCCTAGATACAATGGGGTACAGGCATTGGGTAAATACACCCACTCCAAATGGGAGAAATTGGCCAAAACAAAGGGGTTATAGGACCCATGCAAATCTGAAATCTAATAGGGCAGTCATTAAACATTAAAGTTCCAAAATGATCATCTTTGACTCCACATCTCACATCCAGGGCACGGTGATGCAAGAGGTGGGCTCTCACAGCCTTGGACAGTTCCACTCCTGTGGCTTTTCAGGGTACAGCTCCCCTTCTGGCTGCTTTCATGAGCTGGCATTGAGTGTCTGTGGCTTTTCCAGGCACACAATGCAAGCTGTTGCTGGATCCACTATTCTGGGGTCTGGAGGATGGTAACCCTCTCACAGCTCCACTAAGCAGTGTACCAGTGGGAACTCTGTGTGGGGGCTCCAACCCCACATTTCCCTTCTGCACTACCCTAGCAGAGGTTCTCCAGGAGGGCTTCACCCTTGCAGCAAACTTCTGTCTGGACATCCAGGCATTTCCATACATCCTCTGAAATCTAGGCAGAGGTGCTCAAACCTCAATTCCTGACTTCTGTGCACCCATAGGCTCATCACCTCATGGAAGCCACCAAGACTTGAGGTTTGCACCCTTGACACAATGGTTCAAGCTATACCTTAGCCCGTTTTAGCCACATCTGGAGCTGATGAACCTAGGGTGCAGGGCACCATGCCATGATGCTGTATAGAGAAGGGAGGCCCTGGACCTGGCCTAGGAAACCACTTTTCCCTCCTAGGCCTCCAGACCTGTGATGAGAGGGGCTGCCATGAAGGTTGCTGACATGCACTGGAGTCATTTTCCCTATTGTCTTGGTGATTCACATTTGGCTCCTCGTTACTTATGCAAATTTCTGCAGCCCACTTGATTTTCTACCCAGAAAATGGGGGTTTCTTTTCTATCACATTGTCAGGCTGCTTTGCCATTTAGAAATTTCTGTTGGCCGATACCCTAAATCATCTCTCTCAAGTTCAAAGTTCCACAGATCTCTAGAGCAGGGGCAAAATGCTGCCAGTCTCTCTGCATAGCAAGAGTGAGCTTTACTCCAGTTTTCAACAAGTTCCTCACCTCCATCTGAGATCACCTCAGCCTAACTTCATTGTCTATATTACTATCAGCATTTTAGTCAAAGCCATTCAACAAGTCTCTAGGAAGTTCCAAACTTTCCCATATCTTTCTGTCTTCTGAGCCCTCCAAGTCTCTGGGAAGTTCCAAATTTTCTCACATTTTCCTGCCTTTTTCTGAGCCCTTCAAATGGTTCCAATCTCTGCCTGTTACCCAGTTCCAAAATCACTTACACATTTTGGGGTATCTTGACAGCAGTGCTCCACTTTCTGCAGTGGGCCAATTTACTGTGTTAGTCCATTCTCACACTGCTAATCAAGACATACCTGAGACTGAGTAATTTATAAAGGAAAGAAGTTTAATTGACTCACAGATCAGCATAGCTGGGGAGGCCCCAGGTAACTTACAATCATTGCACAAGGGGAAGCAAACAGGTCCTTCTTCACATGGTGGCAACAAGGAGAAGTGCCGAGCAAGAGGGGGAAAAGCCCATATAAAACCATCAGATCTCGTGAGAACTCATTCACTATCATGAGAACTGCATGAGGGTAATCACCCCAATGATTAAATTACCTCCCAATTTGTCCCTCCCATGACAAATAGAGCTTATAGGAACAACAATTCAAGATGAGATTTGAGTGAGGACACAGCCAAACCATGTCAGCAATGTATAGATTCAATACAATCTCTATCAAAATTCCAATGAATTTTTTACAGAGAAAAAACAGAACCTTAAAATTCATATGAAACCAGAAAAGGCCCTGAATAGTCAAAGCAGTCTTGAGCAAAATGAAACAAAGCTGGAGGCATTAAACTACATTATTTCAAAATAAACAACAAAGTTGTAGTAAACAGAATGGCATCATAAGGCCATAATAAGACATAAAGACCAATGTAATGGAATAGAGAGACCAGAAGTAAATCCATACATTTATATACTCAATTGATCTTTGACAAAGGTACCAAGAATACACAATAGGGACAGTAAAATATCTTCTTTTCCTTTGGAAAGGAAAACCAGATATCCACATGCAGAAGAATGAAATTGGACCCTTATCTCATACCATATACAAAATCAACTTGAAATGAATGAAATAATTAAATTTAAAACCCCAAACTATAAAAGTAGTAGCAGAAAATATTTTTAAAATCTTCTTGATATTGGTCTGACCAATTATTTTTTGGATATGACCACAAAAACACACACAACAAAAGCAAAAAGAGAAAAATTCAATTATATCAAATTAAAAGGCTTTCACACAACACAGGAAACAATCAGTGGAGTGAAAAGGTAAACTACGAAATGAAAAAAAATTGTAAACCATACATCTAATAAAGGGTTAATATCCAAAATATACAAGGAACTCAAACAAAAAAAACTCAATTAAAAAATGGTCAACAGAACAGACATTTCTTGAAAGGAAATATACAAATGGCCAACAGGTATATGAAAAAATGCTCAAGATCATTAAATATCAGAGAAATGCAAATTAAAACCTCAATGAGATATCACCTCACACATATTAGAATGGCTATTTTCAATAAGACAAACGACTTCAAACTTTTGGCAAGGATGTGGACAAAAGGGTATATACTATTAGTAGGAATGTAAATTAGTACAGAAGTTATGAAAAATAGCACGAAGATTCATTTAAAAACAAACATAAAACTACTATACGATCCAGCAATCTTACTTCTGGGTATATATTCAAAAGAAATTAATTCAGTATGTTGAAGAGATACCTGCATTTTCATGTGTATTGCAGCATTATTCACAACAGACAGAGGTATGGAATCAACTTAAATGTCTACTGAAAGATGAATGGATAAAGAAAATGGTGTAATACACGATGGAGCACTATTCAGCCTTAAAAAAATAAGAAAATTCTGTCATTTGAGACAACATGGATGAACCTGGAGGACATTATGTTAAGTGAAATAAGCCAGGCATGGAAAGACAAATACCCCTTGATCTCACTTTATATGTGGAATTTATCAAGTGGAACTCATGGAAGCAGTGAGTAAAACTGTGGATGCCATAGGATGAAGGCAGGGAAGGAAATGGTGAGATGTTGACCAGTAGTTAGAATGTTTCAGTTAGGATGAAGAAGTTCTAGAGGTCTCTTGTGCAGCATGGTTACTATTGTCAATAATAATGCATAGTATACTAGAAAATAGCTAAAATAGTAGATCTTCAATGTTCTCATCACACACACATGCACACACACACACACATAATCATGTGAAGTGATGAATATCTTAATTAGCTTGCCTGTGGTATTAATTTCACAATATGTCGTGTGTTAAAACATCACATTGTATACCATAAACATATATGATTTCTGTTTTTATAATTATATTTCAATGCAGCTTGGGGAAAAAGATTGTATAAAGATTGTATATTTGTATAATGTAAATAACTTTTCATGGTGACATAGGGTTATCCTGTAATTTATATGTTATAACTTTAATTTTAAGTGAACTATAGTAATATTTGTAACATTTTAATACCTGCAGAAGAAAACAAGATGTTTAGCATGGACTTTGCATGTGTACCAGATTATACAGCATCATTCATGGAACCAACTGTATTTTCCTCACAAAGATCACACTTTCCTCTAGCTTAATTCCTAGTTCTGTTGTCAGGTTACGCCCAGACTTCATGCCATCCTTCCTTGAAAATTCACTCAAACAAGTAATAAGAAGAGCTACTATGTGGGGGAGCTTCTTACATGCCAGGCACTGTGTTAAGTACGTTGTATACATCATTGCATCAATTCTCACAACTCAAGGAAATAGGAATTATTGTGTCCACCTTAGAGAGGTTGACTTACGGGCATGTTTAGAAACTAGTGGATCCAGTTAGATATGAAGTTAGATTAATATTAAAGCTCAAGCTTTTAACCACTGCATTATTTTTAGCTCAGTTCAACTTTGTAAATTTTAACTCTGAAGGTAACAGAGAAGGGGTTAGGTTGAAGACATAGCAGTTATTTCTGTGTTTTAGGATAAAGTATTTAACCTACTAGATTCTTATGTCATCTTCTTAAAAATAGAAATAACCTCAAAATAGCTAGCGAGTCATGGAAAATCATTTAGAAATGTGCCTGGAATCTATTAAGTCAATAATTCTAAAGCTTTAAAAAATCCAATTAACTAAATCTTTCAATCATCCTTTTCAACGAATAAAAACTGAACAACCAAGGATGCTCTGATATAGGTGTGTATAAATATACACAACCAAGACAGATGAGAACTCTGCTTCTATGGATCTTGCATTCTGGCATCGCACAAATAATAAAAAAGTAATCCAAATACCATCAAGGTAATTTCAAATTGTGAGAACGTCTATGAAAAAATAAAGAGAATAATGTGATGAAAAGCAAACTTGTGCAGAGGCTGTTTTAATGCAGGTGAGAATAAGCTTCTATTAGCAGGGATTGTTAAGACAGATAAAACTAAGTAAATAATATGTTTCACATTTTATATTTTATATCCATGCAAATTCAGCACCCTGTTATTTGCTTCAGTAGCAAAATGATATTTTGAATTACTTGAGAAATTACTGAAATTACCTCCCAAATATCAGAATAAAATTAGTGACCCAGAATGCCAAGTGTTGCTTATCCTGCACTAAGCAAGTCCTACTTATACTATCAGAGAGAAAATCACTGGAGAAGGAATTAGTGAATACCCAGTTATTGTTAGGGGTATACCCTCTATTCTTCTTGGAAAGATCTTCTCAAGAAAACCTTGAGTCTTCTCAAGGTTTTCATAGACTAAGATTGGGTTTAATCATTTACTTACAAGATATTCACAACCAAAGCTAATCAATTCTTAAATAAATATAATATTCCTGTAGTTCAAAGCAGTAGAGATACACCTGTAAGACTCATTCTCTTCCAGAATTTCTGTGTGTGTGTTGTTGTTGTTGATGATGATGATGATGCTACTCTTTAAATTTGGATGGAAAAAAAGCAATGTTTTAAAATACAACATGTATGATCACACACTACTTGGGATACTGAGGAATAGGTACCCATCTCCTTTTTGGTACAAACACACTTCCAAGGCCTTTCATACTAAATGACTGTTTTGATGATGGGCTGACCATACAAGCAAAGTGGTTATCTATGCCATTTAAATAAAGAAAAAATAGGCTAAGCATGGTGGCTCACCCCTGTAATCCCAGCACTTTGGGAAGCCAAGGCAGGCAGATTGCTTGAGCTAAGGAGTCCGAGACCAGTGTGGACAACATGGCAAGCAACCATGTCTCTACAAAAAAATACAAAAACTAACCAGGTGTGATAGGTGCGTGCCTGTAGTGCCAGCTACTCAGGAGGCTGAGGTGGGAGGATAACCTGAGCCTGGGACGTTGAGGGAGCCGAGATCGTGCAATTGCACTCCAGCCTGAATGACAGAGTGAGAACTTTACTCAAAAAAAGAATAAGAAAAAAAGGAAAGAAAAGTATAAATAGAAGAACTGTAGAGCTGGAAACAATTTTTTCATCATTTCAAATCCTTAGCATGGGCATATGAATTAATTTTCAGAGTTGTAATACACTTTTATGTATTAATCATGGGACTGTTGATTATCTATTCCCAAGGAAAGCTGCCTAGGCATTTGCCTCTCTACCAGATCACCACTGTTGATTCCATTTAGTCTCTGACTGTGATTACTTGCAGCTGGGGTCCATTTGCAACAACATTTTTATATCATGTACAAGATTAGAGCAAACAAACTACTTTGACTACAGTATTCTCCAATTTCATTAATTTTATCCACTGATGTCTTTATTTCCTTCCTTTCTAATTTAACTGTGTAATGTGAAAATAGACCCTATTTTTGTGCCTATTGTGATGTTCTTAATCCTCTCTTTCTTCCCACATGGTGTTAGTTGCCTAAGAGGACTTCACAAACAGACTCCTCTAATGGGAACAAGAGGATTTTCCTTCTTGCAGAAAAATCCCAAAATGAGTCCTACACTTAACTTTCCAAGCTTTGAGTCGGAGGGAAGAGGTACCAGACATCCATTACAAAAACATATAGCAGCTATACACTTCTGTCACCTACACTTGTAATCTTTCCACTTCTCAGGACAGAATCACTATAATTAGGTCTGGCTAAATGGAGAAAGCTATGCAGGGAAAGGTGGAATCGAGTGTGGTAAGTGGTGATGGAAAGGTAATCATAGAAAAGAAAAAATATTAAAAAGATGAAAGAGACATAAAGAAGAAGAACAGTTAAAGACAATACACAAAGCAGTGATGTTGCATGTTCTTTCAAAGTGTAGAGAGTCATGGTGGTACAGTCAATCACCTCTTGGATGGAAGTACTTGGACAGAACAGTAAAGGGAACCTCCTGAGATACAGTGTTCTATGGATGAGGAGATGCAAGCAAACATCACATTAGACAAATTATGGACTGAAAAAAATTATTAAAATAGGATTCACATTTTAAGATTTAAGAAATAAATATTAAATAATCGCATTAAGATACTTAGTGTGGCACCCATCATTACATACATATATATGCTTTTTTTAATTGGATAAATATTGTTCAGTCAGAATTCAAGTACTCTTTGGGGTTCTTGAGTTTGGCACAATGATTTAAAAAAAGATTATGAACTAACAATTAGAACTATATAGATATACCAAATAGTTCCAAGTAAATATGTTATGTAGTTATATATACTACATGTTTTTTAAAAAACAATAATATTGGTATTTTTGTTTCCTCTGGGGAAATGTTTGCCGCAGAAGTCACTCTGAACCTAGGGAGGAGACTCAGGCTCAGTTTAAGCTCCCTAAGCTTTAGTTGTCCACCTTGGCAAGTCACTCTCAGATGTGAGCTGTTTATACAAAAGTTAACCATTTTATTGATTATTTTATTTATTTTTTTCTGGACTTATAAGGTTTTATTTTCTTTTTATTGTTATTATTATTATTATACTTTAAGTTTTAGGGTACATGTGCACAAGGTGCAGGTTTGTTACATATGTATACATGTGCCATGTTGGTGTGCTGCACCCATTAACTCGTCTTTTAGCATTAGGTGTATCTCCTAATGCTATCCCTCACCCCTCCCCCGACCCCTCAACAGTCCCTGGTGTGTGATGTTCCCCTTCCTGTGTCCATGTGTTCTCTTTGTTCAATTCCCACCTATGAGTGAGAACATGTGGTGTTTGGTTTTTTGTCCTTGCGATAGTTTGCTGAGAATGATGGTTTCCAGCTTCATCCATGTCCCTACAAAGGACATGAACTCATGATTTTTTATGGCTGCATAGTATTCCATGGTGTATATGTGCCACATTTGCTTACTTTATAAGCAAGGATCTGTGACAACTCACATAGTTTTTTAAAAAGTAGGCATTTGTATTTAGATTTGAGTAACTCTGGT